>NC_143023.1:43252000-43608500 GCF_057628025.1 Oncorhynchus mykiss
TCTGCTGCAAATGACTGGAACGAATTGCAAAAATAGCTGAACCTCACTATCTTTAAACATCAGCTATCTGAGCAGCTAACCGATCACTGCAGCTGTACATAGCCCATCTGTAAATAGCCCGCCAATTCTACCTACCTCATCCCAATATTGTTTTTATTTACTTTTCTGCTCTTTTGCACGCCAGTATTTCTACTTGCACATCACCATCTGTTCATCTATCACTCCAGTATTAATTTGCTAAATTCTAATTGCTTCGCTACTATTGCCTATGTATTGCCTTACCTCCTGACGCCATTTGTACACACTGTATATAGACTTTTTTTTCTATTGTGTTATTGACTGTACGCTTGTTAATTCCATGTGTAACTCTGTGTTGTTGTTTGTGTCGCACTGCTTTGCTTTATCTTGGCCAGATCGCAGTTGTAAATGAGAACTTGTTCTCAACTAGCTTACCTGGTTAAATAAAGGTGAAATATATGTTTGTATTAGAAATTACACAGTTTAAGCTAGAAACGACATTTAAACTTCTACGGATCAAACTATAGAGCTTTTTTGGTAACCACATCAACAACATTTTCTAATTTGTTTTCAAACAACTGCTGTTTTGACCACTTTCCTAGCACTTTATACAAAAACTTAGAAGGTATGACATCTTCCTCTACTTCTCTGATATTCAAATGTGGAAATGAGAACATAAATATCGACTACCAATCAAGAGGTGCAGCTGTTTTAGTTACCACATAAACTAATATAGCTAACTTCCCACTGTTGAATTAATTGCCATTATTTAAAATTATAACAATGGGGGAGCACATTCTAAACATGAGACAAATAGTAAATAGTGTGACTTGTGACACAAATCAGCTACCTTGACCACTTTTCCCAACAACCTGTCGTAAACAAACATTTTGTCTATGACACTTTGGTCTACTTCTCTGACAATCAAATCTGAAATCAGAACAGCAATAACTACTACCAATCCCCCCCCCCCCCCCCCACACACACGCCATCCACACTTTCAACTTATGAATATTCCTTCAACCATACATTAATTCCTTTCACACTAATCAGTCCAACATCACCTCCTTTCAACCCTCCATCCATTAGATCTTCCTGTATCCTTACTTTATTTACAGTGCCTTGCGAAAGTATTCGGCCCCCTTGAACTTTACGACCTTTTGCCACATTTCAGGCTTCAAACATAAAGATATAAAACTGTATTTTTTTGTGAAGAATCAACAACAAGTGGGACACAATCATGAAGTGGAACGACATTTATTGGATATTTCAAACGTTTTTAACAAATCAAAAACTGAAAAATTGGGCGTGCAAAATTATTCAGCCCCCTTAAGTTAATACTTTGTAGCGCCACCTTTTGCTCTCTATCAGTTTTGCACATCGAGAGACTGACATTTTTTCCCATTCCTCCTTGCAAAACAGCTCGAGCTCAGTGAGGTTGGATGGAGAGCATTTGTGAACAGCAGTTTTCAGTTCTTTCCACAGATTCTCGATTGGATTCAGGTCTGGACTTTGACTTGGCCATTCTAACACCTGGATATGTTTATTTTTGAACCATTCCATTGTAGATTTTGCTTTATGTTTTGGATCATTGTCTTGTTGGAAGACAAATCTCCGTCCCAGTCTCAGGTCTTTTGCAGACTCCATCAGGTTTTCTTCCAGAATGGTCCTGTATTTGGCTCCATCTTCCCATCAATTTTAACTATCTTCCCTGTCCCTGCTGAAGAAAAGCAGGCCCAAACCATGATGCTGCCACCACCATGTTTGACAGTGGGGATGGTGTGTTCAGGGTGATGAGCTGTGTTTCTTTTACGCCAAACATAACGTTTTACATTGTTGCCAAAAAGTTCAATTTTGGTTTCATCTGACCAGAGCACCTTCTTCCACATGTTTGGTGTGTCTCCCAGGTGGCTTGTGGCAAACTTTAAATGACACTTTTTATGGATATCTTTAAGAAATGGCTTTCTTCTTGCCACTCTTCCATAAAGGCCAGATTTGTGCAATATACGACTGATTGTTGTCCTATGGACAGAGTCTCCCACCTCAGCTGTAGACCTCTGCAGTTCATCCAGAGTGATCATGGGACGGCCAGATCTTGGTAGATTTGCAGTGGTCTGATACTCCTTCCAATTCAATATTATCGCTTGCACAGTGCTCCTTGGGATGTTTAAAGCTTGGGAAATCTTTTTGTATCCAAATCTGGCTTTAAACTTCTTCACAACAGTATCTCGGACCTGCCTGGTGTGTTCCTTGTTCTTCATGATGCTCTCTGCGCTTTTAACAGACCTCTGAGACTATCACAGTGCAGGTGCATTTATACGGAGACTTGATTACACACAGGTGGATTGTATTTATCATCATTAGTCATTTAGGTCAACATTGGATCATTCAGAGATCCTCACCGAACTTCTGGAGAGAGTTTGCTGCACTGAAATACTGAATACTGAATAATTTTGCACGCCCAATTTTTCAGTTTTTGATTTGTTAAAAAAGTTTGAAATATCCAATAAATGTCGTTCCACTTCATGATTGTGTCCCACTTGTTGTTGATTCTTCACAAAAAAATACAGTTTTATATCTTTATGTTTGAAGCCTGAAATGTGGCAAAAGGTTGCAAAGTTCAAGGGGGCCGAATACTTTCGCAAGGCACTGTATTTATCTATCCAGCCATAACATTATTTTAGAAGCTTTATCGTTTGATTAAGAAATTAATGTGTAGTTGAAGTAAGGGATACACACTTGGGATAAAATAATGTTTTTTTGTTTATTTTAAACTTCAACAATGCCTCCTTGTCTTCTGGATACACTACCGTTCAAAAGTTTGGGGTCACTTAGAAATGTCCTTGTTTATGAAAGGAAATCCCCCAAAATTTGGTCCATTTAAAATAACATCAAATTGATCAGAAATACAGTGTAGACATTCTTAATGTTGTAAATGACTATTGCAGCTGGAAATGGCTGATTTTTTATGAACTATCAACATACAGGGGCCCATTATCAGCAACCATCACTCCTGTGTTCCAATGGCACGTTGTGCGGAGGCACCGGTGTCGAGGTAATTTAGGTAATATGTACATGTAGGTAGAGTTATTAAAGTGACTATGCATAGATAATAACTGAGAGTAGCAGCTTCCCACAATAAGTTGGGTGAATTTTGTCCCATTCCTCCTGACAGAGGTGGTGTAACTAAATCAGATTTATAGGCCTCCTTGCTCGCTCACACTTTTTCAGTTCTGCCCACAAATGTTCTATTGGATTGAGGTCAGGGCTTTGTGATGGCCACTCCAATACCTTGACTTGGTTGTCCTTAAGACATTTTGCTACAACTTTGGAAGTATGCTTGGTGTCATTGTCCATTTAGAAGACCCATTTGCTACCAAGCATTAACTGATGTCTTGAGATGTTGCTTCAATATATCCACATAATTTTCCAGCCTCAAGATGGCATCTATTTTGTGAAGTGCACCAGTCCCTCTTGCAGAAAGCACCCCCACAATATAATGCTGCAACCCCCGTGCTTCACAGCTGGGATGGTGTGGCTTGCAAGCCTCCCCCTTTCTCCTCCAAACATAACGATGGTCATTATGGCCAAACAGTTCTATTTTTGTTTCATCAGACCAGAGGACACTTCTCCAAATAGGACGATCTTTGTCCCCATGTGCAGTTGCAAACTGTAGTCTGGCTTTTTTATGGCGGTTTTGGAGCAGTGGCTTCTTACTTGCTGAGCGGCCTTTCAGGTTATGTCCATATAGGACTCGTTTTACTATATATCATTTTGAACCTGTTTCCTCCAGCATCTTCACAAGGTCCTTTGATGTTGTTCTGGGGTTTGATTTGCACTTTTCGCACCAAATAACATTAATCTCTAGGAGACAGAACGCGTCTCCTTCCGGAGCGGTATGATGGCTGCGTGGTCCCATGGTGTCTACAGATGAGCGTGGTACCTTCAGGCGTTTGTAAATTACTCCCAAGGATGAACCAGAGTTGTGGAGGTCTTGGCTGATTTCTTTTGATTTTCCCATGATGTCAAGCCAAGAGGCACTGAGTTTGAAGGTGGGTCTTGAAATACATCCACAGGTACACCTCCAATTGTCTCAAATGATGTCAATTAGCCTATCAGAAGCTTCTTAAGCCTTAACATCATATTCTGGAATTTTCCAAGCTGTTTAGAGACACAGTCAACTTAGTGTATGTACACTTCTGATCCACTGGAATTGTGATACAGTGAATTGTAAGTGAAATAATCTGTCTGTAAACAATTGCTGGAAAAATTACTTGTTATGCACAAAGTAGATGTCTTAACCGACTTGCCAAAACTATAGTTTGTTAACAATACATTTGTGGAGTGGTTGAAAAACAAGTTTTAATGACTCCAACCTAAGTGTATGTAAACTTCCAACTTCAACTGTATCTGCTATTTGTATTTACTGCTAAATCCCTCCATGTTCCCTGATTAAGAGGTGATAACTACTCCACTCCACTACCATTGTCAACTTTCTCCTGACATGAAGTGAAGCCACAACGTCTCATGTGCCCCCTCATCCACTGGCACATTGAATGTTTCCCTTCCAAGCACTGCGAGTACCCCTATCAATTTTATGTCATTTCTATATGTAGAGTCAATCACATACACAATGACATTATTACACATCAACGATTTTACTATTTGCTTGGATTAACTCATTCTTAGCTCTTTTATTCCCACTGTGTAGTGTCTTGTGTTATTGTTTTTTGTCTTCCCAGTAAAATCCTGTCCTGCACTGGTCTAGCCTCTGAACTCAACTCATACCTCATTCAATCACTGCTGTAATCCCTTTCCAACACTGTGTAAGTAGCCCTCTCATACCCCTTCCCCATAATATTGTACTATAAATGTCTTTAATAAATGCCTTAGGTTAAAATAATTAGTCTTTGATGATTTTTTTAAACACACTTTGTGTTTACACTCCATGTGTTCTGCGTCTATACCGTGAGTCTCCCATCCTCCTCAATTGTTCAAGTCACCAGACTCCACTGGTCTTGGCAAAGTAGAAATGCTCACCAACAGGGATGTAAACAAATTTGTGCACAAAATTTGAGAAAAATAAGCTTTTTGTGTGTCTGGAAAATTTCTACTCTATTTCAGCTCATGAAACATGGGACCAACATTTTACATGTTGCGTTTAGATTTTTGTTCAGTGTAGTTAGACAAAAATTGAATGAAATCTTCCTCTAATTCTTTGCTTTTCAAATCTGAAGTCAGAACAAAAATGTATTGGGCCAGTAACCGAAAGGTTGCTAGATCGAATCCCCGAGCTGACAAGGTAAAAAATCTGTCGTTCTGCCCCTGAATAAGGCACTTAACCCACTGTTCCTAGGCCGTCATTGTAAATAAGAATAAGTTCTTACTGACTTACCTAGTTAAATAAAATTAAAATCAATAATAGTCTACTGATAAAACGATACAGCTGTTTTGAAGGTCGCAATAACATTTCCTCTAACTTTTTATAAACAACAGATCATTTTTGATTAATTTTCCAAAAAGTTAAAGGGTACGCAATCTTCATCAACTTCTCTGCTTGTCAAATCTGAACTCAGAACAAAAATATCTTATTCCAATCAAATGGTACAGCTAGTTTAGAAACCGCATCAATGGCTTTCGTTAAAGATGCTGTTACGGTGCGTGAATGAGGACCCAAAAGCGAATCAACTTAAACAGAGCTTCTTTAATTACCAAACATAGGTAGGCTCAGATGGACCGGCAGATTCCGACAGGACAGGACAAGGTTACAGCAAACATGACGACAGTCTGGTTCAGGCATGAATGACACAAACAAACAAGAATCCGACAAGGACAGGAGCAGAAACAGAGAGAGATATTGGGACCTAATCAGAGGGAAAAAAGGGAACAGGTGGGGAACGGGGTGAATGGGTAGTTAGAGGAGACAAGGGACAGCTGGGGGAAAGCGGGGGAGAAAAGGTAACCTAACACGACCAGCAGAGGGAGACAGGGTGAAGGGAAAGGACAGAGACAAGACAACATGACAGTACATGACAGTACCCCCCCACTCACCGAGCGCCTCCTGGCGCACTCGAGGAGGAAACCTGGCGGCAACGGAGGAAATCATCAATCAGCGCACGGTCCAGCACGTCCCGAGAGGGAACCCAACTCCTCTCCTCAGGACCGTACCCCTCCCAGTCAACTAGGTACTGATGACCACGGCCCCGAGGACGCATGTCCAAGATTTTACGGACCCTGTAGATAGGTGCGCCCTCGACAAGGATGGGGGGGGGGGGGGGAAGACGAGCGGGGGCGCGAAGAACGGGCTTAACACAGGAGACATGGAAGACCGGGTGGACGCGACGAAGATATCGCGGAAGAAGAAGTCGCACTGCGACAGGATTAATGACCTGAGAGATACGGAATGGACCAATGAACCGCGGGGTCAACTTGCGAGAAGCCGTCTTAAGGGGAAGGTTCTGAGTGGAGAGCCAAACTCTCTGACCGCGACAATATCTAGGGCTCTTAGTTCTACGCTTATTAGCAGCTCTCACAGTCTGCGCCCTATAACGGCAAAGTGCAGACCTGACCCTCTTCCAGGTGCGCTCGCAACGTTGGACAAAAGCCTGAGCGGAGGGGACGCTGGACTCGGCGAACTGAGATGAGAACAACGGAGGCTGGTACCCGAGGCTACTCTGAAAAGGAGATAGCCCGGTCGCAGACGAAGGAAGCGAGTTGTGGGCGTATTCTGCCCAGGGGAGCTGTTCTGACCAAGACGCAGGGTTGCGAAAAGAAAGACTGCGTAAGATGCGACCAATAGTCTGATTGGCCCGTTCTGCTTGACCGTTAGACTGGGGGTGAAAGCCGGAAGAGAGACTGACGGAAGCCCCAATCAAACGGCAAAACTCCCTCCAAAATTGAGACGTGAATTGCGGACCTCTGTCCGAAACGACGTCTGACGGAAGGCCATGAATTCTGAAAACATTCTCGATGATGATTTGTGCCGTCTCTTTAGCAGAAGGAAGCTTAGCAAGGGGAATGAAATGAGCCGCCTTAGAGAACCTATCGACAACCGTAAGAATAACAGTCTTCCCCGCTGACGAAGGCAGTCCGGTGACAAAATCTAAGGCGATGTGAGACCACGGTCGAGAGGGAATAGGAAGCGGCCTGAGACGGCCGGCAGGAGGAGAGTTACCGGACTTAGTCTGCGCGCAGACCGAACAAGCAGCCACGAAACGACGCGTGTCATGCTCCCGGGTGGGCCACCAGAAACGCTGGCGAATGGAAGCAAGCGTACCCCGAACGCCAGGGTGGCCGGCTAACTTGGCAGAGTGAGCCCACTGAAGAACGGCCAGACGAGTAGGAACGGGAACGAAAAGAAGGTTCCTAGGACAAGCGCGCGGCGACGGAGTGTGAGTGAGCGCTTGTTTTACCTGCCTCTCAATTCCCCAGACAGTCAACCCGACAACACGCCCCTCAGGGAGAATCCCCTCGGGGTCAGTGGAGGCTACTGAAGAACTGAAGAGACGAGACAAAGCATCAGGCTTGGTGTTCTTAGAGCCCGGACGATAAGAAATCACAAACTCGAAACGAGCGAAAAACAGCGCCCAACGCGCCTGACGCGCATTAAGTCGTTTGGCAGAACGGATGTACTCAAGGTTCCTATGGTCAGTCCAAACGACAAAAGGAACGGTCGCCCCCTCCAACCACTGTCGCCATTCGCCTAGGGCTAACCGGATGGCGAGCAGTTCGCGGTTACCCACATCATAGTTACGTTCCGACGGCGACAGGCGATGAGAAAAATACGCGCATGGGTGGACCTTGTCGTCAGAGAGGGAGCGCTGAGAAAGGATGGCTCCCACTCCCACCTCTGACGCGTCAACCTCGACAACGAACTGTCTAGAGACGTCAGGTGTAACAAGGATAGGAGCGGATGTAAAACGATTCTTGAGGAGATCAAAAGCTCCCTGGGCGGAAACGGACCACTTAAAGCATGTCTTGACAGAAGTAAGGGCTGTGAGAGGAGCTGCCACCTGACCGAAATTACGGATGAAACGACGATAGAAGTTCGCGAAGCCGAGAAAGCGCTGCAGCTCGACGCGTGACTTAGGGACGGGCCAATCAATGACAGCTTGGACCTTAGCGGGATCCATCTTAATGCCTTCAGCGGAAATAACAGAACCGAGAAATGTGACGGAGGAGGCATGAAAAGTGCACTTCTCAGCCTTCACAAAAAGACAATTCTCTAAAAGGCGCTGGAGGACACGTCGAACGTGCTGAACATGAATCTGGAGTGACGGTGAAAAAATCAGGATATCGTCAAGGTAAACGAAAACAAAGATGTTCAGCATGTCTCTCAGGACATCATTGACTAATGCCTGAAAGACAGCTGGAGCGTTAGCGAGGCCGAAAGGAAGAACCCGGTATTCAAAGTGCCCTAACGGAGTGTTAAACGCCGTCTTCCACTCGTCCCCCTCCCTGATGCGCACGAGATGGTAAGCGTTACGAAGGTCCAACTTAGTGAAAAACCTGGCTCCCTGCAGGATCTCGAAGGCTGAAGACATAAGAGGAAGCGGATAACGATTCTTCACTGTTATGTCATTCAGCCCTCGATAATCTATGCAGGGGCGCAGAGACCCGTCCTTCTTCTTGACAAAAAAAAACCCCGCTCCGGCGGGAGAGGAGGAGGGGACTATGGTACCGGCGTCAAGAGCTACAGACAAATAATCTTCGAGAGCCTTACGTTCGGGAGCCGACAGAGAGTATAGTCTACCCCGGGGGGGGGTGGTTCCCGGAAGGAGATCAATACTACAATCATACGACCGGTGTGGAGGAAGAGAGGTGGCCCTGGACCGACTGAACACCGTGCGCAGATCGTGATATTCCTCCGGCACCCCTGTCAAATCACCAGGCTCCTCCTGTGAAGAAGAGACAGAGGAAACAGGAGGGATAGCAGACATTAAACATTTCACATGACAAGAGACGTTCCAGGAGAGGATAGAATTACTAGACCAATTAATGGAAGGATTATGACAAACTAGCCAGGGATGGCCCAAAACAACAGGTGTAAAAGGTGAACGAAAAATTAAAAAAGAAATGGTTTCACTATGATTACCAGAAACAGTGAGGGTTAAAGGTAGCGTCTCACGCTGAATCCTGGGGAGAGGACTACCATCCAGGGCGAACAAGGCCGTGGGCTCCTTTAACTGTCTGAGAGGAATGTCATGTTCCCGAGCCCAGGTCTCGTCCATAAAACAGCCCTCCGCCCCAGAGTCTATTAAGGCACTGCAGGAAGCTGACGAACCGGTCCAGCGTAGATGGACCGACAAGGTAGTGCAGGATCTTGAAGGAGAGACAGGAGTAGTAGCGCTCACCAGTAGCCCTCCGCTTACTGACGAGCTCTGGCCTTTTACTGGACATGAAGTGACAAAATGACCAGCGGAACCGCAATAGAGACAGAGGCGGTTGGTGATTCTCCGTTCCCTCTCCTCAGTCGAGATGCGGATACCTCCCAGCTGCATGGGCTCAGCACCCGAGCCGGCAGAGGAAGATGGTAGTGATGCGGAGAGGGAGGTGACGGAGAGCGCGAGCTCCTTTCCACGAGCTCGGTGACGAAGATCAACCCGTCGCTCAATGCGAATAGCGAGTTCAATCAAGGAATCCACGCTGGAAGGAACCTCCCGGGAGAGAATCTCATCCTTTACCTCTGCGCGGAAACCCTCCAGAAGACGAGCGAGCAAGGCCGGCTCGTTCCAGCCACTGGAGACAGCAAGAGTGCGAAACTCAATAGAGTAGTCTGTTATGGATCGATTGCCTTGACATAGGGAAGACAGGGCCCTGGAAGCCTCCTCCCCAAAAACAGATCGATCAAAAACCCGTATCATCTCCTCCTTAAAGTCTTGATACTGGTTAGTACACTCAGCCCTTGCCTCCCAGATTGCCGTGCCCCACTCACGAGCCCGTCCAATAAGGAGAGATATGACGTAGGCGACACGAGCAGTGCTCCTGGAGTAAGTGTTGGGCTGGAGAGAAAACACAATATCACACTGGGTGAGGAACGAGCGGCATTCAGTGGGCTCCCCAGAGTAACACGGCGGGTTATTGATTCTGGGCTCCGGAGATTCGAAAGCCCTGGAAGTGGCCGGTGGATCGAGGCGGAGATGGTGAACCTGTTCTGTGAGGTTGGAGACTTGGGTGGCCAGGGTCTCAACGGCATGTCGAGCAGCAGACAATTCCTGCTTGTGTCTGCCTAGCATCGCTCCCTGGATCTCGACGGCTGAGTGGAGAGGATCCGAAGTCGCTGGGTCCATTCTTGGTCGGATTCTTCTGTTACGGTGCGTGAATGAGGACCCAAAAGCGAATCAACTTAAACAGAGCTTCTTTAATTACCAAACATAGGTAGGCTCAGATGGACCGGCAGATTCCGACAGGACAGGACAAGGTTACAGCAAACATGACGACAGTCTGGTTCAGGCATGAATGACACAAACAAACAAGAATCCGACAAGGACAGGAGCAGAAACAGAGAGAGATATTGGGACCTAATCAGAGGGAAAAAAGGGAACAGGTGGGGAACGGGGTGAATGGGTAGTTAGAGGAGACAAGGGACAGCTGGGGGAAAGCGGGGGAGAAAAGGTAACCTAACACGACCAGCAGAGGGAGACAGGGTGAAGGGAAAGGACAGAGACAAGACAACATGACAGTACATGACAGATGCAGTAAGTCATGTCAGATGCTAGCAGATTCATTAAACAAAAACAGCTGCAAATTCTAAATAAACATCACATTTTGAAAGTCACTCTCCTTGCTTTGTCTAACAATGCTATCATGAATCTAGCAAATAAGTTTTGAGTGTCAGAGTGTATTATTTATTTAGTTTCATAGCACAACTGACCACAACTACTGACCACAACCACAAAACTACTTACCACAACTACTAAACCACAAAACTACTGACCACAACTACTGCTCAGGTCTGCACTAGCTCTGGTCCAGCTCTAGTCCTGGTCATAGCTAGCTAGCTCAGGGTTTTTACTCGCTCTGGTCTAGCTCTTTTATGCACTATAAATTATTATTATTATTGTTACAGATTGTTTAGTAAGCGTAACATCTGCTTTTTTGTTGTTGAAACAACTGCTGTTTTGACCACTCCCCCAACAAGTCAGACAAAAACCGCTGTCCACAACTGCTGATCACAACTACTGACCACACAACTACTGAACCACACAATGAATGACCACAGCAACAAAACTACTGACCAAAACTACTAACCACTACTGAACACAACTATTGACCACAGCTACTGACCACAACCACACAACTACTTACCAAAACTACTGATCAAAAGTGATGATTCACTGATGTGTTAATCCTGTCTGGGTTGGCGCCCCCCCTAGGGTTGTGCCATGGCGGAGATCTTTGTGGGCTATACTCAGCCTTGTCTCAGGATGGTAAGTTGGTGGTTGAAGATATCCCTCTAGTGGTGTGGGGGCTGTGCTTTGGCAAAGTGGGTGGGGTTATATCCTTCCTGTTTGGCCTTGTCCGGGCTTGTCCTCGGATGGGGCCACAGTGTCTCCTGACCCCTCCTGTCTCAGCCTCCAGTATTTATGCTGCAGTAGTTTATGTGTCGGGGGGCTAAGGTCAGTTTGTTATATCTGGAGTACTTCTCCTGTCCTATTCGGTGTCCTGTGTGAATTTAAGTGTGCTTTCTCTAATTCTCTCTTTCTCTCTTTCTTTCTCTCTCTCGGAGGACCTGAGCCCTAGGACCATGCCCCAGGACTACCTGACATGATGACTCCTTGCTGTCCCCAGTCCACCTGGCCATGCTGCTGCTCCAGTTTCAACTGTTCTGCCTTATTATTATTCGACCATGCTGGTCATTTATGAACCTTTGAACATCTTGGCCATGTTCTGTTATAATCTCCACCCGGCACAGCCAGAAGAGGACTGGCCACCCCACATAGCCTGGTTCCTCTCTAGGTTTCTTCCTAGGTTTTGGCCTTTCTAGGGAGTTTTTCCTAGCCACCGTGCTTCTACACCTGCATTGCTTGCTGTTTGGGGTTTTAGGCTGGGTTTCTGTACAGCACTTTGGGATATCAGCTGATGTACGAAGGGCTATATAAGTACATTTGATTTGATTTGATGACTACTAACAAAAACTACTGACCACAACTACTGACCACACAACTACATACCACAACTACTGACCAAAACTATTGACAGCAATAACACAACTATGACCACAAATCTATTGAACCACACAACTAATGACTCCAACACCACAACTACTGACCACAACTACTGCTCTGGTCTGCACTACCTCTGGTCCAGCTCTGGTCTTGGGTGTAGCTAGCTAGCTCTGGTTTGCACTAGCTCTGGTCTAGCTCTGGTCTGCACTATAAATTATAACTACTTAAGTGTGCATAGATTAGCATATAACCATATACCCAACAACAATAGTTGTAACTCTTGAACCGCTCTTCCGCACAGCTTGCCTCTCTTCCCTTCATACCAAGGGGACCTTAAAGTGTAACCCATGCTTCCCGTAGTAGTTGGGCACTGGGCAGTGGCCACACATTAGTACTCCATACTAGGGGACTTCAGGAAATGTGACCCATGCAACCCCTTAATTGTTGTGGCTCCCATAGTGTTGGATGGCAGTGCTGGTCAGTAAAGGTAGATGGACGGCCCTGCATGGGGCCAACCAGACGTTTAAAGGTCAGTGGACATCAGAGCTCTTAGGTGGTGAGTCATGGCACGCTTGCCCCTGTCACTTCAAAAGTCACATCAAAAGGCGGCATGGTGACGCAGACAAGCCATGGGGGTGAGGAGACGCTTGCTTGTTTTTTCTCTCGCAATAGCGTGCAGTCTTGATGTTTATATAAAATACATTTGTGCACTAAACCCCCCTGAGCCATGTTAAGTCTATGCATCTGCATCATCTAGCGTGTTCAGCCTTTGTTCCCTCAGTTGACTCCAGAACAGCACCTCAGCAGAAAGAGAGGGGAGGGGAGGACAGAGAGGAAGGGAGGGAAAAAATAGTGTGAGGGAGGACAGTAAGGGAGGAAGAGAAACAGAGTAGGAGGGAGCGATAGACAGAACAAGAGATGGCGGGAGCAGCAGAAGCTGGAGCAGGGACACACTGTGGTGTGAGCTCTCCGTGCTGCTATAATATGACTCTGACAGGCTTACGTAACCGGGCTGGCCTGGCACTCAGCTCACAGCAGACGCCAGCTGTACTGCCTGTTATATAACTACATTAGCTGCTCCTCTGAGCTGGCCAGAGCCTGCACACAGCACTCATTGCCTGCCAGCACTAGAGAGAGATCTGTACTGCACTGCAGCCAACACACACACACATGAACACGCACACGTTACACACACACAGGCAAACACACAGGATCTACAGGGGATAGGAGAGCGGAGGAAGGAAATACAGAACCAATGGAAATATAGTAAAAGCATAAGTATGAAATTAAAATGCATGACTTGGTTACAGCTCTCCTTGATACCCAATCAGTACGCCTTCAGCAGAACCCATGGTGGATGAGCTACAGTTTTGGACCAGTCCTACTGGGCCTCCCTGTCAAAGTGAATCTAGATGACGGGCCTGACACACACCCTATCTACCAGGCAGCCCCCTCCCACCCCCTAACCTAGCGCCAGGTTCCTCATCCTAGAAAGGCCTAATTGGGATCTAAATGTTTCCAGAATACATATGCCAGCAGGGCCTAAACTGAATTAGCTCCCCCTCTGTGCAATGTAATTCAATGTGCCTGGATTCCACACTTAAAATGCAATTACTCATCAGACAGGCTTTCCCAGTCATTATGTAATTAGTGGTGGTCAGGGGTCTTATCCAAATCAATATGATGTGGCTGGAGATTGTGAACTATCCTTAGGAGATCTTTGTTAATGGACCTGTTTTTCTGTAACATCAAAATGGAGTTCATGATATGAAAAATTCCAACTGACTATCTTGCACAATGAATGAATCCAACAGATAAGGGTTGACATTTAAAAAAGACTGCATAGGAGAAAACTCTGATGAAGATCAATGATAAGTTGAAGAAGACAAGCTCTGTTAACTAAGTCTGGTGTCTGGTGGGAATTGATGGGAAATTATGTCAAATATATCACTAGCCACTTTAAACAATGCTACCTAATATAATGTTTACATACCCTACATTATTCATCTCATATGTATATGTATATACTGTACTCTATATCAACTACTGCATCTTTATGTAATACATGTATCACTAGCCACTTTAACTATGCCACTTTGTTTACATACTCATCTCATATGTATATACTGCACTCAATACCATCTACTGTATCATGCCTATGCCGCTCTGTACCATCACTCATTCATATATCTTTATGTACATATTCTTTATCCCCTTACACTTGTGTCTATAAGGTAGTAGGTTTGGAATCATTAGCTAGATTACTTGTTGGTTATTACTGCATTGTCGGAACTAGAAGCACAAGCATTTCGCTACACTCGCATTAACATCTGCTAACCATGTGTATGTGACAAATAACATTTGATTTGATTTGATTTGGTGAGGTGAAACATTATGATTGTTGAAGATAGAAATGTAATGAATAGAGCAAACAATGCTATGCTACATTACAGAAAATCCTATTTGTTCTTTTAAATATACAAAACATTAACAACACCTGCGCTTTCCATGAAATAGACTGACCAGGTGAATCCAGGTGAAAGCTATGCTCCCTTATTGATGTCACTTGTTTAATCCACTTCAATCAGTGTAGATAAAGGGGAGGAGACAGGTTAAATAATGCTTTTTAAGCCTTGAGACAATTGAGTCATGGATTGTGTATGTGTGCCATTCAGAGGGTGAATGGACAAGACAAAATATTGAAGTGCCTTTGAACGGGGTATGGTAGTAGGCACACCGGTTTGTGTCAAGAAATGCAACACTGCTGGGTGTTGGAGGCATTGGAGTCAACATGGGCCAACATGCCTGTGAAATGCTTTCGACACCTTGTAGAGTCTGTAAAGAATGTAAATAGTCCGGTGGTCATCTGGTTAATTGTTCAGCAGTCTTATGGCTTGGTGGTAGAAGCTGTTAAGGAGCCTTTTGGTCCTAGACTCCGGTACCACTTGCCGTGTGGCAGCAGAGAAAACACTCTATGACTTTGGTGATTGGAGTCTCTTGACAATTTTATGGGCTTTCCTCTGACACGCCTATTATATAGGCCCTGGATGGCATGAAGCTTGGCTCCAGTGATGTACTGGGCCGTACGCACTACCCTCTGTAGCGCCTTACGGTCAGATGCCGAGCAGTTGCCATACCAGGCGGTGATGCAACCGGTCAGGATGTTCTCGATGGTGCAGCTGTAGAACTGTGTTCCTAATGTTTGGTATTTCCTACTGAACGGTTTATATTGTTTCCCGCTTCTGAATGTGCATGCTTGATCTAAATGGCAAGAAAGGGAGGAGAGCTCCCTGGGTTAAGCTTGGCTGAGAGAGTCTCTCTAACTACATTAGATAAGGACAGACAATCACTCTCTGGAGGCGCAGTAACTGGGAAACAGTCTGTAATGAACAAAGCCATGATGCTCAACCAAGCACGGTGCGGGATTACCACGGAATGCTTCGTTATGCTATCTATCATTCGGTTACAAATTACACCAATTATCCCACCAGGAAATTAAGGTGGGATTTATGCCGGTGAAGCATTAGAGGGAAGGGAATATGGAGAAGATCTCAGCCCATCTGAGATGCATTGTCATTGAGAATATGGTTCCCTTGTACACTACAGCTCTACTAGAGTTGACATTTTAAATAGCTGGAGTTTATGAGGTGATGATTAATATGTATAGGTGTATCTGATGTTTATTCTTTGGTTTAGTTGAGTTTTTCTGTGAAAGAAAGCAAGCACGCTAGAGAGCCAGGATGAGCCATCTGAAGCTCAACTGAGTGGGAGTTTTATTCTGTGCAGGGAGAGAGCACAGCAAGCTCTGAGACTCGTGCACTGTACATTTTTTATTCGGGAGAATGAGGGAGACAGAAAGGAGAAACAGTGTAGAGGTTTACAGGAGGTTCCAGAACTCGAGGACTGTTATTTTTATTAACCTTACAGTGTGTCTTGCGAGACTGAAGCAGTTAAGAATGAAAGGCCAAGAATGAAAGGCCATAAGAGGTTTGTAGAAGAATAGGTTATATGGTCAAGATAGACTATCCTGCTGCTATTCACATCAGAGACTGTCTGCAATGACTCTGTGTGCTCTGAGAGGGTGAAATGAAGTGTAGTGACAGTCAACAGGAATTTGTGTTTTTGTACAAGTTTGTGTATGCATGTGTGTGTGTGTGACGACATAGGACCTGACAGACCCCCTGCACAGTTGACCCGCTGAGCATGTGTCAAGGCCAGTGTGCACTTACACTGAAAGACGACACGTAACTTCTACTCTGCCAAACACTGTGTTCACTCTGTTTTCCAGCTGTACTATAAGTTCAACAGAGAGGGTAGGATGAGCTTCTGCCTAACAGTCCTCACATAAGTAACCCTACACATACCACAACTTATCCAATCTTCAGTTCAGCTTTATCCAAGCAAAACGCTCGTCATACTTTGTGTGTCTGTCTATAGTCGTCTAGCCTTGATAATTTGGCCCCACTCTTTACATGTTTGGGAACTCTTTTCCCAATAGCCTGTGACACAATGCATAAACCTTGTGACCAGTTGAAAGCTGAGGGAAGTCAGCCAGGGAGAGGGGCAGTGACGAGAGGCAGAATGTCCTAGGGACTCACAGGCTGTGCCAACTGGAGTCTGTGATAGGAGCAGCCAAAGTCAACATGCCCTGTCTGCCAGCTAGGCGAGAAGGGACCTGTCTCAGTCCCTGGCTGAACATAGAGCACAAAGACCAGCACAGACCAGACTAATCGCTATATCCATCATCTAGTGGGCCAAATGGGTTAGATCTACAGTAGATAGACCCACTTAAAATATACAACACACTACTGTGTTTTATGGGAAAATTCATAATGATGTTGGCAATTAAAATCTTCCCGTATGGGAAGGATTTCATTCTCAGATGCTTTTGTGGCAATGAAAATGCTATGAGAAGGGAATATCAACTTAAAGGCTCAGTGCAGTCAGGTTGGAATAATACTGTGAAATTGTTAAAATTATGACAGTAGATTTTAGTGTAAGAGCTGTTTGAAGAGACCACCTGAAATTTCAGCCTGTTTTGGTGGGATGGAGTTTGGCCCTGCCTGATGAATTTGTTAACAGAAAAATAAGAAAGTTCCAAACCTCTCTGCCAATAACAGCTTGTTTCCAGTTTCACTCTCCCCACTCAGACATCTCACTCACTCAATCCAAGCAAAATTCTTGCTTGAGAAATTGCTAAGACGCTATTTTTGTTTCTTTTAGACCATTTTAAAGGTGCAATATGTAACTTTTTGGACGACTCGACTAATTTCACACAGAAATGTGTGAATTATAGATCTGTCATTCTCATTGAAAACAAGTCTAAGAAGCATTAGATCTGTTCTATTGTGCACTTTTCTAGGCTTCCTGTTCAAAAGTTTTGTTTTGTGTCTTACTTTCGGTTTTGTATACCAGCTTCAAACAGTTAAAAATACAATATTTTAGGTTTTAGAAAATATATTTCACAACGGTTTCGATAGTACAATGATTCTATACAATATACTGTACTTGCTTGTTTTGTCACATAAATGGAAATGAGGCAAACTATTTGAATTTTTGCAACAAGGAAATGGCAGAGCGGTTTCTGCATAGTGCATCTTTAATTGAAAATAATCACAGCATGGTACATAAATTGTCAACCAGAAATGATTTGATATTGAGATAAAAACATCTGCTTTGGACCTTTATGTTCTTTACATTTACCGGTTTAGATTGTCAATACCTTTTTTTCCATTAACTTGACCATTGATTTTTTTGGTCTACATTTAGAATGTTCACATAGAAATGAAATGTGACAATTGCCTGTCACAGTGCATTTCAATTGAACTGTTGTGTCGATAAAAACAGCTGGACGTAATGACGTCACACCTTGGGGGGGAAAAAAAATTCTGCAAAAAACCTACAATGTGGAATAAAAATGTGGTTGAAGTGTTTCCATTATCCTTAAATGGTTTCCATTATCCTTAAATGTTTCCATTATCCTTATTCCTTATTATCATTAAATTGAGCATTAATAAAGTGGTGACAGGCTGTATGCCCTACCACCTATCTGTTTCATATCTCAGGTAGTCCGCAAAAGCCTGCATGAATAAGATGCAAGAATTTTCTCATGTTTGCCATATTCTAATACTTCTCATGTGTCTACTCATTGCCACAGTAACTTGTACCACCTATATCTAGAGCTAAAACAATTTGATGGTGAAACTTTAAATTGCAATGTGAAGAAATTCAAACATTCTTGAAAGTCAAGACAACATTTTTCCTGCAAATAATTTATTTTTTATTTTTATATAGTTGAATAAATTGATTTTGCAAGTAGTAGGCATTTATAATCAAATGTGGAGTGGAGTGTTATATAATGAGATAACATCAATTGCCCAGTGTAGGCCTACCTTAAATTATCCAGGAATATACATTTTTTGAAAAACAGTGTTTCCAGTATCATTTGTCACATTAAGAAAGTTAGACAAAAGAAAAAAACACCCCTGCCGAACGGATAAAATCTATTCAATCTTTAGAACATTTCTACATCTGCCATTTCCATTACAAATCGTAATGATTTTTTGTTGTTGTTGCAACATTGCTTTTGTCGGATAAACCTGGGTCAATAGATCCCTTTCCAGTACGCAACACACTGACGTCAAGCCCGGCAGTAAGAACGCCATCTGCGCCCATTCAACATTGCCTAGATTTATGTTATTACTTCTAAACAAAATAACTTTTTGGGGTTCTCATATGCTTACAATGATGTTTTGATTCTTGCTTGAACAATCGTTAAGATTATATTTGGTTGTGATCGTTGCAAAATAACTATTTTGGATGCAGCAGTTGTTAGCTAGAATGCTAACGCTCATTGACAGGCTGTAGCAAAAGCTAGCCAAAGAGCCATTATACTAGGTGAAGTGTTTTTTTTAAAGAATAATGCAGTTGATTTGCGATGATGACACATAAGTTATATTAAGCAGGACATTTATATGAGCCTTAAAATCTAATTATAATCCAAAAGTAGTGTGAAATGCACTCATAAGCAACACGTAAACAGTTTCTTTTTTTTGCTGGCATTCTATATGAACTCCTTGTTCTGCCACCAACTTGCGCGCTTCACCCTTGTGCGGCAATGTTTTTAAACACAGAAAGCGTTCTATGGAAATTTGTCTAGTGTCATCCCATATGCCTGAAAAGCAAACACCCTTTAAAACTATAATTAGGGTTAACCAAGCACTCAAGTCATGTGCTGTCATGGACATAATCAACATTTCCAGACTACAGTCAAAGTCACAGCTTGAGGGGCCTTACCAGAGGCCATACCACAATAGTTAACAATGTATGAAGCATCACTGGTCAGACAATTGTCATATTTAAGGCATAGGTTCAACTGAAACTATCAATTAAAAGGTGGTTTAATTTGAGTAATGCCAAAAGAAGTCTTTACATCAATGTACATCAACAACATAGCTCAGGCAGTAGGATGCTCTCTCATCCATTTACAGTGCCTTGCGAAAGTATTCGGCCCCCTTGAACTTTGCGACCTTTTGCCACATTTCAGGCTTCAAACATAATGATATACAACTGTATTTTTTGGTGAAGAATCAACAACAAGTGGGACACAATCATGAAGTGGAACAACATTTATTGGATATTTCAAACTTTTTTAACAAATCAAAAACTGAAAAATTGGGCGTGCAAAATTATTCAGCCCCTTTACTTTCAGTGCAGCAAACTCTCTCCAGAAGTTCAGTGAGGATCTCTGAATGATCCAATGTTGATCTAAATGACTAATGATGATAAATACAAGCCACCTGTGTGTAATCAAGTCTCCGTATAAATGCACCTGCACTGTGATAGTCTCAGAGGTCCGTTAAAAGCGCAGAGAGCATCATGAAGAACAAGGAACACACCAGGCAGGTCCGAAATACTGTTGTGAAGAAGTTTAAAGCCGGATTTGGATACAAAAAGATTTCCCAAGCTTTAAACATCCCAAGGAGCACTGTGCAAGCGATAATATTGAAATGGAAGGAGTATCAGACCACTGCAAATTTACCAAGACCTGGCCGTCCCTCTAAACTTTCAGCTCATACAAGGAGAAGACTGATCAGAGATGCAGCCAATAGGCCCATGATCACTCTGGATGAACTGCAGAGATCTACAGCTGAGGTGGGAGACTCTGTCCATAGGACAACAATCAGTCGTAAATTGCACAAATCTGGCCTTTATGGAAGAGTTGCAAGAAGAAAGCCATTTCTTAAAGATATCCATAAAAAGTGTTGTTTAAAGTTTGCCACAAGCCACCTGGGAGACACACCAAACATGTGGAAGAAGGTGCTCTGGTCAGATGAAACCAAAATGGAACTTTTTGGCAACAATGCAAAACGTTATGTTTGGCGTAAAAGCAACACAGCTCATCACCCTGAACACACCATCCCCACTGTCAAACATGGTGGTGGCAGCATCATGGTTTGGGCCTGCTTTTCTTCAGCAGGGACAGGGAAGATGGTTAAAATTGATGGGAAGATGGATGGAGCCAAATACAGGACCATTCTGGAAGAATGATGGGTCTGATGGAGTCTGCAAAAGACCTGAGACTGGGACAGAGATTTGTCTTCCAACAAGACAATGATCCAAAACATAAAGCAAAATCTACAATGGAATGGTTCAAAAATAAACATATCCAGGTGTTAGAATGGCCAAGTCAAAGTCCAGACCTGAATCCAATCGAGAATCTGTGGAAAGAACTGAAAACTGCTGTTCACAAATGCTCTCCATCCAACCTCACTGAGATCGAGCTGTTTTGCAAGGAGGAATGGGAAAAAATGTCAGTCTCTCGATGTGCAAAACTGATAGAGACATACCCCAAGCGACTTACAGCTGTTATCGCAGCAAAAGGTGGCACTACAAAGTATTAACTTAGGGGGGCTGAATAATTTTGCACGCCCAATTTTTCAGTTTTTGATTTGTTAAAAAAGTTTGAAATATCCAATAAATGTCGTTCCACTTCATGATTGTGTCCCACTTGTTGTTGATTCTTCACAAAAAAATACAGTTTTATATCTTTATGTTTGAAGCCTGAAATGTGGCAAAAGGTCGCAAAGTTCAAGGGGGCCGAATACTTTCGCAAGGCACTGTAATTTATAGATCGACAGGTAAGGGTGCTCTCGAGCAGCTAGACACTCTTTACCATTCGGCCATCAGATTTGCCACCAATGCTCCTTATAGAACACATCACCGCACTCTATACTCCTTTGTAAACTGGTCATCTTTGTATACCCCTCGCAAGACCCGCTGGTTGATGCTTATTTATAAAACCCTTTTAGGTCTCACACCCACCTATCTGAGATATCTACTGCAGCCCTCATCCTCCACATACAACACCCGTTCTGCCAGTTGCATTCTGGTAAATGTCCCCAAATCACACACATCCCTGGTTCGCTCCTCTTTTAAGTTCGCTGCAGCTTGGGACTGGAATGAGCTGCAACAAACACTCAAACTGGACAGTTTTATCTCAATCTCTTCATTCAAAGACTCAATCATGGACACTTACTGACAGTTGTGGCTGCTTTGTGTGATGTATTGTTGTCTCTACCTTCTTGACCTTTGTGCTGTTGACTGTGCCCAATAATGTTTGTACCATGTTGTGCTGCTACCATTTTGTGTTGCTACCATGGTGTGTTTGTCATGTGTTGCTGCCTTGCTATGTTATTGTTTTAGGTCTCTCTTTATGAAGTGTTGTGATTTCTATCTTGTCGTGATGTGTGTTTTGTCCTATATTTATATTTATATTGTATTTACTTATTTTAATCCCAGGCCCCCGTCCCCGCAGGAGGCCTTTTGCCTTTTGGTAGGCCGTCATTGTAAATAAGAATTTGTTCATAACTGACTTGCCTAAGTGTTAAATAAATAAAATAATAAAATCAAGGGTAAGCGATCAACAATTGGGACTACTTTTACACAACTGGTACCTAAAAACTAAATATTATATCTATGCCAGTGTAATTTAGTCCTATGTTCCTCAGAAACCTTCAGTGACTTCAGGTTTTTTTTTAACATGAGCAATGAAAATCAAACAATTGCTGGTAAAAAGATGCAGTGTCCCCATTTGGCCCTCTTCTGTCCCCATCCATCCCCAGTGCCTCCTCAGTCTAATCTCTGATTGTTCTGTGAGGACCGTGGGGTCCCCTTACAGTAGCAATTTGATGGAAATGTTATCATAGACCCAGCAAATAGATAATCAGGCTTTCTCCCTCTGGTGAACTTCCCTCTGGTGAACCAAGATAAAAGAGACCTTTGGTGTCAATAAGGATCAAAGGCATACTGTACAATCAACAACATTCACAGAGGACAGGCCTATTGGTCACATCACGTTCGCTCTTCGCAGTTCTCAAGTTTCTCAGAGCACAGGGTAAAGCTCTGAGCAACCTTAGTCTGTTGATTAGAAAATATCCTTATGCCATTTCTGTAGTGTACTGCAGTCTCCTGTGTAGTATGGTATCTGCTAACAGTAAAGAAAACAATATGATTGAAAGAACTTCAGTTCCACCTAGTGGTCACCATTGAGAACTAATCTTACTGCAATTGTGAAGAAAGTATTATAGATAGTAAACAATAGATGTTAGTAAATAATAAAAAGAGAATTTGCAGATACAGTACCTTTATAATCAAACTATGAAATTAGCTGAGCCACTCCTTGTGACATGCTACTGTCTCACCATCATTTAACACAAAATGTGGAAGCCACTTTAGTGCAGGTTTGAATTTGTATCTATAAGTAGTTATTTTTGAAATGCATTAATATAAAAAGGCACTCAATGTTGTTGTTCTCAAAAACACCATTAATAATTCTTCATGCAATACTTAAGGATCATCACTTGAAATCATGCTTGTGTCAATTCATCTGTATGGGCAATGAACCATAATACATTACGCCCACATGCAACACATACTGTACAATACACTGAGTTTCCATGGCAGACTGACTAGGTGAATCTAGCTGAAAGCTATGATCCCTTATTGATGTCACCTGTTAAATCAACTTCAATCAGTGTAGATTAAGGGGAGGAGACAGGTTAAAGAAGGATTTTTAAACCTTGAGGCAATTGAGACATGGATTGTGTGTGTGTGCCATTCAGAAGGTGAATGGGCAAGACAAACGATTGAAGTGCCTTTGAACGGGGTATGGTAGCAGGTGCCAGGCGCACCTGTTTGAGTGTCAAGAACTGCAACACTGCTGGGTTTTTCATGCTCAACAGTTTCCCGTGTGTATCAAGAATGGTCACCACCCAAATGACATCCAGCCAACTTGACACAACTGTGGGAAGCATTGGTGTCAACATGGGCCAGCATCCCTGTGGAACCCTTTCTACACCTTGTAGAGTCCGTGCCCTGACGAATTGAGGCTGTTCTGAGGGCAAAAGGGATGCAACTCAATATTAGGAATGTGTTCCTAATGTTTTGTACACTTTAATGTATATCAGAATTGAATTATTGTCTTCAATTTAACTTTTAAATTATGTAATTCACAATACTCAAAAGTTGTTTTACTATAGATTCTTCAACAGACCACCCATTTCTACATTTCACCTCATAAGCAACATTTCACATCTCTTAAGCACACCGATCATTTCACCACGAGTTAAACACATTGATCTCATTTCAGTCACATTGGGAAACTTCATATCCATTTAGAGGTAAATAAATCTGACATGAAATTATGAAATGTGCAAGAATTGCCAAACAACTCCTAATTATCAAATTTGAAAGCAATATCCATTGAATTATAACCATTATAAATATTATCAAACACCAACATATCGTTCGTGGCAACATATGGGCATTTCTCAGAGCAGAAGTGCGAGGTTCAGAATCCCACTTCCTCACCTAAACCCCTGTAGACTTCAAGGGACGGTTTTCCAGCCACAGATTAAGCCTAGTCCGAGACTAAAAACCATGGTCAATGAAAAATCTCAATTGAAATAGCTTCTTAGTCCAGGACTATGCTTAATCTGTGTCCGAGAAACTGCTCCCAAGAGATTGATTGTATCGGATCAGAATACGTCTACTCACTGCAGATACAAGCATGTATCTGACCCATGACTATGGATATAGAAGACCCAGAAACAGGGCTAGTGATGGAGTAGAGACACAGATGTCTTTTGGGACAGGGCATGGTGTAGCACCAGAGTTAAATGGGCTAAGGTTGGGGTTTGAGAGCACTGTAGTATCATTTTCACACTCTTGAGCCAAACTGAGCCAAGCCAAGCCTGCGCTGTACTGACCTGAATATGCATCCACCATAGTTTCTGGAACCTTGCTGGAAAGGATCATGAGAAAAGAATGTATTTGAGCCAGCACAGTACGGTTCAAATCAAATCAAATCAAATTTTATTTGTCACATACACATGGTTAGCAGATGTTAATGCGAGTGTAGCGAAATGCTTGTGCTTCTAGTTCCGACAATGCAGTAATAACCAACAAGTAATCTAGCTAACAATTCCAAAACTACTACCTTATAGACACAAGTGTAAGGGGATAAAGAATATGTACATAAAGATATATGAATGAGTGATGGTACAGAGCAGCATAGGCAAGATACAGTAGATGGTATTGAGTGCAGTATATACATATGAGATGAGTATGTAAACAAAGTGGCATAGTTAAAGTGGCTAGTGATACATGTATTACATAAAGATGCAGTAGATGATATAGAGTACAGTATATATATATATGAGATGAATAATGTAGGGTATGTAAACATTATATTAGGTAGCATTGTTTAAAGTGGCTAGTGATATATTTGACATAATTTCCCATCAATTCCCATATTAAAGTGGCTGGAGTTGAGTCAGTGTGTTGGCAGCAGCCACTCAATGTTAGTGGTGGCTGTATAACAGTCTGATGGCCTTGAGATAGAAGCTGTTTTTCAGTCTCTCGGTCCCAGCTTTGATGCACCTGTACTGACCTCACCTTCTGGATGATAGCGGGGTGAACAGGCAGTGGCTCGGGTGGTTGTTGTCCTTGATGATCTTTATGGCCTTCCTGTGACATCAGGTGGTGTAGGTGTCCTGGAGGGCAGGTAGTTTGCCCCCGGTGATGCGTTGTGCAGACCTCACTACCCTCTGGAGAGCCTTACGGTTGTGGGCGGAGCAGTTGCCGTACCAGGCGGTGATACAGCCCGACAGGATGCTCTCGATTGTGCATCTGTAGAAGTTTGTGAGTGCTTTTGGTGACAAGCCGAATTTCTTCAGCCTCCTGAGGTTGAAGAGGCGCTGCTGCGCCTTCTTCACGATGCTGTCTGTGTGGGTGGACCAATTCAGTTTGTCTGTGATGTGTACGCCGAGGAACTTAAAACTTACTACCCTCTCCACTACTGTTCCATCGATGTGGATAGGGTGGTGTTCCCTCTGCTGTTTCCTGAAGTCCACAATCATCTCCTTAGTTTTGTTGACGTTGAGTGTGAGGTTATTTTCCTGACACCACACTCCGAGGGCCCTCACCTCCTCCCTGTAGGCCGTCTCGTCGTTGTTGGTAATCAAGCCTACCACTGTTGTGTCGTCAGCAAACTTGATGATTGAGTTGGAGGCGTGCGTGGCCACACAGTCGTGGGTGAACAGGAGCGGGCTCAGAACGCACCCTTGTGGGGCCCCAGTGTTGAGGATCAGCGGGGTGGAGATGTTGTTGCCTACCCTCACCACCTGGGGGCGGCCCGTCAGGAAGTCCCGTACCCAGTTGCACAGGGCGGGGTCGAGACCCAGAGTCTCGAGCTTGATGACGAGCTTGGAGGGCACTATGGTGTTAAATGCCGAGCTGTAGTCGATGAACAGCATTCTCACATAGGTATTCCTCTTGTCCAGATGGGTTAGGGCAGTGTGAAGTGTCGTTGAGATTGCATCGTCTGTGGACCTATTTGGGCGGTAAGCAAATTGGAGTGGGTCTAGGGTGTCAGGTAGGGTAGAGGTGATATGGTCCTTGACTAGTCTCTCAAAGCACTTCATGATGACGGAAGTGAGTGCTACGTTGGTAGTCGTTTAGCTCAGTTACCGTTCAGGTAGGCCCTATGTTAATCAGGCATAGTTGGGGTAGAGAGCTAAGCCTTAGGGTGGGGTAGGTAGGGGGTATTACAACTGACCTCCAGGGTTCTGAAATATGTAGTTAGAGCAAGGGCTAGGTTGATACTTCACAGACCAGTGAGCTTTAATCAGGATGTGTACATATTACATTATTTCAGTAAGAGGGCTCAGACTCAGATCCCCCCCCCCCCCCAACACACACCATGGGGGGGCTGTTCAGCTGAAGTCTCTGTCGGGAAACATGAGCGGGGTGAGCAGGGTAGAGGTAGAGGCCCAGGCCCAGCCAACTGGAGCTGATCTTCACCCACACAGCTGGCATACTGCTCTGCATGGCCTGGCTGGTGGTGTCTGGCCTGAGGAATGAAGGGAGAAGGTATCCGTTTAAAGAGTGTATCTTTATAGAGGCTTTCTATCCTTGTCTCATCCCCTTCATTTAGGCTGATCTGAAAACACAGAAGAGGTTAGAGCAATATGGTGGATTAATGCTTCCTATCAGGGATTTGCTTTCGCATAGCTTTCACACAAAGGCTGTTGTGATTCACCCAAAGAAATATCCCTCCTGATCCCATGGCTTTCAAACTGACAAGGAATACATACACAACATACCTAATAGAACACCTAGAAATATTGTAAAATGTTCTAACATTTCTATAGAGCTGTAGCTCTGATGGTCAGCTGTTGCTGTACTCACTGGTACCAGTTGGTGAGTGTCATCATGATGTAGAGGGAGGCCAGGCAGAAGTGTAAGTGGAATAAGGAGTAGCTGTAGGTGACCCCCTCACCTTCATTATTCACAGCCCGTCGCACATCATCCTTCCCTACCTCCCCCTCTCCTCCATAAACCCCGCCCTCCTCGGTCTGCATCAGCTTGTTCACCTGAGTGTTGCTGGACGAACGTATGTCCAGCAACACCCAGGGGGGAGGGAGTCAAATCAAATCCAGCTTTATTTATACAGCACATTTCAGACATGGAATGCAACACAATGTGCTTCACAGGAAACAAATAAGAAAATCAAAGCTTAAATATTTACTACACAACAAACATGAGGATAAAAAAACAAAATAATAACTAAAAGCACCCCAAGGTAAAGCAAAGCTAATAAGGTGTGGGAGGGCAGGAAAGAGAATGGAAAATGTGAACGAGACAGACATAAAGAAAGGGAGAAAGAAGAGAGAAGGGGAGAGAGAGGTGGGGAGAGAAAAAGAGATACAAAAAGAGAGACCAGGGGTCAGCATGGGAGATCTATCAAGATCAGAGAATTAAATAGACAATTAAATAATCAGCCATGATATGGATCCAAATTGGAGTAGCTAGCTACCTGGCATAGAGAGTGCAGAAGAGGAAGATGACCAAACCCACAATGCTCTGGGCATCCCACCACTGCACCTGTCCTGGGGCACTGGTGGGTGTGGGCTCGCTGGAGCTGACATTTGACACCAAACTTAGCAGGCTGGGGTTACACTTACGGTCTGAGAGAGACAGACACAGCAAATCAGCCATAGAATGTAGGATAGTTATGGGGAAGGAAAAAAACACGTAAAGAGACCTGCAGTCTTGAGGAAGGCAACAGACTCTAACCCTATTATCACAACAGATATGCCAAGTGTCTATTAATTACAACAATTGCGTGCAGACTGACACACTCCAACACATGTCTGAGCTTTTCCACTGACCCACTACAAGCACAAGTACAAGCATGGGCCATAAGTAGGACCAGGAGTTTTTCCTGACTATGTGACTTAACAAGAAAACAACCCCAGGACCTAGTAAATGTAACAAGTTGGGGAAGGTGAACTACCAAAGTCTGCCAAACTCACCAGTAGGCAACACTCAGTGCTGCAGTGGTTTGGAAAGCAAATATAAACATAAACTGGAGGGAGAAAGTAAAAACAACTATATACAATGACAACAACTCTGTAGAAACTGGGCCTGGTCTTCATGTGACACAAAAACATAGGTACTGGTAAACACATGTATGCAGTGGAACAAATTCATCATCATGCAATGCACACAATTGTCAACACCGTTACCAACAAAAACTGACTAATAGCATTCCCTTACCAAACATTGTATCAATAATTACTGATATAATTGCTAAAACTGTTCCTTAATTTGAGGTGGGCAATGAAACCGCAACAATACCTGTACTTTGGGCAGGATGGAGATGATGACGCTGAAGATGAGGTTGAGGCTGATGAAGACCTTGTGCTCGGTGCAGTCTTTAGGCTGGGTGTAGTAGATGTAGAACAGCACCACAGAGGTGAAGGCCAGTGTGTAGTGGAGGAAGGTGAACAACAACAGACCTGAGGGAGAGAGCGGCAACATGGAGAGGGTCGGCAAAAACCGTCATGTATGACAAACACCCCCATACTCTTCAGATGCATATTCTCGTTCTATGTTTTCTTTAGAACAGTGATCTTCAATCCTGATCCTAGTGAGCCACAAGGTGTGCAGGCTTTTGTTCCTGTCCATTACTACTAACACCACATTCAATGTATCAAGGGTTGGTCGATTGGCTAGTTAAATCAGATATTGGTATATGGCTGGAACAAATGTATGCACCCCCTATGGGTCTCCAGGAGCAGAATTGAAGAACCCTGCAGCTCTAGAAGAATAAACACAGTCATGGTAGTAAAACGTTTTGAGCAGAATTAAGGTACCACAGTTGAAGTCGGATATGTACATACACTTACTATATGTTGGAGTCATTAAAACTTGTTTTTCAACCACTCCACAAATTTCTTGTTAACAAACTATAGTTTTAGCAAGTCGGTTAGGACAAATACTTTGTGCATGACAAGTCACTTTTCCAACGATTGTTTACAGAAAGATTATTTCACTTATACTTCATTATCTCACAATTCCAGTGGGTCAGAAGTTTACATACACTAAGTTAACTTCTCTAGGGTAGGGGGCAGCATTCAGAATTTTGGATGAAAAGCATGCCCAAATTAAAATGGCCTGCTACTCGGGCCCAGACGATATGATATGCATGGATGGAGAGAAAACACTCTAAAGTTTCCAACACTGTTAAAAAACACTGTCTGTGAGTATAACAGAACTGATTTGGCAGGCGAGAATAATCCATTCAGGAAGTCGTTTTTTTTGTTGGTTTTGTAGTTTTCTATTCAATGCCATTACAGTATCCATTGACTTAGGACTCAAATTGCAGTTCCTATGCCTTCCACTAGATGTCAACAGTCTTTAGAAATGATTTCCGGCGTGTATTCTGATAAATGAGGGAGTAAGACCAGTCTGAATGAGTGGACCCAGAGACCAGACGTGTCACAGAGCTTTTTCATGCGCAATCCCGAGAGAGTGCCTTTCTTGTTTACCTTTTATATTGACAACGTTATTGTCCGCTTGAAATATTATAGATCATTTAGGCTAAAAACAACCTGAGGATTGAAAATAAACATTGTTTGACATGTTTCTATGAACTTTACGGATAAAATTTAGATTTTTTTTGTCTGCCTGTTTTGACTGCGTTTGAGCCTGTGGATTACTGAAGAAAACGCGTAAACAAAACAGAAGTTTTTGGATATAAAGAGACTTTCTGGAACAAAAGGAACATTTATTGAGTAAATGATTGTCTTCTGAGTGCAACCATATGAAGATCATCAAAGGTAAGGGATTCAGTTTACCGAGGTGCAAGCTTTCAACATTTAAAGGAGGAACCACTGTAGAAGGCCATTATCCCGGCGTCGCCTCTTCACTGTTAACATTGAGACATTTTTTTTTACGGGTACTATTTAATGAAGCTGCCAGTTGAGGACTTGTGAGACGTCTGTTTCTCAAACTAGACAATCTAATGTCCTTTTGCCCAGTTGTGCACCGTGGCCTCCCACTCCCCTTTCTTTTCTGGTTAGAGCCAGTTTGTGCTGTTCTGTGAAGGGAGTAGTATACAGCGTTGTACGAGATCTTCAGTTTCTTGGCAATTTCTCGCATGGAATAGCCTTCATTTTGAGAATAAGAATAGACTGACGAGTTTCAGAAGAAAGTTCTTTGTTTCTGGCCATTTTGAGCCTGTAATCGAACCCACAAGTGCTGGTGCTCCAGATACTCAACTAGTCTAAAGAAGGCCAGTTTTATTGCTTCTTTAATAATCAGAACAACAGTTTTCAGCAGTGCTAACATAATTGCAAAAGCGTTTTCTAATGATCTTTTTTTAAATGATAAACATGGATTAGCTAACACATTGTGCCATTGGAACACAGGAGTGATGGTTGCTGATAATGGGCCTCTGTACGCCTAGCTAGATATTCCATAAAAATCTGCCGTTTCAAGCTACAATACTAATTTAGAACATTAACAATGTCTACACTAAATTTATGATCCATTTGATGTTATTTTAATAGACAAAAAAATAGCTTTTCTTTCAAAAACAAGGACATTTCTAAGTGATCACAAACTTTTGAACGGAAGTGTAAACATTTAATCCCAACGCATGACGTAACGTTAGTTAGCAAGCCTACCCTGCATGAATCTGCAGGTAGCTAACCAACAAAGTTCTATGGCTATAACTAGTGAAGCAAATGTGTCTGAGATACGAAGAATAAGATCATGCACATAATGTTAGCTAGAGACCCAGCCAGCTAACGTTAGATATCTAACAGTACTACTTTCTGTCAAAATTAGAAACGTGTAATATCTGAAAATCTTACCAGTATACAGCATGGTTGGACATGCCTCCTGTCTGATACCATGCATGGTTGCCCTTTGTTTGATGATGTAGTCCAGACTGGTGTTTTCTCCATCTCCTTAGCTATCATACTCAAATTCCACTGATTTCAAAACTCGGTCCTCCAGAAAGTGGAGAGCATACACATAACGTTAGCTAGCTAACAGTACACTTTAACTTGACATTAGGTTTATACAGTTTTACCACGCAATAAAAAAAGCTGCATTCGACACGATTACCTAAACATACCAACCTGCTCCAATAGACAGACGTGTGCTATATGGTAGACCAATCAAAACTCTTCTCTCAGCATATCCAGCCCACTCATTATCTCAGCCAATCATGGCTAGCGGGAAAGTTGCTCCCTTTTTCTGTGGCTAAACCAACTAGGCTTGTAATTTAACAATTGTATTAGTATTTACAGATGGCATACAAGTTTGATATTAAGGCACATAAAAGTTCACATGTTCGAGAAGGCATTTCTGCCCAAAAACTAATTTTGATACATTTGTGACATACGCCTAGTTTGCTGAATCGGGTCACAAATGGAGGCTTTAATTTAATGAAAGTTTGATTTTTATAGAAATGTATTTGAATTTGGCGCTCTGCATTTTCCCTGGCTATTGGCCATGTGGGACGCAAGTGTCCCGCCTACCCCAGAGAGGGCCTTTAAATTGTTTAACTTGGGTCAAACATTTTGGGTAGCCTTCCACAAGCTTCCCACAGTAAGTTGGGTGAATTTTGGCCCATTGCTCCGGATAAAGCTGGTGTAACTGAGTCAGGGCTTTGTGATGGCCACTCCAATACCTTGACTTTGTTGTCCTTAAGCCATTTTGCCACAATTTTGGAAGTATGCTTGGGGTCATTGTCAATGTCTTGAGATGTTCCTATTATGTTTTAGACATAATTTTCTTTCCTCATGATGTCATTTATTTTGTGAAGTGCACCAGTCCCTCCTGCAGCAAAGCACCCTCACAACATGATGCTGCCACCCCGTGCCTCACGGTTGGGATGGTATTCTTTGGCCTTTTTCCTCCAAATGGTTATTATGGCCAAACAGTTCTATTTTTGTTTCATCAGACCAGAGGACATTTCTCCAAAAAGTACGATCTTTGTACCCATGTGCAGTCGAAACTGTAGTCTGACTTTTTTTATGGCGGTTTTGGAGCATTGGCTTCTTCTTTTTGTTTTAGATTCCGTCTCTCACAGTTGAAGTGTACCTATGATAAAAATTACAGACCTCTACATGCTTTGTAAGTAGGGAAACCTGCAAAATCGGCAGTGTATCAAATACTACACCTTGCCTCCTTAGGCAAAGTTATATCCAGATAGCTTGCACCTGACTACAAATAATTTTAGATCTTCACAACTGCATAAAGTTTAGGTGATAGTTTTGGATTAGCACTTTGACCTCACATCTTGTAAAGTTTGGCAATAATTTTCTGGTGGTCTGTGTGCCCCTTAACAACAAAGCAATATTTTAACAGAAACGTAAATGAATGATTTGTCCTAATAGACTTGGCACAAAGCACAATATGAACTTTAGCTCAAACACAAACTCATTTAAACTGATTTAGATTAATCAAAAAATGGGTTTTCAAAACAAACATTGCAGATGTTGTTACAAAATATATGCCAAATTGTCCCTTAAACCTGACTCCATATGCGCTAGTGAAGACCATATGGACATATTATTTTGACAGACCTTTTGCCTGTCCATGACCATTCTTTTGCCTACCCCTTTTGGATTGTTAATAAACATCTTGGACTCTAACCATCTACATCTGGGTCTCGCCTTGTGCCCTTATAGGTATAAGCATTCTGGTTATAACTCCACCTTGCTTCCTTAGGTAAAGTTACATCCAGATAGCTTGCACCTGACAAATCATCTCAGATATTCACTAGTGCATATGGAGTAAGTTTTAGAGCAAAGCTGTTTTTTTAAACAGGAATTGACAATGTCTCTTATGACTTCACCTGACAAAGAGCATCATGTAATCTGTAGCTCCTATACCACCTAGCTGAAATGCCTCTTGCACAATTGTGTCAAGCTCAGCCACAGTAGCAGGGATTCCAGAAGGCAATGTTAACTTACGGATACCAGGGCCCTTAAATAGGACCCATAGCCTGGCAGACATTTCTGCTCTGTTGTAGTGAAAGTGATCCTGTCAAGAAAAAATGAATAAAAGTTATGAAATGGGTATGATGTCAAAAATGGGTATCCCATTAAATCGATATCAAGTGCTGCTTACTAGATCTCATAATAATAAATGTGCAAAACCAAGCATTTCTATTCTATACTGATGGAATCAGCTAAACTTTGAACATTGAGATATTAAATAAATGATAGAGAAGAAGCCTTGAATAGGAAGAGTGAAAGAGACTGGGTTGTGTGTCAGAAGTTAATGGTTCTCTGTGGGAAGACAGATAGCTTTGGAATGTGTTTGGTGGAAGGGAGTAGAGCAACAGTTGAGATAGGGGAGACAGATGGACATCTGTGGACTAGGGGAGGAGGGGTTAAGGTCAGGAGGTGAGGTCAGTTCCCCTTTAAGGGAGTTATTTCTGTTGAACCATAAAATGTAAGGATTGCGAGAAGGAGGAGTGTCCTAAAGTGGGATGTATGTAACTGTGATGGTGAGAAATGTTTTGCTGTCGGAATACAGAACCTTTGGGAAGAAATTAAACTTGGTTTAGCTTCTCCAGTGTCCATGAGTTATTTACTCTGAAAAATAAGAACCTAACAATATCACATACTAAATTCGGCATGAGTTCTATGAGCAATGCATTGTTTTTAATCTCATGTATTAATACACCACATTTAAAACTATTCCATTTTAAAGGATTGTTACCTAATATTGCAGGCAAATCTGGTGCTTCAGGGTTTCCATGCACTTTTGGCCAACAGCATATGCTGTTAGTGGGTAGATGTATGCCAATTACTTTTGCTCAATGACCTTAAGCTTCTGTATGGATTCCAACTCAAATACCCTAAGGTGCTCATTATACCTTGCATTCTGACACTTGGCAATAAAAGCAAGTTCACCATGTCATGACTTTGGCCTCTTTGGGTATAGCAAGCTCCATCCCCCTCTCCCTGCCTCCCCCTTTCCTCCTTCAACTAGGTTGCTGTGGTCCGAGAGGTCGTATATTTCTGAGAAGACCCTGCCACATGGCCACACGGTATAGAGAAAGTAGATTTTCATGGAGAACAAAGGAAATCCTTCCCCTCACAGAACTTGAGGTACGAACAAATTCCATGTTCCGGAGAAAGTATAAAAGATAGGTGAAGAATCCAGCTACGAAAATGTCCGTTTGTCACAACTTGGGGAAGCTAATGGGAGACGGTGTGACCACATTACCATAATGCTGTTTATATAAAAGCCCCAGATATGAGGTTTACATCTAAATGTTGTATAAGATGAATGAGTGAGTATGATACTGTTTACACAATTTTACAATGTGAATTTGGACTGTTTAATGAAGGACAACTCAAAAAAGGGAATTGGATTTGAACTAAATCAGAGGACCGCTCCTGAGCCCATTTAGGGTCAGACATTCTGGGACAGCCCTTTTCTGCCATTCCGAATAAAAAACCCACTCTGGTTTTTTATCAGCAGACCGAGCTTACCTCAATTACGAGATGGCTAAAGGTTGCCGACCATGTTTTCTCCATTAGTAGGGACAAAGGTTGTAGACCATTGCTGAATCTTTTAACCATACCACGTGGTTAAACTCTTAGACTATCGATACCGACAGAATAAGAACAAGTCTTTGATATTAATTACTAGTAATTACTAGTCTGAATTCGGTATCATTGAACGCGAAGAATGACAACCGCCGAAACATCCATTCTATAACGAATGTCAGTCTGAACTATCCCCTCTAACCACAATCGAGAGAGAGAGGGAGAGAGACGGACAATTCTACAAAAGAAACAAACTTTTCACCAGCGATCAAGACGACATACTGAGCGTAAATATATATATTGATTGCAATTGTTCCCGAATGAGTGAGCGTTCATGTGTAATGGATTAGCATTTCAATTGTTATAATTATCACTTTGTATGACTTCTTAGTCAACCCCCACTTCCCCTTTTGTCTAACAAGCCGCCATGCCGGTTTAGCCCACTAGGGCACATTCTCCTATCATTTCATGTAACCACATATACCTTGTTTGTTTGTTTGTGCATTTCTGTGACTTACTTAGTTAGTAATAAATAAATTATTTAAGACAATTGATGTACGGATGACTCATAGTGAAGACTGGGTTTGTGCAGATAACCAACAATTTACGACGTTTGGAATGAGACGTAAGGTACACGTGAGGTAAAGTAAATAATTCATTAATTCGAAGACTAATTGATCAGATAAAATATCAGAAAAGTTATTTTAGGAAATTATAACTTTGTAATCTGAATATTTTTCCTTGGTGCCCCGACTTCCTAGTAATTACGGTTACATGATTAATCAGTCTAATCGCGTAATAACTCATTACAGAGAATCTTTGATAAAAACTATCAGTCTTCAGTTAATGATAGTAAAGACACGACAACCATGAACAGCGATCTTTAGAAGTATATCAACAAAGTCTGGTAGATCTTCAGTGGATCCATAGGTTAGGATCATTCCAACCGAGTAGTTGGAACCATTGCAGGAAAGTGTGTTTGCCATCTGAACAAAAGTCTCATCTAGAAAATAAAATTGTACCACTTCCTTAATGTCATCCTTTAACACTTTCAAAGCAACAGTGGACAGCTTTGTGGCAGATAGGACAGGCTTGACAAGATTGGTGCCATACAGATGGTATGCAAGCAGTAGTTGACGCTTCACTGCAAAAGAGACAGCAAAATGTTTTGAAAGCTGTTGGTCTGTTGAACAATCCGCTTAAAAAAAGCTGTGTTTAGCTTCAAAGCGCATAGTCCAGAAAGCTATAAGGGGTCCAAATGCCTTCATCAGCTGCGGGTAGTGTTCAATGAAAGGATGTTTCGGGATAAGACTATCCTAAACCTCTAAGAATCTATGCCTGTGCTCGGATATCTATCTTGCAGTCAAGGTACCAAATTGATTCTTCTGTGTGAATTGGCAAAACCACAAGTTCAACAATATCTTTGAGGCCCAGAAGAATTTCCCATGATGGTTCACCTACAGGTATTTTAGTTCCTATAATGAATGGAAGCAGACGCAGTAGGCACCAGCTTTCATGAGCATTTCCTCCAATCTTTTTTTCCTTGGATTCATCAAGTCAAGAGGAATTGATTGTGGGCAGTTTTATCACTCCACTAATATGGGAACTGTGTGATAAGATTGTTGAGTTCCAACAGAGTAAAATATTTATTATTGGTTAAAACCTTTAAGCACAATGCCAGTTCCAGAGGCAGGATTCCCTCAAAAAGCCATGCAGCCCATCTGGTGGATAGCCAGACAGCACGTAAAAATGTTTACGTTTTTCAGTCAGAGCACACTGCTTTTTCACACCATAGCAATCTATTAAGGTGGGAGTTTCTAAAACTGCCTGTATTTGTTCAGAATTGTTCAGAGTTCCTGCTTTGTTCTGTGTTGGAATGTCCCAGTTCTCACTTCTTTTACCTGGATCTCAGATAGCTCTGCCAAACAGAACCTGCAGACATGTGTTGCACTAAAACTTTCTACAAATCCACCAATAGAGTGGGCTCCAAGATTATCTGCCGCCACACATAAAAACAGTGCCCCTCAGTATCTATTCCAGCACAGGAATAAAGAGTCCTTCCTCCTCCAATTGTGCAAGATCACCTTCCCATATCCATATGTTTTAAATCAACAGCCTTGCAGAGAACAGCTATGTAAATAGACTTGAGTGTAGACCTAAACTGTAATGGGACATTTGCCAACACCTAATAGACTCATGTGATTTTGTGCGTTTGGCAGGATGTTCCAAGGGGATTGCACACTTCAAAGTCATTAACATAGAGAAGTAAAGATAGGTCTATGGAAGTAAAGATAGGGTTCATTAATCTCCTGATAAACAGTAATTTTCTTTGAAATGTGTGCCATCATAAAAAGACTCGTAATCGAGAAACTCGTAGGCCTACTTTTTAAAGCTTTCCCCTGAATATCCTTGTTGCTCAATACTTGTAACAGTGACTGCAGAATAGGAACATACTGAAAGCTTCTTCCTTTCTTTGCATTAAGTATATATTTTACTGGCTCCACCACAAAAAACGTTTTTCTTAAAAAAACGATTTGTCTTGTAAGATGTGGTGAGAAGTCCATCCATCCCTAAAACTGTGCTCATGGGATTTGTCTCACAGACATCTTGAACCAAATCTGAGATTATGTAATTGTCAATAACAAAGCCATGTTTCCTTAAACAGGAATTAACAATGTATTTCATGACTGGACCTGACACAGAGCACGATATGAACTACAGTTCCTCTACTACCTCATTGATACACTTGTTTGACATGTAGTAAATACTTTCCAATTGGAGCAAAAGGTGACCAATTTTTTGCTCAATGTCATTTTGTAATTCTGGTTCTTCTAAAGTTTCCTCCTCTTCATGGACTTGTGTATTTGAATGGTCAATATGTTTTTGTACGACTCCAGTTCTAAAGTTGCCCAGAGAATGCGGATCGTGTTTTCGACTCCTATGAGATGCAAAGGTACCATATACATTCGTTCTAAATCCGCACATGTCAAGCACGCAGAGGACAGTTTTGTGTTTCTTTAATTTCCAAAGTGTTGAAAAAACATATTTTTCTATTGAAAAACTGCAAGCTCTGCACATTTCACATTTAAAAGAAAAGACCTCTCCTTACTGACTTGTCAGTTGCATGTTGCCTCGACAAATGTACCTTTAGAGATACTGGTTCCCAGTTGGGAACCTACCCTCCCACGTTCAGCTGGAACGGTGGCGCATGGAACGCAAAAATATTCTTAGAAATATTTAACCTCCACACATTAACAAGTCCAATAGCTCAAATGAAAGATAAAAACCTTGTTCATCTAGCCAGCAAGTCAGATTTCTAAAATGTTTTACGGCGAAAACATAGCACATATATATGTCAAACCACCACCAGACACAGCTCATTTGAATAGCCAAAACATGCAATCAACAAACGCAGGATTATAAAATAAATCATTCACTAACCTTTTGAAAATCTTCATCAGATGACAGTAATAGGACATGTTACACAGTACATTATTTTTTTTCAATAATATGCCATTTATATCCATAAATGTCCATTTACATTGAATTCATGTTCAGAAAATACTCAAAAATGTCCGCAGGAAATCTAGGTAGCGCGGCAAGATAACGTAAATAGACATCATAAACTTTGACTAAATATACATGTTCTACATATAGTTAGAAAGATACACTGCTTCTTTATGCAATCGCTTTGTTACATTTATTTTTAACGTTACAGAAATCGCACACTATTCAATATTCTGAGACGGCGCTCAGATATAAGCTACATTTCTCCGTAATATTGGAGTCAACAGAAACACAGATTTCAGCATAAATATTCCCTTACCTTCGATGGTCTTCGTTCAGAATGTTCTGGAAAGGTTCATACTTACCCAATACATCGTTTGGTTTCAAGTCTTGCGTCTTTGTATTAGCTACTGCTAATAACATCAGCTGAAATGCACCCAAAATGTCCTCTGGTCCGGAAAAGTTGCGCATCAAAACTTCAAAATTACATATTATATGTCGACTTAACTGGTCAAACTAAGTGCAGAATCAAGCTTTAGGATGTTATAGACATACAAAACTATTTTCAATTCAACCGGTCATTGTTTGTCCTTCTTCTGAGTGCTGGAACAAAGGAATGGCTGGGACCAATTCGCGCCCCAACGCACAACATATTTTCTCATGGCACACACTAATTTCACTCCCATAGGGCCAATTCTCGCGGGATTTGAACGATTAAAAGCTCTACTGAATGAGGACATCTAGTGGAAGACAGAAAGTCTCCCCAGATTCATAACTGGTTGGGAAGGGTGGGGGCGATGACGTCAAAGTTGCTCCAACTTTCATGACCACAAAAACTAGTTTGGAAGAATGCCTGCCCTGTGAGTTCTGCTATACTTACAGACATAATTCCAACGGTTTTAGAAGCTTTAGAGTGTTTTCTATCCAATAATAATTATTATATGCATATATTAGCAATTTTTGACAGATTTTCTTTTCAGTTTCCTAGGGGTACCCAATTCCTCCAAAGGGGGCATAAGTCAGCCATATCCTCAACTTAAGGGAACCCCATGTTTTGAAGGAACAGATGCAATCTGGTTGGAGGCAGGGCAGTGGTTAATTATGTCCATGCCTTAGCCTATACTGTTTCAAAAGGTTGGTTTGTTATGTTTGTTTGTTGAGTAAAATGGCGCTGGAAGAAATGGAAGCAGTTTTAAGGGCGCCCAACCAATTGTGCTATTATGTGGGTTTTTTTCGTGTTATTTTTAACTTATTTTGTACATAATGTTTCTGCAACCATATCTTACGGTAAAAAAGACCTTCTGGATATCAGGACTGCATTCACTCACCTCAGATTAGATTATTTTTTCTTCGACAAGCAGGAAGCACAGGACATGCTCCAAACACCTGACACGGCCAACATCCCCATTATTTGCAAGAGGAGGAGACGCAGGTATTGTCACGTTCTGACCTTAGTTCTTTTATTATGTCTTTGTTTTAGTATGGTCAGGGCGTGAGTTGGGTGGGTTGTCTATGTTCCTTTTTCTATGTTTTAGGATTCCTGTGTTTGGCCTGGTATGGTTCTCAATCAGAGGCAGCTGTTTATCATTGTCCCTGATTGAGAACCATATTTACAGTGCCTTGCGAAAGTATTCGGCCCCCTTGAACTTTGCGACCTTTTGCCACATTTCAGGCTTCAAACATAAAGATATAAAACTGTATTTTTTTGTGAAGAATCAACAACAAGTGGGACACAATCATGAAGTGGAACGACATTTATTGGATATTTCAAACTTTTTTAACAAATCAAAAACTGGAAAATTGTCCGTGCAAAATTATTCAGCCCCTTTACTTTCAGTGCAGCAAACTCTCTCCAGAAGTTCAGTGAGGATCTCTGAATGATCCAATGTTGACCTAAATGACTAATGATGATAAATACAATCCACCTGTGTGTAATCAAGTCTCCGTATAAATGCACCTGCACTGTGATAGTCTCAGAGGTCCGTTAAAAGCGCAGAGAGCATCATGAAGAACAAGGAACACACCAGGCAGGTCCGAGATACTGTTGTGAAGAAGTTTAAAGCCGGATTTGGATACAAAAATATTTCCCAAGCTTTAAACATCCCAATGAGCACTGTGCAAGCGATAATATTGAAATGGAAGGAGTATCAGACCACTGCAAATCTACCAAGACCTGGCCGTCCCTCTAAACTTTCAGCTCATACAAGGAGAAGACTGATCAGAGATGCAGCCAAGAGGCCCATGATCACTCTGGATGAACTGCAGAGATCTACAGCTGAGGTGGGAGACTCTGTCCATAGGACAACAATCAGTTGTATATTGCACAAATCTGGCCTTTATGGAAGAGTGGCAAGAAGAAAGCCATTTCTTAAAGATATCCATAAAAAGTGTCGTTTAAAGTTTGCCACAAGCCACCTGGGAGACACACCAAACATGTGGAAGAAGGTGCTCTAGTCAGATGAAACCAAAATCGAACTTTCTGGCAACAATGCAAAACGTTATGTTTGGCATAAAAGCAACACAGCTGAACACACCATCCCCACTGTCAAACATGGTTGTGGCAACATCATGGTTTGGGCCTGCTTTTCTTCAGCAGGGAGAGGGAAGATGGTTAAAATTGATGGGAAGATGGATGGAGCCAAATACAGGACCATTCTGGAAGAAAACCTGATGGAGTCTGCAAAAGACCTGAGACTGGGACGGAGATTTGTCTTCCAACAAGACAATGATCCAAAACATAAAGCAAAATCTACAATGGAATGGTTCAAAAATAAACATATCCAGGTGTTAGAATGGCCAAGTCAAAGTCCAGACCTGAATCCAATCGAGAATCTGTGGAAAGAACTGAAAACTGCTGTTCACAAATGCTCTCCATCCAACCTCACTGAGCTCGAGCTGTTTTGCAACGAGGAATGGGAAAAAATGTCACTCTCGATGTGCAAAACTGATAGAGACATACCCCAAGCGACTTACAGCTGTAATCGCAGCAAAAGGTGGCGCTACAAAGTATTAACTTAAGGGGGCTGAATAATTTTGCACGCCCAATTTTTCAGTTTTTGATTTGTTAAAAAAGTTTGAAATATCCAATAAATGTCGTTCCACTTCATGATTGTGTCCCACTTGTTGTTGATTCTTCACAAAAAAATACAGTTTTATATCTTTATGTTTGAAGCCTGAAATGTGGCAAAAGGTCGCAAAGTTCAAGGGGGCCGAATACTTTCGCAAGGCACTGTAGGTAGCCTGGTTTCACTTTTGAGTTGTGGGTGATTATTTTCCGTGTTAGTGTTTGTTACCACACGGGACCGTTTCGTTTGTTTCACTTTGTTTCACTTTGTTATTTTGTATTTTTGTAGTGTTCAGTTTGTCTTATTAAAATGGACACTTACCACGCTGCAAATTGGTCCGACTTCTCTTACTCCTCATCAGAGGAAGACGACGAACGTTACAGAATCACCCACCACCAAAGGACCAAGCAGTGTGGTAACGGGCAGCTGCAGCAGCAGCGATCTCCAGATTCCTGGACCTGGGAGGAGATCTTCAAAAAGTTTTCCAGGTGATACCGTCACCTGGAACTCAAGCCTAACCTAGTCCTGACAGGCAGCGCAGACATAATCCTCCAATGATGGAATGGTTTTCATACAGAACTGGTGGAACCATTGTGGGCAGCGGTCACAACCAATCTGAAACTTATGATGAAAAATGTTGATATATTTAAAACTTTCAACACATTTTCTTGAATTACAATTATTTCATTATCAGACAAAGCAGACAATACTACCTCTTGAAATATTACTGCTTATACAAATTCGTACTCATAAAAATGTGCCTTTAGAAGTGAGCAAGCAATTACCCAGTTAGTGTCTTCCTCATTATTGTCCACCTCCCCACAGAAGTGGCACAGTTGGCTCATTTCATCTAGCAAAACATAATGTCAAGTAGTCTATACATCTTTACATGTATTCTTCTGAGCAAACAGGGAACAGGGAACAAGGGAATAGTTTAGGTTTCTTGTAACATAATTAATTAAATGCATGTGTTTTAGTGACCATCTATTCAGAAGTTGTATCAAAGATAACCTTGAAAGATCCATATAAATGATTATTATATTATAGTACACCCCACATTTTTGTAAATATTTGAGTACATCTTTTCATGTGACAACACTGAAGAAATGACACTTTGTTACAATATAAATTAGTGAGTGTGCAGCTTGTATAACAGTGTAAATTTTGCTGTCCCCTCAAAATAACTCAACACACAGCCATTAATGTCTAAACCGCTGGCAACAAAAGTGAGTACACCCCTAAGTGAAAATGTCCAAATTGGGCCCAATTAGCCATTTTCCCTCCCCGGTGATATACTCAAATATTTACAAAAATGTGAGGGGTGTACTCACTTTTGTGATATACTGTATGTTAATAAAATACATCATTTTGAAACACTTTATTGATTACAATATAGAGATTAATAACAGTATAGCATTTCAAAGACTTTATTAATTCCATTGTAATTTTTTTATATTAAAAGCAGTTTTTACCTTGACACCCCCTGGCATCTTTTTATCTTTCTGGCACGTTCCCCCATTGGGTCGAGGAACAAAGCCATCTTCTGGGATGGCAGCATAACCTTTCAAGTTTAGACAGACAGACACACACATTACACATACATACACACATATTACATTCACACATATTACATTCACATAAATACACACATATGGCACACACATTTTACACACGTGTATGTGTTCACATGTATATACTGTATACAGTATTATGTATGTATTTCTTAGTTCTTAGTACTGCCTTAGCAGGTCTTACCGTCACAGTCCAGTGGTTGTATTCATTGAAGATGCCAATAATGTACATTGGATCAATCTTAATAATATAGATATTATAATATTATGAGAGTAATCCAACCAACCTTAAGTTTTGATTTCTTGCTCCCCCAAATGCCAGTCATTTCAAATGTGTCAATGTAGAAAGCTTGCTCGGTTGACTGCCTATTCAAATTCTGCACCAGATGAAACATGTAGGCATTGATGGTCTGACAGAAAAAAAGAAATACAATGAAGGCAAATCTGTTACATGGAAAAAACAACCATTTAGGTTTTCCTTATAAATACACAGATTAATCACACACATACAGTATTTACATATACTGTATGTGCAACACAGTCTTACCTCACTTTTCAGCTCCATATTTGGACCAGTTCTCTGGAGATTCTGATAAAAGATTTTATATGGCCCGATTTGAGACAACAGCACATCTTTACCTCCCCAAGCCTCTGCAACACCTGGAAAAATGTACCTGTAAATGAATTGAGATATATCAATGGATCAACCTGACAAGATTGCATACATACATTTGTTTATATCAGTAGCTGCTGCTGCCGCTGGTGTGGCGACTGTGAAGGCCTCACCTGCTGGCGCGGTGGTTGTGGAGGTGGAGGCCGCTGGTGTAGTGGCTGTGGAGACTGCACCTGCTGGTGTGGTGGCTGTGGAGGTGGAGGCCGCTGATTTTTATTTTATGAGGGATCCGAGGAGTCTCCTCTATATGAGGCCTCAGGTGATCCACACTTATTTTAGGCAAGATAACCCCCTTGTCATCTTCCAAGACAGCGCTTTTCCTTTCGAGACCTTGAATTGTATATGGACCGAGATAGTTGGGATCTATTTTGCCCCCTTTCCTCTGCTTGCTTCAGATATTTACCCCCCACACTCTGTCACCCACATTACGTTTTGGTACTGTGCCTTTTGTTTTTTTGGAGGATTTCCTCTGGACCTCAGCAGTGGCAGTCTGGAGAACCTCATTGAGATTCAGCATATCTTCTGTTAATCTTCCACTGCTAAGTGTTAATATGTTAATCTTCAACACTGCTGTCAATCTATAACATACATTTCTGATAATAATTTAAACTTACAAAGATACAGTCAAAATGATGTACACTAACCCTGTAAATGTTCTGAAATCTCTGACAGGTAGCAAGCCTCTCTACCGAACATCAGGTAGAAGGGGATTTATTTTGTTGTCATTTGATTCTTGGTTCTTAAACCAAACATTATGGCATCAAGGTGCTTGTCCCACTCTTTTGGTTTTTGGTTTACTAATTTAGAGATGTATCTGAAAATATGATTGAACAGAAAATGATATGACAAAAGTTATTCTTAGAATGTGAAAGTTTTTATAACATTACAATTGATGACCTCAAAACCACTACTGCCTGTTAAATATGTTATAACATCAGTCTACAGATGTTGCTTATACCTCTGTATTGTCCCATTCATGATTTCTACCAATCCATTCATCTGGGGATGGTACAGTGAGCAGAGACTTCTTTGGATCGCCAGTCTTGCAGACATTTTTGTTGATCTTTTATTATAAAAGGGGAAAAAACTCTTAGAAAGTTGAAGACATTTAAACAAATATTAAAGTTGAGGATATTAAGTAACACAATTACTATTTACCTCATTGACAAACTCCTTTCCTTGGTCTGTGAGTATACGTTTGGGTGCCTCAAACTGATAGAAATGTTTTATTATGCAGTCTGTGACCTCCTTAGCAGACTTTGTGCGGAGCGGGTATGCCTGTGGCCATTTAGTGAGGTAGTCAATCATAACACAGATATACTGGTGTCCGCTGTCTGTTTGTGTCAGTTTGCCAATAAGGTCCATCCCAAGTAGTTCAAATGGCTGCGTGACCTTGAGAAAACATTGAACACACTTTACATTAAGTGTGTATTAGCTATGCTGTAAGTATATAGCAACACATGTAGTAACAACATTGCAGATAGAATTGCTATGTAGTTAACCTATCTGTTAGGTTAGGGTCATCTACATCACACTCACTAAGACATGCACAAACTTAAACACAGAAAAACAACTGGTTTTAGTGGTTCTCTCCAGGCAACCAGGGCAATAAATCAGAAGAGTGACAGGAGGAGAGGTCTCCACACACACACAATCCCCACAGTTCTATTGTGAAACCTGACACCTTCACAGCATTTGAGTCTATTACTCAAGAAAGTACACATGATTGCTAGCCCCCAGGTCCAAACAGTCTCACCTGGAAAACTATCCATCTACATAAATGCGAGGCACAACAGTTCCCAATGGCACCAATCAGATTCTGTTCAGTCCTATACCGTGTATCCACCTATGACTTATACTACTACACAGCAATTATATAGCTGTGCCTGTGTAACTGCTATGCTGCTTTGACAGGCAGGCTAAAGATATGTAATAACATAGTAACAAATGTACACTAAATGTAAAATGTTAACATTATGACTATATTCTCAAAATAAATATATTACATTTTGTTAATGCAGAAATGTAATTGTAAAGCCACATTCCACTATTGGAGTGTACTCCACCTCTGTTTTATAGATGTCATGCTGGCCTGGCAAGGTACACATTGTGACACTTATATTGTGACACCTAAAATATTAGGACTGATAGATCTATAGTTATCAAAAGTGTTTCAATAGTTCTCAAGAGCAATTACCAACTATTAAAAAAACACAGAAGCATCTGCATATTTTTTCATAAGAAGTATCAGAATATAATAGCCAGTTTAATTTAGATAAGAACACGTTAGATTTATAATTAGCCATTGTCTATGTCAGCGGATATCCCTGGCCAATAAAATATTTTTGAGATTGCATCTCTTGTTTTTTTTGTCCACAATGATCCCCAATGCTGCTCGCATGGAACTCAACAAAGATGTTTTTGGCCTCCTCAGCACCACATACTACCTTTGTCAGTAAGGCACTTTGTACCTGCTGTAGTATAACTCACCAGCTATGAGATAAAGACAAAAGTATTCAGTGGATACGTTATTAAACATAATAAAAGTATTCATTAAGAATACTTGGAACAATTGAGTAAAATTATATTTCTTCCACTCATTAAATGTATTAAAAGTGTGATATAGTAAGACAGCAAAATTCAACAAGTTGGCCTACTTACTTCAAACCTCTACTGTTGATTATAAGACAAAATGGCCAAGTTATCATCCACCGTCTGAAAACCTGAGCCATACTACTATATTTTGATAAAAGGATAATCTATGAAACTATGACATTTAGATAAATCACTCAGGCGATTGGATTTGATAGTAAGCTATTTTGTCATATGCAAACGATGCATTATTAATCCCAATGTTAAATTAAATTATCATAGTTTAACACTAGTAGAACTACAAATTAACACAACAATATCAAACTGACACAAGATATTGCTACAAAAAGGCTGATCTCTGAGGAAGATTGAAGGCATAGGGTGTAAACGACGAGACTTGGTCTCGCAAACAACTAAACTTGGCCTGGTGTCATAACGGTTTCGAAATGCTATAAGATGATATAATAAATATTATAGTCATGGAGGTAGATAATATAATGGTTTGATAGTTTTAGACCAATTAATAACGGAATAATCAACAGAGAAAGTGTACTTGTAAGTCTCGCCTCACCTTCTACAACAAAATTAATGGCCTTTTTCCGAAAAAGTTTTTTTTCATCCTTGGTCAAGCCCACGGGATAGCCACCATTGCTTTTGTAATTGACAAAGTTATTATAGGTTGCAGGATCCATTCTTCTGAAAACATATGTTTCGAAATTAAATCAATCACTTGTGTCCGCTTGCACAGTGCTCCTTGGGATGTTTAAAGCTTGGGAAATATTTTTGTATCCAAATCCGGCTTTAAACTTCTTCACAACAGTATCTCGGACCTGCCTGGTGTGTTCCTTGTTCTTCATGATGCTCTCTGCGCTTTTAACGGACCTCTGAGACTATCACAGTGCAGGTGCATTTATACGGAGACTTGATTACACACAGGTGGATTGTATTTATCATCATTAGTCATTTAGGTCAACATTGGATCATTCAGAGATCCTCACTGAACTTCTGGAGAGAGTTTGCTGCACTGAAAGTAAAGGGGCTGAATAATTTTGCACGCCCAATTTTTCAGTTTTTGATTTGTTAAAAAAGTTTGAAATATCCAATAAATGTCGTTCCACTTCATGATTGTGTCCCACTTGTTGTTGATTCTTCACAAAAAAAACAGTTTTATATCTTTATGTTTGAAGCCTGAAATGTGGCAAAAGGTCGCAAAGTTCAAGGGGGCCGAATACTTTCGCAAGGCACTGTATATTTTTTTGGAAAACACATGGTGACGTATGTAAATACAAACTTATCATTACAATCTTTATAATCCACAACTGTGATGCTGATAATATACAGTGTGTTGTTCATAGCAGTGTAGCCATATCATCTTATAGTCAGAAGAACTATAGTCATACGAGTGTGTCTGTATGTGTATGAGGTGTACTTTGGATTTTGGACAAGCCACAGTGATGGAAAATAAATCAGTTCATTCTGTGTTTATTGTATATCATGATATCTGTGAGGCAAGACAATATCATATCTTGTGATTAAAAAGACAAACCAAACCTGTTGTATCATTTGAGGTTAACTAAATTTAGAAATAAGGACAGGGGAGAATAAACAGGAACAGGGGAGAATCAATGTACCTTTAGCGAATCGAAGTTATCAATTTGTAAAGTATATGCTGAAACCATGAATATATGTTATGTTAGATGTCATATTACATGATGGAATCTACCATATTCTAAAATGTAACTTATACAGTATATTATATGCAATATGATGAGTAGAAAACTGCTACCTAACCTGTTCACTGCTTGGGTAAAAGCACAACAAACATGTTTTTATTATAAACATAGAGCAACAGGTAGAAGTGTATTCTTAGTACAAAAGTAAATCAGTATCAAAGTGTTTTTGAATAGGTGGTTATTGAATCACCATTTACAAACAACAAGGGACTTTGCAGTTATGAAGCCTGCAGCTCAACTCATTCAACCAATTAGGCAACAGTACACAGCGAAGTCTTGGTGATTGTCCACTGAATCCTTAAAGAGAAGACAACTTCAAGAATGACACAATTGTAGATTACAGAGAAAGATCAACAGTACAGCACTTTATCTAGGCCGAGAGGTATTAAGGAGCTGGTCATGTTCTGGTCCTGTAGACTAGAATTAGAATCCTGAACATAATGTGAGCTGCAATAGGCGGCCCATCCAGGGTGCAAATCAGTGGAGGGGAATCTGAGAGTGCAGGGATTCCAGCAGGGTGTGAGTTGAAGTAGTCAAATCTGGAGAAGACAAGGCTCTGACTGAGCATCTTGGGGGTGTTGCTGGATAGTGTGGAGGAAGAAGCAGAACATATATCTTGGTATATATATATATAGCCTCAACATGAGCTAACAATATGATTCTGAAGTGTGCCAGGCCTTGCAGTCCCAAGATAGAACTGGGGAATTTTGGCAGGCAAGAAAATAGCCTTGCTGAAATCCCCCCCCCCCCCCCCCCTTCTAATGTCCTTACTTTTGTGGCTAGAGTCAAATACTTTCTGTGGCACACATAAAAGTTAAATACTTTCTATAGAACAAACTTCACATCAGGATAGGCAACAGCAATTAATAATTAATGTATGTGTGTGTGTTATATTAAACATATAACAACTACTCTTCGAATAAGACATGGGAGAGATGACGAATTTTGGCAAATAAATGTATTTATAGACTAATACACTTGAAACAAATAGCCAAACCGAAAACTGCAGACATTACTAGTGCTTCCCCCGCGATCAAACCGACATAAAAAAATAAAAAATAAACGCAGCCTAACGCAAGCAAGTCGCAGCAATGAAGAATTGAGTGCGCGCGCGTTCACGCGATGGGGGGATTCTGGCACGGGAGAGTTTAACTGCACAACACCGGAACCCTCGCCAGACCTCGCCTGGTCTGTCTCGCAGACCCGAAAGTCCTCGCGATGTTGCGCCAGTGGGTTTAGAAGAATGAGTGATAGGTTTAGAAAGCTCGATAGCGTAGCTATTTATGTTGATGATGGTAGGCTACTGTATACATATTGGGAACCCTGTCTCATGCTTTTGTTTTCATTCCAGCTGAGAACCTCGTTACATTATCCGTTCGTAAATGCACAGCGTTTCGCTCTCAGAGCGCACACTGGACGCCCTGGCCAAGAAGTAGGGTTGATCTGAGCGTTCTGACCTCACAGGTCAAGCGCCCAAGCTCACTGGCTAAAGTTGACTAGTTTGCTAGCCACTTCTAGACACAAATGAGAACACCTCACTGATCATTGTAATCGCCCTATCAGAGCTAGTTAGGCTGTTTTCATGCTATCAATAGCGTTAGTGACTATCTGTGCTGCTAGCAACATTTGATTTCATTTTTTTTGCAAACCTTTATTGACACCTGTCATATTCAACGGTGTTGCGCGTTCGTAAATTCATCAGTTATTCTGCTCTCTGGCACACTCAAACGAGAGAGTTTTGACATCGGCGTAGATAGACAACATTAATTTACGAATGCACCCTAAATCGACATTATTGATTGGACGATTAGGACCAATGGGAGTAGAGAACGAAATGTGACCAGTTGACTTTTGTGCTTCGTTCCTTTTTGTTGCGCTTTTGGTGCTGATGCAGGCAGTGAAGAAGGCGCGACCACACCACTTTGTAAGCATTTGAAGGTAGGTAAAATAACGCTTTTAACGGTAATCATTGGAGATATATTGATGGCAGTCATTACGCTGTCAGTGATGTTTGTCATTTTTGGTGTAAGTAACTTAGTTGTCATTACAAATGTATGGTAATTGAGAATCATATACTGTAAGCTAGCTGCCCTGAACAGCTACTATAGCTAGCTAACAAGCCCTAAGCTAACTTTAGCACACTGCTCGGTTTTATTTTTGGTCACAAGGTTTTGAAAATGTTCTAAGTTCCACGTTACACAAAAAAAATGTATTATACAATACATTATTGTATTTATCTTAAACGTAAACATTTGGCGCGGGTTTTGCTACCCAGCGCATGACTCTGGTGGAGACTAGGTGGGTGTGATCACACTACCTCGGTCTGCGCTTTTTCCCAATTCCTTTGTCGTCAGTCGACGATTAAACATTGACTTTCGACCCCACTAAGGGCACATTGCTGTGCTTTAACTTACATGTGAAGAGGTGCTTCATTCCGCCAACTGTTAAGATAGCTAGCTACAGTAGCTAGCTAATTTATTCAGGTTGTTAGCCAGTGTCTGTGCCCCTGCTGAGCTGACAGTGCAGCCGAGTCCATTGTCTCCTCAGCACCAGTTTGCTATTCGTGCATTTGAAGGTGGGTTGAGATGGATATCAGTGTCGGTGGCATTTGTCTAGCTATGTCAAGTTAATGTGTGATATTGTATAATCTTTGATACTGTAATGATTCCTAATTGTGTAGTATTTGTTTTGAGTTTTTATGAAATTGAAATCTGTCGTGCTGTCATCGACATGAATAGGTTGCGATTACTGTTGGTCGTTTGTATTCAGCCTTTGCTAGTGTTGGTTTCTTGTTTTGAAGCTGGTCTTAAGCGTAGGCACGCCTCGACCTTTAGCTAGGAATTGGCTTTACCTCAATAATTGCAATGATTGAATTTGAATGCTCTTCAATCTGACTGTCAATTCAGACTACACCTAGCTAAATTCATATTGTTCTCTGACCTGTATTCACAATGGTGCTTTATTGTCTTCGTGCAATAGTCAAATCCAATGTTGAGCAAGAAAACGTTACCTGCTGACATGATATTGCCATGCCAATGGCAAGGTAGAAGAAATTATATTTTAGTAAGCTTCATTTATGCTCTGGTATTTGTTCCTGATTAACAAGGATGGGAAGGACTTAATTTCCCCGCCCTTTTTGTCTCCATTGAAATAAGGCTACTTTGAAACCTATTCTCAATCATTTGCTGTATCACGTACATTCATGCTACATGTCTAACATTAATACAAGTGATCCATCTCCAACAGTCATTTTATGGACAGCAATAACCTCAATTGAATTCTTACTTGGCACATATCAATGGCTCTCCACCTTCTGAATCAATAGTTGTCATTGCTTTTTTCAATCTGTGTTTCTGTTCATTCCTGATTAGCGCATGGATGCATCTTTGATGTATTGTCTTTCTGTCATTAAACCTATGGCTTTGTCTGTATTTTTCCTCCCAGGCATAGCAACCCTCAGTACTCTGCTGAAATGGCATCCTCTGGAGGTAAGTGTTAACATGACAGGCCTTTATTACACTATTACAATGAGCTCCAACAATATTGGGACAGTTACACACTCTTTTGTTTGTTTAGTGCCCAATAGAAATTAATGGTACATTTTGGACTCACTTTTATGCAATCAGCTACACTATTGTATTGTTTAGGTGTTATAACTGTTATTATCAGTTTGATACATACTTGTATCAACATTGATGGATTCACTATTTTCACAGAGATCCTGGTCAAGGAGTTGGACAAGCGTGCTTCAGGTCAAGCATTTGAGGTAATCTTGGCCCCCGATGCCAAGGGTGAAATCCCCCTACCTCCCCCGAAGGAGAAGAAGGAGATGTCCCTGGAGGAGATTCAGAAGAAACTGGAGGCTGCAGAGGAGAGACGCAAGGTACCTAGTCAGATATACACAAATAAGTATCAGGAAATGGAGCCGCATCCACGTTACAGGTTTAGTTAATTTATATTTTATTATTTTCTAGCACAGGTTTGGTCCCACTAGCCTACCACTAACTTACTGTGTGACTTTGATTTTCTAATTTGATCAGAGTCATGAGGCAGAGGTGCTGAAGCACTTAGCTGAGAAGAGAGAGCACGAGAAGGAAGTTCTGAAGAAAGCCATGGAAGAGAACAACAACTTCAGCAAGACGGCAGAGGAGAAGCTCAATCAGAAAATGGAAGCCAACAAAGAGAATCGCACGGCACGAATGGCAGCACTCAATGAGAAATTCAAGGAGAAGGTTGGCCTGCCATTTTTCTCAGTCATCTTGACGTCATTTTCTGCAATCCTGAACTTAAGAGAGAATTTCAAATTGAAAGGCCCAGGTTATGGAAATGGGATGTTGGTTGAAATTCCATGTACACTGTTCAAAGTTATACTTAACTAATCAGGATAACTTATGTGATTTTCATGTTTTTATTCATTCTAGGATAAGAAGCTTGAGGAGGTACGAAAGGCAAAGGAAACAAAACCAGAGGGGGAGAACTGATTTTCTTTTGTAATAATTAAAAAAAAACTTGTGCAAAGATATCTTTTTGTTCTGTTCAATGACAGTATTATATTTGTCATTGTTATAGTTTTATTCACCTTGTTTGGATTAGTTAGGCTGTCCATTGTTGCTTTTGTTGTGGATGTGTAAGTATTTCTTCCCACACCTCCGGTAGATTTGTGTATTGCAGTTTATGACCTTTGAAATAAGCAGCGTTTTTACCTATAAGGAAGCATGCCACTGTTACGCATAGGTCCTTATCATTGTGAATTGCATAATATAAGTAAATCCTTGTACCTTGTAAAACTGTGTTTATCTGATCTTAATAAAGTTGCAATTGTTCTTTAAAACCTCTAAAGGTCTTAGCCGTTGTGTGTGTGGGGGGGGCTAACATATGATTTTTTTAAAGATGGTCATACTATGGATTATTTAGCCTATTTGATTTTGATTTAATGATATTTAATTTGTCCTTTACTACTATATAGCCCATAGAAACGCATTGAATAACACATTCATAAATGGCATTAAAAAATGATTCAAAATTGAATCATAAGGAATAAGGTTATGAAGTGTCTGTTCTATATCTAGGAGATATAAGAAAGCTCAGGAAATATATATATGTATTAACACATTTAATCCCTTATTTTTGTTGGCATAAAACAACCTCCATACTTTTATTCGTTTGTATGGGTTACCTTCAGACAAGTCCCGTGGGGGGGCGTAGAGCAAAATGGAGAACACCATCGTGTACGTGAGTTCCTTTTTCATAGAGTGGTCATAATAGTTTGTAGGCGCTACAAAAGTTTTCGTGAGTAGACCGACTTTTGAGATGTCTCATGATCTGATGAACACCGCTGTAGCTGGGCCACCTTCCAACGCAGATGCAGAAGGCCTACAGGCGGATGCGGTGGATCTCTATTTTAAACTGACGGATTTTGATGGGGATTTTTATATTATGTTACTTAGTCAATAGACTCCTTAAGGATTATTAATGGTCTTCATTTATTTGTGGCTTTTGGGTTGCAGACATTTACTTACACACCTTCTGTATTGGTGCACACAGAGACCACTAGTAATTCCATTTTGGTAATTATCATTTCATCATGCAAATTTGATAGTCATTTTCAAATGGATCCCACAACATAGTAGATGCAGCATAGTGGATGAATAGTGTAATTACTGTGTCTTTCGGAAGTATTCGGCCCCCTTGAACTTTGCGACCTTTTGCCACATTTCAGGCTTCAAACATAAAGATATAAAACTGTTTTTTTTTTGTGAAGAATCAACAACAAGTGGGACACAATCATGAAGTGGAACGACATTTATTGGATATTTCAAACTTTTTTAACAAATCAAAAACTGAAAAATTGGGCGTGCAGAATTATTCAGCCCCTTTAATTTCAGTGCAGCAAACTCTCTCCAGAAGTTCAGTGAGGATCTCTGAATGATCCAATGTTGACCTAAATGACTAATGATGATAAATACAATCCACCTGTGTGTAATCAAGTCTCCGTATAAATGCACCTGCACTGTGATAGTCTCAGAGGTCCGTTAAAAGTGCAGAGAGCATCATGAAGAACAAGGAACACACCAGGCAGGTCCGAGATACTGTTGTGAAGAAGTTTAAAGCCGGATTTGGATACAAAAATATTTTCCAAGCTTTAAATATCCCAAGGAGCACTGTGCAAGCGAAATATTGAAATGGAAGGAGTATCAGACCACTGCAAATCTACCAAGACCTGGCCGTCCCTCTAAAACTTTCAGCTCATACAAGGAGAAGACTGATCAGAGATGCAGCCAAGAGGCCCATGATCACTCTGGGTGAACTGCAGAGATCTACAGCTGAGGTGGGAGACTCTGTCCATAGGACAACAATCAGTCGTATATTGCACAAATCTGGCCTTTATGGAAGAGTGGCAAGAAGAAAGCCATTTCTTAAAGATATCCATAAAAAGTGTCGTTTAAAGTTTGCCACAAGCCACCTGGGAGACACACCAAACATGTGGAAAAAGGTGCTCTGGTCAGATGAAACCAAAATTGAACTTTTTGGCAACAATGCAAGACGTTATGTTTGGCGTAAAAGCAACACAGCCATCACCTTGAACACACCATCTGCTTTTCCTGCTTTTCTTCAGCAGGGACAGGGAAGATGGTTAAAATTGATGGGAAGATGGATGGAGCCAAATACAGGACCATTCTGGAAGAAAACCTGATGGAGTCTGCAAAAGACCTGAGACTGGGACGGAGATTTGTCTTCCAACAAGACAATGATCCAAAACATAAAGCAAAATCTACAATGGAATGGTTCAAAAATAAACATATCCAGGTGTTAGAATGGCCAAGTCAAAGTCCAGACCTGAATCCAATCGAGAATCTGTGGAAAGAACTGAAAACTGCTGTTCACAAATGCTCTCCATCCAACCTCACTGAGCTCGAGCTGTTTTGCAAGGAGGAATGGGAAAAAATGTCAGTCTCTCGATGTGCAAAACTGATAGAGACATACCCCAAGCGACTTACAGCTGTAATCGCAGCAAAAGGTGGCGCTACAAAGTATTAACTTAAGGGGGCTGAATAATTTTGCACGCCCAATTTTTCAGTTTTTGATTTGTTAAAAAAGTTTGAAATATCCAATAAATGTCGTTCCACTTCATGATTGTGTCCCACTTGTTGTTGATTCTTCACAAAAAAATACAGTTTTATATCTTTATGTTTGAAGCCTGAAATGTGGCAAAAAGGTTGCAAAGTTCAAGGGGGCCGAATACTTTCGCAAGGCACTGTATATCACCCTCAGAATTTCAATTATGTTATCTTCATCTTTTACCTAAAGATTGGATAGAGTTAATTGCCTTTGTTTGTTTGTTTACTCGTCATCATAATTTTTATCTAGATGTTCTTGTTATTCATTCCATCTATGTTGTGATATAAGGCCTAGATAGTGGTACTGGTAAATATAACGAACAGCTACAGTAAAAAAAGGCAAATCATTCCTTTGACTCTACTGACACCGAGTGGTAATAGCGCAAAGCTATAATGTAGAGCAACAGTAGTTGGAAGATGAAATTAAGATTTATCTTTCACACATTTTGGCAGTGTATAGACAGTGTCTTTTGGGCATATGAGTAATATTGTTTTATCATTCTAAACAATGAAATGAACATAATGTGTTTTGTTGAATTGTTTCACTGATCAAGTGTTCAAATGCCATATTCTATTGGAACTGGGAGGTTTGCTGTTCAGGCCTAACATTTGGTTGAATTGGTGCCTACGGTTACAGAGTGCTGGTATGTAGCCTACTGATTGTATGGCCACAGATGGTCCCTCCGCAATGCCAGCATGGTGACGAACAGTGCCTCTTCAACCTTAGGAGGCTGAATACATTTTATTTAGAGAAGTCTCTGTGGTCAGCCTAAATTCTTGGACATCATGTTCTGGTCCCTTTATACTTACCCTACCTCACCTCTATAGTACCTCTATATAAGCTATGTTCACAATCATTTGTCATGCTAATCGTTAATGTTATACTAAGGAGGTATCGGCAGATGTGATAAACAACATATATTACTGTATAAGTCCTTCCAAGCAACAAAAGACATTTGAATATTTCCCCCATCACATCTGTACTTCAACAAGTATGAGACCTGCACTTTGAGCAAGTTCTAAAATAAGCCATACATTTCTAGAGTAATAAAAAAAGCAACGAGGATGAGGTACTGTACCATTCATCAACAAGGGTCCCCTCCGACGGGAAATGTACATGATACAAATGTGTGGAAATACACTAATTACACAATTGGAACACAAATAGATTTTTAACACACTAAATATGCTTTCTACCCTATCTTTGCTTAAACAAACACCTGAAAAGTTAGTTTGGAGTGCATTTTTTGTTCCTAAATACATTTGAAATCTATTGGAAACAGGTTACCAAGTCACAATACCAAGCATGAAACATGTTGAAATTGCAAACAGAATGTGTTAATCTTGTGTGAAATTTCTGGTCGGGCTCTTGCCTATATTGTTTTAGAGACACCTGTTAAGTCTGAGAAAGATATCCACCATATGACAGTAGGCTGTGCACATCTGTGCACTTTATGTAATTGTACAATAACGTTTTTGTATTGTACAATAACATCCGCATAAAGAGGTCTCAGTAGGTGGTATTGTCAGCCTTCACAGAAGGGGAGACAGCTGAGACACCTCTGCAAATTGTTTTGAAGGTCTGGGCTGGGTCTGACTGAGTATATACAATGCAAGCCTTTCACAGACGCATCCACAGTGTTTCATACAAAGACACATTGTCAATGGTACCCACAACGTGGGAGGAGGGAAAATGTGAGCCTTTATACAGTGACTGGACTAATGAGCGATTCAAAAATTTGCTTGACTTGATATACAAATTAGTTTCAATTTACTGTGAACCATATTGGTGGTAAACGAACAATAGGTCTCTCATCAAGAGCCAAAATTGTGCTGAGTTCGTCATTCCACATGTGGGCTAACTTCTGAGTTTTAAGTTTCCATTGCAAAGCTACTGTGGGCCTATATCTATTGGTTTAGCACTCTGGTAGACACCTACATTTAAAGTCACATCATGAATGGATTAGAATGAAATGACACTGTAATAAATACCAATAACAAAGTAACAAATAACACACACACACACACACACACACACACACACACACACACACACACACACACACACACACACACACACACACACACACACACACACACACACAGCTCTCCAATAGACTTTCAAATCAGTAAAACAAATACATCATTTATGGTGAATGGGTGATTCTTCATTTTCAGAGCACACACTGCATTTCATTCCCTTACAGTGTGCAATCAGTCAAATAAGACCTACGCTATTGGTGAGAATCGAATGAAAAGACAGGAACAATACACCATATCTGACTGCTGATTGGTTAGAACATCTGCTTGTCAAAGGCTCGTGGCTCTTTGACTACCGATTGCGTCTTGATAAAAATCCGACGGGCGCTCCACCCGCACAAGAATAATCATACTTTAGAAATGTTATTGTTCAAACAATGTTATTTAAATTTGATGTATTAATGAATAATCCAAATTATTCACTATTCAAGGTTTTGCACTGATACTGCGTTTGCCTTCTTCAGGTAGGTTTATTTATTATTTCTTTATTTATTATGGTTTTCACACTATGGCCACGCCAGAATATGGTCGCATAAAATGTCAATGTGCATGCCGATAGACCATTTTAATAATGTGCATTTGTATAGAAGACTCTGTTTTAGTACATCTCGTATAACATGTAATAGAGCAGCTGCCAGAATGGGACATTGAAGTCTATTCTATATGCAGTTTACCCCTCCCTGATCATATGTCGGCTTAATTCTGTCTTTTTACAGAAATACCCAATTTGTGTTCATATTAGGCTACGTCGATAATTAGGATAACATATTGATCAGTCGTTTCCGTGCAATTATCGATTGTTAGCTAGTAGGCTAAAATAGGCCTCACTGTTGGATGTCTTGAACAAATCATTTACATTAAAATACCATTCTATAGTCTCAAAGCTTCTGGATTCGTTTATACTCGAGCAATTTTTCAGCCATGAATATTTTAAGACAGCTAGGCATGCAACCAATGTAAAAATCTGAGGGTGGAGACCGGCAGGATGGGGAATATGTTACATAATCCTCTTCCCATTCAACGATTGCTCCATGATACCATTTTTCCTTAGCACTCAGTAATTTACGTGGTCTCCTCTTGTCTCCTTAACCTTTTCCACGCCAGCATGGTCATGGAAGGACAAGGGCAATACAATTCTCAGTAGAATAGGCATTCTTTCGCTTGCTCTGCTTTTTGTAGATACATGCAAATTAAGTAACAAGAGGGAGTTTGAGGAAGCTGTTTAATTTACTGAAGGCTATTAATATGCACCCCGTGTGTAGGCCTAGGCTACAGCATTTACATATTTGTACTGCTGACACTGAAAATACATAATACATAAGAAAATATAGTACATAAGTAGCCTAAAGTACACTGCTTTATCTCTGATATTTTTTGTATGATTTTATTTCAGATTTTAGACAATAGACATAGACAAAAGACAATAGACAACTTAACATTTCACAGATATATATCCACTAAACTAGACATTAGCTTGGCTGGGACTTAATGCCCAACCTTCAACATAAAAAAAGACAAAAAACACCAACTCAGACATACAGTTCAAATCAAAAGTTTGGACACACCTACTCATTGATGGGTTTTTCTTTATTTTTACTATTTTCTACATTGTAGAATAATAGTGAAGACATCACACCTATGAAATAACACATGGAATCATGTAGTAACCAAAAAAAGTGTTAAAGAAATCTAAATATTTTTTATATTTTATATTCTTCGAAGTAGCCACCCTTTGCCTTGATGAAAGCTTTGCACACTCTTGGCATTCTCTCAGTCTTGGCAATCTCTCAATCCCCTATACTATGTTCTTACAAAAAAAGGTTTGCAATTCTCCAATACAGCCAATATTGAAGACTTTTAAATGCTTCTCAAAGATGCCCTCTGGTGGTCAAACTAGCTCAAACTAGAATTAATAGCAAAAATGGTTGACAATTAAACAAAGTGCCCTAGATTCTGCAGCAGCCAGCAAGGTGTGCTGCAGTATGATGTAACTTTTACAGGAAGAACCACTGTAGGAAGGAGAGGAGATTTTAGTCATTTCGTCCCCACCTGTCCACTAAAAGACCAGGCTCACCGGTAGGAGCGAGTACTCTGGTGGGCCATATGGAGAACGTTTCCTCTCCCCTTACTCCCATCCCTTTTCATGCCATGTTGCTGTGGGGAAACCAGTCGAAATCTCCCCGGGTATTCATCAACTCTGGGGCTGATGTGAGCTTTATGGATGCTAACCTGGCATCCGAGCTGGATATCCCCACAGCCCCTCTCCATTCCCATGGTTATTAGAGCACTGGACGGGCGCTCTATAGGCCCGGTCACCCACAATACCACCCCCATCAACCTACTTGTGTCAGGGAACCACAGCGAGACGATGCAGTTCCTGCTCATTGAGTCTCCTCAGATTCCTGTGGTATTGGGATTCTCCTAGCCCGTTCTGCGATCCCCAGTTCCCGAAGTCAGTGCAGCCTGCCCCATGACATCTTCCTGGGGGCTCGGAAGTTGCCCCGGATCTCTCCGCCATTCCCCATTCCAGGGTGGTGTTCAGTAAGGCCCGGGCCACTTCGCTTCCGCAGCACTGACCATATGACTGCGGGATTGACCTTCTCCCATGCACCACTCTGCCCCGGGGACGACTGTACTCTCTGTGGATCTGGAGACCAAGGCTATGGAGACCTACATTGAGGACTCCATAGCTGCAGGGTTCATCCGTCCTTCTGTCTCCTCCGCCGGCGCAGGGTTCTTCTTTGTAGAGAAGGAGGACAAAACCATGTGCCCGTGCATCGACTACCGGGGTCTCAACGACATCATGGTGAAGAACTGCTACTCGCTACCACTCATCTCCTCGGCCTTCGACCCACTCCAGGGGGCCACCGTGTTCTCCATGCTGGACCTACGGAATGCCTACCACCTGGTGCAGATACGGGAAGGGGACGAGTGGAGGACTGCCTTCAACACGGCCGGCGGTCACTACAAGTATCTGGTCATGCCATTCGGCCATACTGTGCTCCAGGCTCTGGTTATTGATGTTCTCCGTGACATGTTGAACCGGTTCGTCTTCGTCTACCTCGATGACATCCTCGTCTTCTCCCGCTCCAAACTTACATTGTAAAACCTCTGAAACTTTCTTACTTTCTTACAACTTTCTTACTCCGCCCATAACTGTTGGACTTTATAACACTCCCAGAAGGCATGAATTATTGAGTCATTGTTTGTTTTACACTTAAGACATGACTCTACCATTGTGCTGTAGAATTTATGTATTTTGTCTCTTATATAATATATTCTATACATTAGTTTATACTTGATTACACTTCCATTTTTGTTAGCTGTAATTTTGTTATTTATGCTTCAACAGTTCTTTTTTAGGTCTTGGTTCCAGTATTTTATATATTTTTTCAATTAGTGTTAGTTGGATAGGCTCTCTGCAAAGTTTTGTAGGCTATATCTTACCTATCATATGAGTATCCTTTTCTGACTCAAAGAAGAAGAATCAGAATCATAAAACACGGGATGAGATGTTAAACATCCTCAACATTTGATGTCCAAAATATTTCAGATTGAAGTTTCATGATATAAAACTTTTAAATTGCATATAATTTAAAAAAGTTATTTCCAATATCGGACAGCTATTTCCAATGTAGACATTATAAAGATATCTGTTAAATGAAATAATCTAACAAGCTAAACTACACCCTCCACACACTCCCATTACTAAGCCAAAGCCAAAAAAGCAAACCATTGTAATATCATGCAACACACGATTAGGGTCTAAATCCTCTCGCTTGCAATCAGAAATGACAGCTCATGGCCAGATAGATATTATTGACTGACTGTGAACTCATTCTCTGCCCTCATCTTCCGTCTTTAGTTTGCCATGGCGACCGTGGTGATGGAGCAGATTGGTCGCCTGTTCATCAATGCTCAACAGTTGCGTCAGATTCCTCAGCTGCTCGAGTCGGCCTTCCCTACTCTGCCCTGCACCGTGAAGGCCCATGATGTGCCCTGGGTGTTCCGTGAGCCTCACATCCTTGGAGGCTACAGGCAGCCGGAACACAGCTGGCGCTACTACTTCCTCACCCTCTTCCAGAGGCACAACGAGGCACTCAACGTTTGGACCCACCTGCTCGCCGCCTTTATCATCCTGGTCAAGTGCCAGGAGCTGTCTGAGACAGTGGATTTTCTCCGTGACCCCCACGCCCAGCCCCTGTTTATTGTCCTCCTCTCAGCCTTCACCTACCTGTCGTGCAGTGCCCTGGCCCACCTGCTCAACGCCAAGTCCGAGCTCTCCCACTACACCTTCTACTTCCTGGACTATGTGGGCGTGGCCATCTACCAGTATGGCAGCGCCCTGGCCCACTTTTACTATGCCATCGAGGAGGGCTGGCACACCCGGGTGCGAGGGATCTTCCTGCCCACCGCAGCGTTCCTAGCCTGGTTCTCGTGCTTCGGCTGCTGCTACGGCAAGTATGCCAGCCCGAGGCTGCCCAAATTTGCCCACAAGCTGTTCCAGGTGGTGCCCTCGGGCCTGGCCTACTGCCTGGACATTAGTCCCGTGCTGCACCGCATCTACAGCTGCCACCAGCAGGAGGGGGGCTGCTCCAACCAGGCTGTGGCTTACCACCGCTACCAGGTACTCTTTTTCCTGGTGAGCGCCTACTTCTTTGCCTGCCCCCACCCAGAGCGCTGGCTGCCCGGGCGATGTGACTTCATTGGCCAGGGCCACCAGATCTTCCACGTGTTCCTGGTGCTGTGCACCCTGGTGCAGATCGAGGCGACACGCATAGACTACATTGAGCGGAGGCCTCTCTACGAGCGTCTCCACGGCAACCTGGCCCATGATGCAGTGGCACTCTTCATCTTCACGGCATGCTGCAGCGCGCTCACTGCCTTCTACGTGCGGAAACGTGTGCAGGCGCAACTGTGCGAAAAAGAGAAGTAGGAGCTGTCAGGACAGAGGGAGAAAGGAGGATAAGGGAGAAAGACTAATCTGATTTACACTGGAAAGCTAAAAAAAAAAGACAAGAGATTAAAGCAATTAGACTGTTCATTTTGTAAAAACAATGACCTGCTGTTTTTTTTTTTTTTTTTTTGTGGCCTGCCAAATGACATTTTAAACTGGCAACATTGACTGTCTTGTGATGTTGACCTTCCAGGAAGACAGAAAAATCCTGGTAGTTTCTGTCTGTCACATCACAAGCAGTCCCTGTAACACTCCAAATAAAATCTTTGCACTTCACAAAGAGGGTAAGATGAAGGTCGGAATTGAGACTTTTTTTATTGTGTTGATTTTCCTATTCATTTTCCACTCTCTACTGTGAGATCACATGTCATGGCCTGGCTAGCTACTGAATAGTCTGAATGACTGTTTGACTACATACTGTACTGTACAGACTGACCAACACCAGGCATGACACAGACCATCTCCATAGAGGTATGCAGGAAAGAATGGAAAGAATACCAACGTTGCCCTTAAGTGGATCATCAAATAAATAATTACAATAGTTTAATAATTTCTCACCAGCTTTTATTTCTTAAAAGTACAATGTGAGTTTCTAGCTATTTGACTCCCAAGTCAAATGTTAATGCTTAATGAAGACCAGTATTCTTTTTTGTGTTCCTTGTATATCTCATGATATTCCAGTGAGCTGCAGTCGACACCTCCAAATGCTGTCTCCCCTACTCATTCTCTCTGTTTTATCTACCATTTTCTCTGCCCATTTTCTCCAAAGCTGGGTTTGCTAACTGATTGAGATGCCTATACGCGCTGTCAGATATAATAGACTGGCAGTTAGACTTGGCTAGAGGCATACCGCGCACAATTTGCAAACCAAACAGAACATTTCTCCTCTAAGATACATACATTGGCCATTTTACTAACATGTGGATTGATCATGTCAAAGAACAAAGCTGGCACTCTTAGGAGAGTTGGCGTAAGAAATGGATGGAACTATGTGCCCAAGATGACTATGATGTCTCTTTGTCGTTGTGATAATATTCCTTTGTATTCAAAGGGCGGGAACTTCAGTTTTTGCCTTTTTTTTGCCTTTGTGTGTATTGTTCAGTCTTTTCATGTACTTGACTTTACTCACAAAAGGGCTGTCTTAGTACTTAGTATGGTGACTTACTGCTTGTACATTTGTATATGTATGGTTGGGTATGTACAGTTGAAGTCGGAAGTTTACATACTCTTAGGTTGCAGTCATTAAAACTAATTTTAAACGACTCCACAAATTTCTTGTTAACAAACTATAGTTTTGGCAAGTCGGTTAGGACATCTACTTTGTGCATTACACAAGTAATTTTTCCAACAATTGTTAACAGACAGATTATTTAACTAACATTCCCTGTATCATAATTCCAGTGGATCAGAAGTTTACATACCAAGTTGACTGTGCCTCTAAACAGCTTGGAAAATTCCAGCTGAAGCTTCTGATAGGCTAATTGACATCATTTGAGTCAATTGGAGGTGTACCTGTGGATGTATTTCAAGGCCTACCTTCAAACTCAGTGCCTCTTTGCTTGACATCATGGGAAAATCAGAAGAAATCAGCCAAGACCTCAGAAAACAAATTGTAGACCTCCACAAGTCTGGTTCATCCCTGGGAGCAATTTCCAAACGCCTGAAGGTACCACGTTCATCTGTACAAACAATAGTATGCAAGTGTAAACACCATGGGACCACGCAGCCGTCATACCGCTCAGGAAGGAGACGCATTCTCTCTCTAGGAGATGAATGTACTTTGGTGTGAAACGTGCAAATCATCCCCAGAACAGCAAAGGACCTTGTGAATATTCTAGATGAAACCGGTACAAAAGTATCTATATCCACAGTAAAACCAGTCCTATATCGACATAACCTGAAAGGCCGCTCAGCAAGAAAGAAGCCACTACTCCAAAACCGCCATAAAAAAGCCAGACTACGGTTTGCAACTGCACATGGGGACAAAGAACATGCTTTTTGAAGAAATGACTGATGAAACAAATATAGAACGGTTTGGCCATAATGACCATCATTATGTTTGGAGGAAAAAGGTGGAAGCTTGCAAGCCGAAGAACACCATCCCAATCGTGTAGCACGGGGGTGGCAGCATCATGTTGTGGGGGTGCTTTGCTGATGGAGGGACTAGTGCACTTCACAAAATAGATGACATCAGTCAGGAAGTTAAAGCTTGGTCGCAAACAGGTCTTCCTAATGGACAATGACCCCAAGCATAATATCAAAGTTGTGACAAAATAGCTTAAGGAAAGTCAAAGTAAAGGTATAGGAGTGGCGTCACAAAGCCCTGACTTCAATCTTATGGAAAATGTGTGGGCAGAACTGAAAAAGAGTGTGCGAGCAAGGAGGCCTACAAACCTGACTCAGTTACAACAGCTCTGTCAGGAGGAATGGGCCAAAATTCACCCAACTTATTGTGGGAAGCTTGTGGATGGCCACCCAAAAAGTTTGACCCAAGTTAAACAATTTAAAGGCAATGCTACCAAATACTAATTGAGTGTATATAAACTTCTGACCCACTGGGAATGTGTTGAAAGAAATAAAAGCTGAAATAAATAATTCTCTCAACTATGTTATTCTGACATTTCACATTCTTAAAATAAAGTGGTGATCTTAACTGACCTAAGACAGGGAATTTTTACTCTGATTAAATGTCAGGAATTGTGAAAAACTGAGTTTAAATGTATTTTGGCTAAGGTGTATGTAAACCTCAGAGTTAAAATGTACATGCCTTGGAGCATGTCTCTTTGCGTGTATTGCTTTGCTTGTGTTTGCTTGTGTTTGATTCAGATGTGAATGTGTTTGAAAGCCTGTCTTTGCACTTAAGACCCCTCTTAAGAACATTGTAGTCCGTTAACCTCCTCTCAAGTCCCTTAAGGTGACATTTTAAGTCTGTCACACATCAATGAAAGGTGAAATAATTGCTCACAAAAAGAGCAGGATTTATTTTAAAACCTAATTTTATGATGTCCATGAAACGGTGGCAATAATATATTTAGAGCTAATGTAAACAATACATTTATTACACAGGTATTCAAATCAGGACCCAGAGAGAAAAATTCCAACACTCATTTTGAAAGAAATGCCATTTAAATGTTAATTTTAGATTAATAAGATAATGTTGTCCTTGTGTTCTGTTGTGAAATGCCTCATAAAATTAATGTAATTTTATATGTGCTGATCAAGTTTGAGGTGGCATTGAACTTTACAGACCTGAGACTTGGGTTTGGGCTTAGGCTAATATCTAACAGGTGACGGAAAGGTTAAATCATGACTGACTTACAGGTAACTGCCAAAATAAAGGAAACACTTAAGTGAATGAGGGATACAAAGTATATTGAAAGCAGTTGCTTCCACGCAGATGTGGTTCTTGAGTTAATTAAGCAATGAACACCCCATCATACTTCAGGTCATGTATAAAAATGCCCAGTTGCCTGTTATTTTGGCTACCATGGCTAGAAGAAGAGAGCTCTGTGACTTTGAAAGAGGAGTCTCAAAGGAGCATATGGGGTTTAAAGTAAGTGTGTGTGTGTGTGTGTGTGTGTGTGTGTGTGTGTGTGTGTGTGTGTGTGTGCATGTCAGTCACCATATCTCAACCCAATTGAACACTTAAGGAAGATTCGAGAGTGGCGCCTGAGACAGCGTTTTCCACCACCACCAACAAAACACCAGATTATGGAATTTCTCACGGAAGAATGGTGTCGCATCCCTCATATAGAGTTCCAGATACTTGTACAATTTATGCCAAGGAGCATGGACAATGTTCTGGTGGCTCGTGCTGGCCCAACGCCCTATTAAGACACTATGTTATTTAGGCAGTTATTTGAATTTGAATTGTTATGGTCTCACTGATAAAGGGGTTGCAATGACTAGAATAAAATGATTGTGACCACTAGTATCCAAACTACCATTGTAAGCGCCATTCCTAACACAAACCAACTCTGAATCATATAACTGTTCACCTTGATTCGTATAAATTTGATATCGGCGCGTTCGGAATCCAATTAGGCTCGAGAATATATAAAAACCTTTCGCCTACGACCAAAAATGAATTATAACATTTTAGGGGATCTCGCCTCGAGAGGCGATACTTTGTTAAAAGGGGACCCCAAAATTTTCCATACAAAACTTATGGGCTCATATGAAAGAGTAGGTAAAATAAATGATATCTAGGGTCAAAGGTCAAAATTCCAGGTAGTCAAGGTCAGGGTGTTGATACTGACTCTCACTATCCTGCACAGAACCTAAGGCAGGGAATATTTAAATCAGCATTGATACGGTTCTACCCAGGGTTGCAGGTTACTTTATACAGTATGACGTGATTAATCTGTTGCAAAAAGGTTGAATATGGGCTCGGATGGGACCAGAGTTTTTCTTATCAGGTCACATGGTTTAAAAAAACTCCTGAACTTGGGGGAGGGTGAAAACCATGTCAAACTGCAGCAACCTTGTACTTGTTCATATTAAAATAAAGACTAGGGAGGTTTCCTATACACAGACAAAGCAACATGATTGGACAATAAAACTCACAGGGCTGAGCTTGTTTTATGCAGGTTTGCATTGTGTAGTCCAGCCCAATGCAACTGTAGGCCTACTTAAACATTTACTCACAGTCTATGTACTGTAGCTATTGTGTTTATTGATTAATAAGCCCTGCATAAATACATCAAACAAATACAATGTACACAATTACAAAACATATTAAGAAAAACAGACATTACTCTGAACTGGCCAAGGGCCCCAGAAGATCTCATTTTAGAGAGCTCTGTAAGTTGTTTCACATAAACAACTAGATGCTGTTTTCCATTGTGCCCTTAGGTTTATTACTGGTGATGGTTATAGAACTCACCATTTTGTTTTTTCTAATAAAAAATTGGGTTGGGCCTCTTTGTATGTAACAGATGAGCAGCATTTTCTTGTGTTTATCAACAAAGCACTCATGCAGAAACTTCCTATGTATCTATCATCATTAATTCAATTTAGACATACAAATGATCAAACCCGGTCTCAGGCTTGGATAGCACTGGAGGCCCCTCTGGTCTCCACAGAGTTGGGTAAAGCAGCTTTTCGTTTTTTTTTTTCACCCTTTATATGCAAATGCTGCTGCATGCATATAGATAATATCCCCATAGTCGAAAATAGACATTTAAGTGGCCTGGACAATTTCCTTCCTTTAACAAAAGTCAGACATGTGTCATGATGTTGCCCTCTTTGGGTACAGCAAGCCCCATCCCCCTCTCCCTGTCTCCTACACACAGGCTGCTGTGGTCAGAGAGAGGTCGTAAATTCCTGGAGGATATTATCTCCTCATGGCCACAGTATACAGACAGAGTGAATTTTCATAGAGAACAAAGGAATATCTTCCACTTCACAGAACTTGAGGTCCGAACAACATTTATGTTCTGGAGAAGGTATAAAAGATCGGTGTAGAATCCAGCTACAAACTGGTTCGTTTGGTACAATTTGGTGAAACTCATGGAAGAGAATACGACCACATTACCATAACGCTGTTTATATAACAGCCTCAGATATGAGGTTTACATCTAATTGTTGTATAAGATGAATGAGTGAGGATAATACTGTTTGTAAAATTGTGTAATGTGATTTTGGACTGTTTAATGAAGGAAACTCCAATTCCCTTTTGAGTTTAACTAAATCAGAGGACCGCCCATGAGCCCAGTTAGGGTCTGGCATACTGGGACAGGCCCTTTTCTGCAACTCCCGAATAAAACCCCCACTTTGATAATTTCTCAACAGACCATGTTTCCCTCAATTGCGAGAGGACAAACGTTTGAGTAGACTGCTGAATCTTTTAACCATCCCACGTGGTTAACTCTGAGACTATCGATACTGACAGAATAAGAACAAGTCTTTGATATTAATTACTAGTCTGCAGCTAGGAATTCGGTATCATTGAACGCGAAGACCGACAACCACCGAAATATCTATCCATAACAACCTGAATGAATGTCACTCTGAACTATTCATTCTAACCACGACAGAGAGGGCGGACAAACTCTCCAACAGAAACTAACTTTTCAACAGAGATCCCCGACGACACATTGAACGTAAATATATATATTGATTGCAATTGTTCCCGAATGAGTGAGCGTTCATGTGCAAAGGATTAGCATTTCAATTGTTATAATTATCAACTGTGTGTTGTCTTATCTCAGTCGACCCCCACTCCCCTTTTGTACAGCAAGCCGCGATGCCGGTTTAGCCCACTGGGGCACATTCCTCTATAATTTCTTGTAACCATATTTACTTTGTTTGTTTGTGTGTGCACTTCTGTGATTGTTTAGTTAGTTAATAAATAAATGATTTAAGACAATTGATGTATGGATGACTCATAGTGAAGACTGGGTTCATGCAGATAACCAACAATTTACAACGTTTGGAATGAGACTAACGTGAGGTAAAGAAGAATTCATTAATCAGAAGACTATTGATCAGATAAGAAAATATTCTGAAAAGTTATATTAGGAAAATTATAACTTTGTAATCTGAATATTTTCCTTGGTGCCCCGACTTCCTAGTTAATTACAGTTACATGATTAATCAGTTTAATCGTGTAATACTAATTACAGAGAATATTTTATAAAAACTAAAAGTCTTCATTTAATGATAGTAAAGACACGACACATGTTTGTTTCTGTAAAAGAAACCAACCTTGAAGTTCAACTTCTTCACCAGCTCAGTAACATGTTTCAGATACCAAGATATGTGTAGGAAGGAACTCGCTCAATTTGTGTACCGTTCAAACTAGTCATTACAAATTCATTTAAATGACACTTATATGTGACTTTTGCTATCAGAATACAAAGATCGCATTGAAAAGACTGGTTGAGTGCTTTGCTTTGTGGTCTGATTGTGTTCAGATCTGTCTGACCACTTCAGGAGGTGGTCAAGGATGCATTTTTCCTCAGTCTGGATGCAATCAGGCTATGGCAAGTGCATACAGTGTGCTACGTGATCAGCACTCCTCACGCAATTCTCCAGAAAACTTGTTATTTGGGACCGAGAGACAGATTTTCATGATAATGTTGGAGTAAATACGTTCCTAGCGCGAGAGGAACATATTTGCTGGCCTCATAAATGCTAGCCAGCTAGCTAATATTTAGAAAAACATTTTGTTTTATTTGACTAGCTACAGTGGTTAGCTGGCTAGTTAGCTACAGTAGTTAGCTGCTGCCATCTGTTGTTGTGTTATCATATTTAGCCTATGCCACCATTTGTAGAATGCATACTGGCATTTGAATATTGAGCGGGAAAAGGAAATATTCCATTTACATAAGTTTACTAAGTACTTTGTTGAAGCACCTTTGGCAGCGATTACAGCCTCACGTCTTCTTGAGTATGACACTACAAGCTTGGCACACCTGTATCCTGTCAAGCTCTGTCAGGTTGGATTGGGAGCGTCGCTGCACAGCTATTTTCAGGTCTCTACAGATATGTTCAATCAAGTTCAAGTCTGGGATCTGGCTGGGCCACTTGAGGACATGTATTATTCATTTATTTTTATTTAACTAAGCAAGTCAGTTAAGAACAAATTCTTATTTACAATGACGGCCTACCCCGGCCAAACCCTAACCTAGACAACACTGGGCCAATTGTGCTCCGCCCTATGAGACTTCCAATCACAGCCGGTTGTGATGTAGCCTGGAATCAAACTAGGGTCGAGTAGTGATGCCTCCAGCACTGAGATGCAGTGCCTTAGACCGCTGCGCCACTCGGGAGCCCCATTCAGAGACTTGTCCCGAAGCCACTCCTGTGTTATCTTGGCTGTTAGCTGAGGGACATTGTCCTGTTAGAAGGTGAACCTTCACCCCAGTCTGAGGTCTTGAGCTCTCTGTAGCAGGTTTTCATCAAGGATTTCTCTGTGCTCCGTTCATCTTTCCCTCAATCCTGACTGGTCTCCCAGTCCCTGCCGCTGAAATAATTACCCACAGCATGATGCTGCCTCCACCATGCTTCACCGTAGAGATGGTGCCAGGTATCCTCAAGACCCTATGCTTGGCATTGACGCCAAAGAGTTCAATCAGACCAGCGAATCTTGTTTCTCGTGATCTGAGTCCTTTAGGTTCCTTTTGGCAAACTCCAAGTGGGCTGTCATGTGCGTTTTACTGAGGAGTGGCTTCCGTCTGGCCACTGTACCATAAAGGCCTGATTGATGGAGTGCTACAGAGAATGTTGTCCTTCTGGAAGCTTCTCACATCTCCATAAAGGAACTCTGGAGCTATGTCAGAGTGACCATCGGGTTCTTGGTCACCTCCCTGACCAAGGCCCTTCTCCACCAATTGCTCAGTTTGGCCGGATGGCCAGCTCTAGTAAGAGCCTTGGTGGTTCAAAACTTCTTCCGTTTAAGAATGTGAAAAGTGCAAATCAACCCAAGAACAACATCAAAAATTTGAATCAAATTGTATTTGTCACATGTGCCAAATACAACAGGTATTAAAAGCTTACTTACAAGCCCTAACCAACAACCCAGTTAAAAAAATATTATAAAAAATACCTAAGAAAAAACAAGAATAAGAACTAAAAAAGTAACAAGTAATTAAAGAGCCGCAGTAAAATAAAAATAGCGAGGCTACATACAGTGAGTACTGGTACAGAGTCAATGTGCGGGCGCACTGGTTAATCGAGGTAATATGTACATGTAGGTGGAGTTATTAAAGTGACTATGCATAGATAATAACAGAGAGTAGCAGCAGTGTAAAAGAGGGTGGGAAATGCAAATAGTCTGGGTAGCCATTTGATTAGATGTTCAGGAGACTTATGGCTTGGGAGTAGAAGCTTTTTAGAAGCCTCTTGGACCTAGACTTGGCACTCCGGTACCGCTTGCCATATGATAGCAGAGAGAACAGTCTATGACTAGGGTGGCTAGAGTCTTTGATAATTTTTAGGGCCTTCCTCTGACACTGCCTGGTATAGAGGTCCTGGATGGCAGGAAGCTTGGCCCCTCTGATGTTCTAGGCTGTACACACTACCCTCTATAGTGCTTTGTAGTAGGAGGCCGAGCATATTTCATAACAGGCAGTGATGCAACCAATGGTGCAGCTGTAGAACTGTTTGAGGATCTGTAGGACCCATGCCAAATCTTTTCAGTCTTCTGAGGGGGAATAGGTTTTGTTGTGCCCTCTTCACGATTGTCTTGGTGTGCTTTGACCATGTTCATTTGTTGGTGATGTGGACACCAAGGAACTTGAAGCTCTCAACTTGCTACACTGCAGCCCCGTCGATGAGAATGGGGGCATGCTTGGTCCTCCTTCTCCTGTAGTCCACAATCATCTCCTTTGTCTTGATCACGTTGAGGGAGAGGTTGTCCTGGCACCACACGGCCAGGTCTCTGACCTCCTCCCTATAGGTTGACTCGTTGTGGTCGGTGATCAGGCCTACCACTGTTGTGTCATCTGCAAACTTAATGATGGTGTTGGAGTCGTGCCTGGCCATGCAGTCATGAGTGAATAAGGAGTACGGGAGGGGACTGAACACACATCCCTGAGGATCAACGTGGTGGATGTGTTGTTACCTACCCTTCCCACCTCGGGGTAGCTAGTCAGGAAGTCCAGGATCCCTTTGCAGAGGGTGTGTCAGGCTGTGGGTAACTGGAGCATGTAAACAGGTGGAGGAGAGCAGAGATTAGTGCACAAAGTCATTTATTCCACAAACAGCACCAGTATAAAACAAATACTAAAGCTGCGTGAAATTACCGGTCACTCGTAAATAACGGGCGCAATAACGAACCCAGCAAACAAATACCAGCCAACAAGTAACGACCTGAACATTATATACAAACACGCAGGAAACAGAGGGTTAAATAATGAACATGTAATTGGGGAATATTAACCAGGTGTGTAGAAAACAAAGACAAAACAAATGGAAAATGAAAGTGGATCGGCGATGGCTAGAAAGCCGGTGATGTCGACCAACGAATGCCGCCCGAACAAGGAGAGGGACCGACGTTGGCAGAAGTTGTGACAGGGAGATGTTAGCTTATTGATGAGCTTTGAGGGCACTATGGTGTTGAACGCTGAGCTGTAGTCAATGAAAAATGTTCTTACCTAGTTGTTCCTTTTGTCCAGGTGGGAAAGCGAAGTGTGGAGTGCAATAGAGATTGCATCCTCTGTGGATCTGTTGGGGCAGTATGCAAATTGGAGTGGGTCTAGAGTTTCTGGGATAGCGATATTGATGTGAGCCATGGCCAGCCTTTCAAAGCACTTCATAGCTACAGACGTAAGTGCTATCGGTCGGTAGTCATTTAGGCAGGTTACCTTACTGTTCTTGGTCACGGGAAATATGGTGGTATGCTTGAAACATGTTGGTATTACAGACTCGGTCAGGGATAGGTTGAAAATGTCAGTGAAGACACTTGCCAGTCGGTCAGCGGATGCTCGGAGTACACGTCCTGGTAATTTGTCTGGCCCTGAAGCCTTGAATGTAGACCTGTTTAAAGGTCTTACTCACATCGGCTGCGTGATCACACAGTCGTCCGGAACAGCTGATGCTCTCATGCATGTTTCAGTGTTACTTGCCTCGAAGAGATCATAGAAGTCATTTAGCTTGTCTGGTAGGCTCGTGTCACTGGGAGATCTCGGCTGTGTTTCCCTTTGTAGTCTGTAATAGTTTTGCAAGCCCTGCCACATCCGACGAGCGTAGTACGATTCAATATTCGTCCTGTATTGATGCTTTGCCTGTTTGATGGTTTATCGGACGGCATTGCAGGATTTCTTATAAGCTTCTGGGTTAGAGTCCCGCTCATTGAAAGGGGCAGCTCTACCCTTTAGCTCAGTGTGGATGTTGCCTGTAATCCATGGCTTTGGGGTATGTACGTACAGTCACTGTGGGGATGACGTCATCGATGCACTTATTAATGAAGCCAGTGACTGATGTGGTGTACTCCTCAATGTCACCGGAGGATCCCAGAATATATTCCAGTCTGTGCTAGCAAAACAGTCCTGCAGCTTAGCATCTGCTTCATCTGACCACTTTTTTATTGACCGAGTCACTGGTGCTTCCTGCTTTAATTTTTGCTTGTAAGCTGGAATCAGGAGGATAGAATTACGGTCAGATTGGCCAAATGGATTGCGAGGGAGAGATTTGTACATGTCTCTGTGTATGGAGTAAAGGTGGTCCAGAGTTTTATCCCTCTGGTTGCACATTTAACATGCTGGTGGAAATTTGGTAAAACCGATTTAAGTTTCACTGCATTAAAGTACCCGGCCACTAGGAGTGCCACCTCTGGATTAGCGTTTTCCTGTTTACTTATGGAGGTATGCAGCTTATTGAGTGTGGTCTTAGTGCCAGTATCGGTCTGTGGTGGTATGTAGACAGCCACGAAAAATACAGATGAAAAGTCTCTCGGTAGATTGTGTGATCTACAACTTATCATGAGATACTCTACCTCATGCAAGGAAAACCTCAAGACTTAGATAACATCTGGTGCACGATGTTTACAAATATACGTAGACCGCCACCCCTTGTTTTACCAGGGGCTGCTGTTCAATCCTGCCGATACAGTGTGAAACCCGGCAGCTGTATGTTGTTCATGTCGTCGTTCAGCAACAACTCGGTGAAGCACAAGATATTACAATTTTGGTAGTTTTGTCTTGCTCGTAGGTCATTGATTTTATTTTCCAATGATTGCATGTTTGCCAGTATAACAGATGGCAGTTGGGGTTTACTCACTCGCCTACGAATTCTCAGAAGGCAGCCCGACCTCTTCTCTTCATGAAAAATGACGGGGATTGGGGCCTGTTCCCGGGAAAGGAGTATATCCTTCACATCAGACTCGTTAAAGGAAAAGCTTCTACCAGTTCGTGGTGAGTAATTGCTGTTTTGATGTCCAGAAGTTATTTTTGTTCATAAGAGATGGTAGCAGCAACATTATGTACAAAATAAGTTTTAAAAAAATAATTTAAACAATGCAAAAAAAATAACAGTTGGTTAGGAAAGCGTAAAATGTCTGCCATGCTCTCAGGAGCTATTCTACTACTGCTTAACTCTTGATACTAGCCATCCCGGATCCGGGATCGTGAATACAGCCTCAAGCTCATTACCATAACGCAACGTTAACTATTCATGAAAATCGCAAATGAAATGAAATAAATATGCTAGCTCTCAAGCTTAGCCTTTTGTTAACAACACTGTCATCTCAGATTTTCAAAATATGCTTTTCAACCATAGCAAAACAAGCATTTGTGTAACAGTATTGACAGCTAGCATAGCTAGCGTAGCATTTAGCGGGCAACATTTTCACAAAAACAAGAAAACCATTCAAATAAAATAATTTACCTTTGAAGAACTTCGGATGTTTTCAATGAGGAGACTCTCAGTTAGATAGCAAATGTTCAGTTTTTCCAAAAAAGATTCTTTGTGTAGGAGAAATCGCTCAGTTTTGTTCAAAACCGAAAAGAAAAAAAAAGAAAAAAAACCCCGAAAATTCAGTCATCCAAATTAACTCCATAATATCGACTGAAACATGGCAAACGTTGTTTAGAATCAATCCTCAAGGTGTTTTTCACATATCTCTTCGATGATATAACGTTCGTGGAAGTCTGCTTTCTCCTCTGAATCCCATGGAAGAATGCTTGCAGCTGAAGATTACGCACCAATTTCGACAGGGACACCGGGGAGACACCTGGTAAATGTAGTCTCTTATGGCCAATCTTCCAATGATATGCCTACAAATACGTCACAATGCTGCAGACACCTTAGGGAAATGGCAGAAAGTGTAGGCTCGTTCCTGGCGCATTCACAGCTATATAAGGAGTCAATGGAAAACAGCGCCTCAAAAAACTTTTGCTCACTTCCAGTTTGAAGTTTCATCTTGGTTTCGCCTGTAGCATCAGTTCTGGGGCACTCACAGACAATATCTTTGCAGATTTGGAAACGTCAGAGTGTTTTCTTTCCAAAGCTGTCAATTATATGCATAGTTGAGCATCTTTTCGTGACAAAATATTGCGCTTAAAACGGGAATGTTTTTCATCCAAAAATGAAATACTGCCCCCAGAGGTTCAAGAGGTTAACCTTTCTGGTCTCCCCATCCCGGATCCGAGATCGTGAATACAGACTCAAGCTCATTACCATAACGCAACGTTAACTATTCATGAAAATCGCAAATGAAATGAAATAAATATGCTAGCTCTCAAGCTTAGCCTTTTGTTAACAACACTGTCATCTCAGATTTTCAAAATATGCTTCTCAACCATTGCAAAACAAGCATTTGTGTAACAGTATTGATGGCTAACGTAGCATTTAGCATTAGCATTCAGCTGGCAACATTTACACAAAAAAACAGAAAAGCATTCAAATAAAATCATTTACCTTTGAAGAACTTCAGATGTTTTCAATGAGGAGACTCTCAGATAGCAAATGTTCAGTTTTTCCTGAAAGATTATTTGTTTAGGACAAATCGCTCCGTTTTCTGCGTCACGTTTAGCTATGAAAAAACCCCTGTATCCAGGATTGTGTAAATCTATCAGCAAGCTCATTAGCATAACACAACGTTAACTATTCATGAAAATCGCAAATGAAATGAAATAAATATGCCATCTCTCAAGCTTAGCCTTTTGTAAACAACACTGTCATCTCAGATTTTCAAAATATGCTTCTCAACCATAGGAAAACAATCATTTGTGTAAAAGTAGCTAGCTAGCGTTAGCATTTCGCGTTAGCATTTAGCGTTAGCATTAGCGTTAGCATCCAGCACGCAACATTAACAAAAACATAAAAGCCTTCAAATAAAATCATTTACCTTTGAAGAACTTCTGATGTTTTCAATGAGGATACTCTCAGTTAGATAGCAGATGCTCAGTTTTTCCAAAAAGATTCCTTGTGTATTAGAAATAGCTCCGTTTTATACATCACATTTGGCTACCAAAAAAAATCCGAAAATTCAGTCCTCAAAACGCAAACTTTTTTCCAAATTAACTCCATAATATCGACTGAAAACATGGCAAACGTTTAGAATCAATCATCAAGGTGTTTTTCACATATCTCTTCATTGATACATCGTTCTTGGACACATGCTTTCTCCCCTGAATCAAATGGTAAAGTAGAAGCAGCTGCTAATTGCGCACCGAATTCGACGCAGGACACCAGGCGGACACTTGGAAAATGTAGTCTCTTATGGTCAATCTTCCAATGATATGCCTACAAATACGTCACAATGCTGCTAAGACCTTGGGCGAACGACAGAAAGTGTAGGCTCATTCGTTGCGCAATCACAGCCATATAAGGAGAGAATGGAAAACAGAGCTTCAGAAATTCTGCTAATTCCTGGGTGATCCATCATCTTGGTTTCGCCTGTAGAATGAGTTCTGGGGCATTTACAGACAAAATCTTTGCAGATTCTGAAACTTCAGAGTGTTTTCTTTCCAAAACTGTCAAGAATATGCATAGTCGAGCATCTTTTCGTGACAAAATATCGCGCTTAAAACGGGAACGTTTTTTATCCAAAAATGAAATAGCGCCCCTAGAGCTCTAACAGGTTAAAATATGTTTGTTTAGCTAATAAGATGAAAGCATTATCTTGAACTACGTTTGGGTACCTTGTTAACATTTCAACATGAAAAGTTGTGTCTTAAATGTTTTGACATTTTCGAAATATACAGAACAAAAATATAAATACAACATGCAACAATCTCAAAGGCTTTACTGAGTTACAGTTCACAAGGAAATCAGGCAATTGAAATATCTGGATATTGGTGGGAACTGGAACACGCTGTCGTACATGTCGATCCAGAGCATACCAAACATGCTCAATGGGTGACATGTCTGGTGAGTATGCAGGCCATGGAAGAACTCTGACATTTTCAGCTTCCAGGATTTTGTACAGATCCTTGCGACATGGGGCCATGCATTATTATGAGGTGATGGAGGCGGATATATGGCATGACACGTCATGGTATCTCTGCGCATTCAAATTGCCTTCATTAAAAAGCAATTGTGTTCATTGTCCGTAGCCCATATCATAACCCCATGCCACTATGGGGCACTTTGTTCACAACATACAGTGGTTCCTCAGTTTAATGTTTTTAGATTATGTCTAGGGACTTAGAGGTCATTTGTGGTTTAGTACGTTACCCTGCGTCACTGATTCATTGCTCCAGACCTACGCTAGGGGGAGGTAGATTGCAGACTATGCATTTGGGTCCCAAGGCCTAATGTGTCTCTACCTGACAATGAATGGGCGAAGTTATACTTAAATCTGAACTGGTTTTGCAGCACGTAGATTCCAGATTGCCTTTGCCGATCTCTCATCTTCAACTGTCAGTGAGTCAATGGCTTGAATAGTCTCGCTGGAAATGGAATACCATGGTAGATGCAGTGTTTTTGGTTGATTGCCAGGCGGCATTGGTGAAGAGTCAGGTGTAGAGCGACCTGTTTAAATTATATGAGCAAAAAATCTACAATTTAATTTGGAATGGCAAGCCAGACAAGACTAAAAGGGCCTATTGTCTCACCCCATGTTCAAGAATGGCCCCCATTATTCAGATTGTAACCGCTCACTTTTGGTTATTTGAAAACAAAATAATCTCTAAAATATCGTTATTTTCTAAACAAGGACTTGAAAATGGGATTGTGAACGTTTCCAGTCCGAGAATGGATTAATTACAGTCATTTATCATTCGCCAATTATGGGCTATTAGCAGGACAATAGACTCTTGCCAATATGGAGGATAGGGGGAGAATTGTATTGTTAAGGATGAATGTTTTCAGTTGATGGGTTCAGATGGGTTTAAATCAGGAGACCTACATGTAGAGATCATTTTTTCTTCATTTAGATATGCTGTAGGCCTACCGTAGGTGTTGTAGGTTATTTATGTTTATTTAACCTTTATTTTACTACTTAAAGGTCTACTTTGCAGTCATTGTAAATAAGAATTTGTTCTTAACTGACTTGCCTAAAATATATTCAGTGGGGCAAAAAAGTATTTAGTCAGCCACCAATTGTGCAAGTTCTCCCACATAAAAAGATGAGAGAGGCCTGTAATTTTCATCATAGGTTCACTTCAACTATGACAGACAAAATGAGAAAAAAAATCCAGAAAATCACATTGTAGGATTTTAAATTAATTTATTTGCAAATTATGGTGGAAAATAAGTATTTGGTCACCTACAAACAAGCAAAATTTCTGGCTCTCACAGACCTGTAACTTCTTCTTTAAGAGGCTCCTCTGTCCTCCACTCGTTATCTGTATTAATGGCACCTGTTTGAACTTGTTATCAGTATAAAAGACATCTGTCCACAACCTCAAACAGTCACACTCCAAACTCCACTATGGCCAAGACCAAAGAGCTGTCAAAGGACACCAGAAACAAAATTGTAGACCTGCACCAGGCTGGGAAGACTGAATCTGCAATAGGTAAGCAGCTTGGTTTGAAGAAATCAACTGTGGGAGCAATTTTTAGGAAATGGAAGACATACAAGACCACTGATAATCTCCCTCGATCTGGGGCTCCACGCCGTGGGGTCAAAATCATCACAACAATGGTGAGCAAAAATCCCAGAACCACACGGGGGACCTAGTGAATGACCTGCAGAGAGCTGGGACCAAAGTAACAAAGCCTACCATCAGTAACACACTACGCCGCTTCGTAAGAAGTGGCTTCGTAAGAAGTGGCTTCGTAAGAAGCATTTCAAGGTCCTGGAATGGCCTAGCCAGTCTCCAGATCTCAACCCCATAGAAAATCTTAGGAGGGAGTTGAAAGTCTGTGTTGCCCAGCAACAGCCCCAAAACATCACTGCTCTAGAGGAGATCTGCATAGAGGAATGGGCCAAAATACCAGCAACAGTGTGTGAAAACCTTGTGAAGACTTACAGAAAACTTTTGACCTCTGTCATTGCCAACAAAGGGTATATAACAAAGTATTGAGATAAACTTTTGTTATTGACCAAATACTTATTTTCCACCATAATTTGTAAATAAATTCATAAAAAATGCTACAATGTGATTTTCTGGAGAAAAAAAATATCATTTTGTCTGTCATAGTTGAAGTGTACCTATGATGAAAATTACAGGCCTCTCTCATCTTTTTAAGTGGGAGAACTTGCACAATTGGTGGCTGACTAAATACTTTTTTGCCCCACTGTGTATGGGAGGTGGGTGCTATTGGTGGTTCTGTCATTTTCAATCAACAGGCAGACAGTCGCGGAATGGAGACTTGAAGATGGTAAATGCAAAGTCCACCCAAAGCTGCTCTCTTCGCTCCAGGAGCGTTTGCAGTGCTAGTGCATGTACTGCATCTTTGTATCTCACTGCGCCAAGAATGATATGGCAAGCAGAGTTTCTTTGCAGATTAGAATAAACATGACAATAACAGTATCTTTAGATAATGTAATGAAAAGTGGGATATTGGACATGGAGAACATCAGATGGATCCAGGTCTGGGGAAAGGATACGGTCAGCTTCTCGGAGCATGGCATAACCCTTAGATCCCCGAGAACAGGAGCAGAGTAAAATAAAAAGGGGAGGAGATAGAGGTGTAGAAGGATGCAGAAAGAAAACACACAGGTTACAGGTAGATCAGGGGCACGTTGAGCAGGACACAACATTTTGGTCATCCATTGCTTACACCTATCCAACACGCTAAGGTCTACACAAGTTCATAGGGTCTAAGGGATTGATTTGGGATTCAGGGACAGGCTCTTTCTCAATTTGTCTTTCTTTGATTCCTCACTTCCTTTCTCTCTGCCTCCTTTTCAAAACATTTGGAGGAAAATATCTGAGATTCCTCGCCTCAAACCTCCTACAATCCATTCTGAAGAAGCGAGAGGATGCAAGGTTGTAAAATCTGAAAAGAGACACAATCACTGAATGCTGTCACACAACTATAATTCTGTGGGAAAATTAGGAAAAACTCCTGTGCACGTGCACAGATTCTTACCATTATCTGTATGGGTGTTGAGAAATTTGCTTTGCCTTCATGTTGCAATATTGTTTCAAAAAAATAATTATATATATTAACCTTTATTTAACTAGGCAAGTCAGTTAAGAACAAATTATTATTTTCCAATAATGGACTAACCCTCCCCTAACCCGGACGACGCTAGGCCAATTGTGCGCCGCCCTATGGGACTCCCGATCACAGCCAGGTTGTGATACAGCCCGCGATCTAACCAGGGTCTGTAGTGACGCCTCTAGCACTGATATGCAGAGCCTTAGACTGCTGCGCCACTCGGGAGCCCTATATCTCACACTAATGCTTGTGTTCACATCATATCACTGAGTCTGCGTTTAAATATATGTATTATGTACATAAACACATACATTCACTCACCCATTTATCAGGAGATGACTGCAATACTCTTGATATTGCAGGCTAAATTAAATTGAATCAACATAAAAGCATGAGTAAATGTGAAAAAGAGGGAAGGGAAGTGCTGCTGGGATACAATAGTAGAACTTTGTAGGTAAAAGGTGCTCTTTGGGAAAATAGTTAAATGGACATTAAAAAAACGGAGGACCAAGGCAGTCTTTATATATTTAGTGTAAAATACTTTTATTGTTATGGCATGTTTTTGTTATTTTGAACATGCCATCACAACAAATGCATTTTAAAACTAAACATATGAAGAGTGCCTTGGTCCTCTGTTTTTTTGATGAGTAAAATGTGTGATGAGTTTGAAATGGTTATTCACTCAGCACTTCGTTGCTGACTTTGCTATGGTTGGTCGCCATCGCCTTGTCTGTACTTGACATTTCATCTTGATGTATGTTGATTGTCAAATGTGAAAAGGAATTCTAGCCCAGCTTCAAGACCGAGATGTATATGACATTATTACACTAACCCGGTATTGGAGGGCTAAAGGACTGTATTATTCTTAGGTTGCTGGTTCTGTTTGTTTGCCATTTGCTGAAAATGATCATTATCTGGCTAATAATGGGGGCTTCAAGGGGGGAAAAATGGGCCAGTGTGGGGGCCTCAAAACAAAAAAATGATCCGGTATGTTAGAAATGCCAGAGCCATTTCTGGTTCCAGTCCACCCCTGGCAGGAGACAGAGGTGAGTTTTGTTTTTAGAATGAAACATATTCAAACATTATTTACATGTGATAACTGCAAGGACATCCAAGCAAAGACAATGTGCCTATGAGCATTAAAGTCTTGAAAACATGAACCTTTGAATGAGGAAATGTCACATTACATTGTTTTGACTACTTCAGTGGATATTCTATTGCTGTATTTGTGGAATTATTCCACGGTTATCAATGTAGCTTAAGACGTCTAGACGCCTGCATTGCAGGCTATTGCTATTTATGTCGGCACAATTGTGTTGCAGTAAATACCATCTATTAGTGTTTTTTGGAATTAAAGCTCGTGGGATATTGTGTGCTGTAACTTCTATCATCACCACTACTGGGCAGCCTTGTCAAGCAAAAGGTTCTGGTAAAGGCATAACTGCAAGTATTACATTATTTTTTCGTTTAGCAGGCACTCTTATCTACAGCAACTTACAGTACTGAGTGCATGCATTTCATACTGTTGTTCCATAGTGGTCCCTCGTGGCAAATTAACCCACAACCATGGCGTTGCAAGCGCCAGGCTCTACCAACTACCAGCTGGGCCACACGGGACTCACAAGCATGTACAGTAGGCTACTGTGTTGTCAGGGCCAATCCATTTACTCACAAGCAAATACTGCATTTCCACTGTGATCAAATCATAGTATCTCTTTCCTGTAGTTGGTCACAGGGACATTCAAGCAGGGAGAATGTGGGATATTTAAATCACAAAACCAGTATGCACATCTCACAATTCCACCAGGGGCAGACAAGTACTACATCAATCATTTCATGTCAAATAATGTTCCCTGCCCTCACCCTCCATCTCACTTACTTTGCCGTCACTAACAGTTTCTTCTCTTAAAGGGGCTTTGTTGGATTAGACTTTGTACACTACATTTGCAGTGATTTGTTCAGCGTTTCTCATCATACCAGTAGGAAATATGTTAACATAGATACATCTACATTTTAACTAATTTAGCAGACACTCTTCTCCAGAGCGTCTTTACAGTTAGTGCATAGTTTCCTGTCACCTCAAAGCTGAGAGGGGGGAAATTGGATGCTTGTCGAGTTCAGAGTTTCTGCACCAGACACCTCATGCAATTAGGTTTTCACAACTGTGTGTGGATGATCATTGTAATGGCCCCCAGGGGTACGCGCAATGCCATCAGGGGTACGCCAAATAAAAATGTGATTCACCTTTTTAAACAGTCCATTTAGAATTTCCAACGGGGCTATACATTTGGGTGAGGTTTTTTCTCGCCTGAGTAGCCTCGTTATACTGCCAAAAATAAAATTACTTCCAAAAACACATTAACTGTTACTCTCTTGTGGGAATTCCACTAACGGTGGATTTGGCTGCTCATTCCATTTGCTCGAAAATTGATTAATGGTTACGAAAGTAAGGCCCGCGTCCATAGAAACACATACCAGCTCTACTGGTAGTACTGCTCCTACCAACAGTACTACACTTGCACGTGTCGACGATACACGTTGTTCTGCTTCCACGAGCACATCCAATGCTAGCATCAGTAATTCTACAATTTTTTTTTTCACCTTTATTTAACCAGGTAGGCAAGTTGAGAACAAGTTCTCATTTACAATTGCGACCTGGCCAAGATAAAGCAAAGCAGTTCGACACACACAACGACACAGAGTTACACATGGAGTAAAACAAACATACAGTCAATAATACAGTAGAAACAAGTCTATATACGATGTGAAAAATTAGGTGAGATAAGGGAGGTAAAGGCAAAAAAAGGCCATGGTGGCAAAGTAAATACAATATAGCAAGTAAAACACTGGAATGGTAGATTTGCAGTGGGAGAATGTGAAAAGTAGAAATACAAATAATGGGGTGCAAAGGAGCTAAATAAATAAATACATAAATAAATAAATACAGTAGGGAAAGAGGTAGTTGTTTGGGCTAAATTATAGGTGGGCTATGTACAGCTTAAAGCTAGTGAGGGACATACGTGTTTCCAGTTTCAGAGATTTTTGTAGTTCGTTCCAGTTATTGGCAGCAGAGAACTGGAAGGAGAGGCGGCCAAAGAAAGAATTGGTTTTGGGGGTGTTAGCCCAGCTAGCATGGACACTGACAGTTGTGAATCTGATACAGCCGAAGAGCTACTGCACCCTTACCCGGGAAAGCACCGAACAACAGATAGGGATGTTGGACCATCGTAGAGGCACAAATATGATGAGAACTACATTGATTTGAGGTTCACTTATATTGGGAGTAGTGCCTTTCCTCAGCCACAGTGTGTTACATGTGCAAAAGTATTATCTCACAACTTGATGAAACGTTCACTCTTGCGCCGAGATTTAGACACAAAACATTCCAATTCAAAAAATAAGCCACCAGAGTTTTTTGAGCAGGAATTAAAATTAATTTGAGTAGTAAGACATGTATAAAAGTAACAGATACCATTAAAAAGAAGGGGCTAGAAGCGTCTCATATGGTGAGCTACCGAGTGGCTAAGACAGGCTGCCGTGGATATGGCTGGGACAATGCTGGGGGAAAAGGCCAAAAAAACTATACAGAAAATGCCTTCATCAAACAACATTTCACAAGGCATCAGTGACATGGCAGGAGATGTTTTGAAACAGTTACTGCTTCGCAAACAAGCCAGTGAATTCAATGATTTACAGCTGAATGAGTCAACTGTGCCGGGCCTGGCACAGTTCCTGGTAGATATCTGTTACGTTTATGGGGGGTCAATTAAGGAAGACATCCTCTTCTAGAAACCAGGACAACAGGTAAGGTTATTTTTGAAGTACTGGACAGCTTTGTGACATCAAAATGGACTTTGGTGGTAAAGATTTGTTGGTATCTGTACTGATGCCGCAAAAGCCATGACAGGGAGACATAGTGGAGTGGTAACACACATGAAAACCGTTGCTCCCAAAGCTACTTGGGTACACTGCAGCATCCACCAAGGGGCTCTTGCTGCCAAGGGAATGCCTGACAGCTTGAAAGACTTTTGGACACTACAGTGAAAGTGGTTAACTTTGTTAAAGCAAAGCCCCTGAACTCTCGTGTATTTTCTGCATTATGCAATGATATGGGCAGCTACCATGTAATGCTTATACAACATACACTGGTTATCAAGGGGCAAAGTACTCACACATTTTTTTGAATTGAGAGACAAGCTTAAAGATTTCTTTACTGACCATAATTTTCACTTGTCTGACCGCTTGCATGATGACGAGTTTCTCACACAACTGGCTTATCTGGTTAAGGTTTATTCTCGCCTGAATGATCTAAATCTAGGATTACAGAGACTCTCAGCAACTATATTCAATGTGTGGGACAAAATTGAGGCTATGATTAAGAAGTTGGAGCTTTTCTCTGTCTGCATTAATAACAAGGACAACACACAGGTCTTTCCGTCATTGTAGGATTTTTTGTGTGCAATGAACTCAAGCTTAAGGACCATGTCAAATGTGATATAGTGAAGCACCTGAGTGTGTTGGGTGCGCAATTACGCAGGTACTTTCCCGAAACTGATGACACAAACAACTGGATTCGTTATCCCTTTCATGCCCTGCCTCCAGTCCACTTACCGATATCTGAACAAGAGAGCCTCATCAAAATTGCAGCAAGCTGTCCTGTGAAAATTTAATTTAATCAGAAGCCACTGCCATACTTCTGGATTGGGCTGAACTCAGAGTATCCTCCCTTGGAAAATCGTGCTTTTAAGACACTGATGCCCTTTGCAACCACGTACCTATGTCACGACTTCCGCAGTCGGCTCCTCTCCTTGTTTGGGCGGCATTCGGCGGTCGCCCTCACCGGCCTTCTAGCCATTGCCGCTCCACTTTTCATTGTTCCATGTGTTTTGCCTTGTTTCCCCGCACACCTGGTTTACATTCCCTAATCACACCACATGTATATTTCCTCTGTTCCCCCCATGTTTTTGTGTGGAATTGTTTTTGGAGATGCGGCGTAGGACCACTTCGAGGAGTTCACCCGCCGGGTGAACGTCTCTTCCACCTGAGGCAGGGAATGAGGAGGGCCCAGGAATTCGCCCTGGAATTTCGGACCTTGGCCACCGGAGCAGGATGGAATGACAGGGCCCTCATCGACCACTACCGATGCAGCCTGTGCGAGGATATAAGTCGGGAGTTGGCCTGCAGGGATACCACCATCACCTTTGACCAGCTGGTGGACCTGTCCATTCGGTTGGATAACCTGCTGGTCCTCCGCGGACGTCCAGAGAGGGCTCTGTCGGATCCCGCTTCCAGCACCCCCGCTCCGGTGCCAATGGAGCTGGGAGGGGCTACGCTCAGGGAGGCCGGAGGAGGGGCCTTCACGTGCACAATCTGTGGCCGCAGAGGGCACACTGCCGGTCGGTGCCGGGTTGGTGCCTCTGGGAGTCGAGGCAACAGGCAGGGCTCTCTTAACTTCACCCCAGGTGAGACCACTCTCATCCAGAGACCTCTGTTGTTCCCTGTTTGTGCATGTTTCTTTTCTTGGGTTTCCCCCGCATTCCCAGCATAAGGCGCTCGTCGATTCAGGTGCGGCTGGGAACTTTATCGACAGAGCATTCACAATTAGTTTAGGGATCCCCAATGTTCCTGTGGTAAGACCCTTCCCGGTACATGCTCTGGATAGTCGACCTTTAGGGTCCCGGCTAATTTGGGAAGCCACCATCTCCCTGGGAGGGTCACGAGGAGAGAATCAGTCTCTTCCCTGGTTAGCTCGTCATGACCCCACTATTTCGTGGCAACAGAGGGCCCTCACGGGGTGGTTGCGAGAGTGCTCGGGGAGGTGTGTATGTGTTTCCGTTGGTGCTACTATGGTGGAAAGTCCAGACCAGTTACCACCCCAATCGACGAGGGGATTGTGCGATAAATCTCCTGGTAGACGCTGCACTTCCCAGGAGTCATGTGTATCCCCTGTCACAAGCGGAGATGGCGGCTACGGAAACATATGTCTCTGAATCCCTGCGTCATGGGTACATTCGGTCTTCCACTTCACCCGCCTCCGGACTGTGCCCGTGTATTGACAATCGAGGTCCAAATCAAATCACGGTGAGGTACAGTTACCTGCTGCCTCTCATCGACACATGGCGATTGAGTCAATGCACGGGGCACGCTTCTTAACTAAATTGGATCTCAGGAGCGCTTACAACCTGGTGCGGATCCGGCAGGGAGACGAGCGGAAGACGGCGTTCAGTACCACCTCAGGGCATTATGAGTACCCCGTCATTCCGTACGGGTTAATGAATATTCCATCAGTCTTCCAATCCTTTGTAGACGAGATTTTCAGGGACCTGCACAGGCAGGGTGTAGTGGTGTATATCGATGACATTCTGATATACTCCTCTACACGCGCCGAGCATGTGTCCCTGGTGCGCAGGGTGCTCGGACGACTGTTGGAGCATGACTTGTACGTCAAGGCTGAGAAATGCATGTTCTTTCAGCAGGGCGTCTCCTTCCTAGGACAGGACTTTTGGGCACCTAAGGCTCGGATAGGGGCCGTGCTCTCTCAGCGCTCGGAAACGCCCCCGAAGCTCCGCCCCATGCTTTCTTCCCGAAGAAGCTCAGGACCGCGGAGCGGAAATATGATGTGGGGGACCGGGAGCTGTTGGCTGTGGTTAAAGCTTTGAAGGCGTGGAGACATTGGCTTGAGGGGGCTAAACACCCTTTTCTCATCTGGACTGACCACAGCAACCTGGAGTACATATGGGCAGCGAGGAGACTGAATCCTCGTCAGGCAAGGTGGGTCATCTTTTAACCCGTTTTGTGTTCACCCTGTCTTACAGACCAGGTTCCCAAAATGTGAAGGCAGACGCACTGTCCCGGCTGTATGACACGGAGGAGCGGCCCATGGATCAGACTCCCATACTCCCGGCCTCCTGCCTGGTGACGTCGGTCGTGTGGGAGCTGGACGCAGACATTGAGCAGACATTGAGCAGGTAAGGAGCCTGCTTCCCTCCAGTGTCCCGTTGGGCGTCTGTACGTTCCATCTGCTGTCCGTGACCAGTTGATCTATTCGGCCCACACGTCACCCTCCTCTGGTCATCCAGGGATCGGTCGTACAGTGCGCTGTCTGAGTGGGAAGTACTGGTGGCCCTACAGACTGCGGAGGCCTTGTTTACACACGTCTTCCGGCACTACGGGGCGCCTGAGGATATAGTGTCTGATCGAGGTCCTCAATTCACTTTGAGACTCTGGAGGGTGTTAATGGAACGTCTGTGAGTCTCGATCAGCCTTACCTCAGGTTTCCACCCCAAGAGTAATGAGCAGGTGGAGAGAGTGAACCTGGATGTGGGTAGGTTTCTGCGGTCATATTGCCAGGACCGGCCGGGGGGGGGGGGGGGGGGGGGTGGCCGGTGTTCGTGCCCTGGGCAGAGATGGCGCAGAATTACCTCCGTGGCATCAGAGTCAGACCGAGGCTCCCGTGGTGGACGACTGGTTCAGGCACACGGAGGAGACATGGGAAGCCGCCCATGTTCACCTCCAGCGGGCCTCGCAGTGAGGACCGGGTCTGGCTCTCGACCCGAAACCTGCCTCTCCACCTGCCCTGCCAGAAGCTGGGTACACTCCTCGTGGAGTGGAAGGGGTACGGTCCGGAGGAGAGGTGCTGGGTTCCAGTGGAGGACGTGTTGGACCCTGCCATGCAATGCTGGACCCTGCAATACTGCGCCTCGCCCTCCGGGCCGTCCCTGAGGCCGGTGTCGGCGTGCGGCAGAAGTCACGCATCAAGGGGGGGTAGTGTCATGACTTCCGCCAAAGTCGGCTCCTCACCTTTGATGTCACCGGCCTTCTAGCCATTCCCACTCCACTTTTCATTGTTCCATGTGTTTTGTCTTGTTTCCTCGCACACCTGGTTTACATTCCCTAATCACACTACATGTATATTCCCTCTGTTCCCCCCTAGACTTTGCATGGAATTGTTTTTGTTACGTGTTTTGTGTGACGCGCCAGGCTGGTTTTTCTCCGGGTACCATGTTCAACCCGTAGTATGTTTAATTGTTAAACATTTTAGCATCTTTGTGACTTTGTTGCGCTTTCACTTTTTTCATTTGGCTCGAGGTTTGTTTGACACAGTTGAATCCGTTGTTTTGCTTCTGCTAAATAAAGTGTGCGCCTGATCACAACTCTCTGCTCTCCTGCACCTGACTACACCAGTAGCGCACAACCTGACAACCTATGTGAGAGTGGATTCTCGGGCCTCACTTGCATGAAAACTAAATACAGGTACAGACTGTGTGTGGGAAATGATTTAAGACAACCCAACATTGCAGAGTTATGTGCATCCTTTCAAGCGCACCCTTCTCATTAACCTGTGGTGAGATATTCACAATTTTCAATGAACAAATAAGGTTTTATATGTAAGATGGCTAAATAAAAAAATATTTATTATTATATTATTATTATTTGTGCCCTGGTCCTATACGAGCTCTTTGCCACTTCCTATGAGCCGGGTTGTGAGAAAAACTTACACACATTCTTATGTTTAAGAAATGTATCGTATAATGCGTGTGTGGCAGGTTTACAATGATGGCAAAAACAATATTTAAGAGTGCGCTGAGTCTGGTGCTAGAGGGGGTCCGCAGATGGAAGTTGAATGTTTGAAGGGGTACAGGACTATAAAAAGTTTGGGAACCGCTGTAAAGGATTTGGGCTGTCTGAGAGTAAGGGAAAGGAGTGATGATTGGTTCAACAGGTTTACCAAAGGAGTCTTGATTCATACAATCCTCTCAAAGCATTCTATTGTGTCTTAGATTACAAATGTGTTGGCCAAAAGCATAAACTTCAGAAGAAACCAGACCATATTGCATTGTCATTTCCATACAGAAAATATAGAAATTGATCATTATTTCCACTAGACAGCTGCTAAATAGGGATATATTAAGAGTAATCTGGCCTCTGATGATTTCTCCCAGTGTACATGGGGAGAACGGGGAGAATGGTGGTGACATTCCTTCCCTGTTTACACTCCAGCCTCATAGCGATATTTCTGGAAAGAACAAGTGTTTGTGTGTCTCTGTGTGTGTGTCGTCCGGACTGTGTGTAAAGGGGCTGCGTGTATGTAGTCTACAGTATGCTTGTTTGTGTGTCTTACTGTATGTCCAGGGAGTAACTTTTTTTGTTGTTGTGAATTTTACTCCCTTTTCCCCCCAATTTCATGGTATCCAATTGTTAGTGGTATCCAATTATTAGGGCTCGGGAGAGACGAAGGTTGAAAGCCATGCGTCCTCCGAAACACAACCCAACGGTTCTTAATATAGCGCGCATCCAACCCGGAAGCCAGCCACACCAATGTGTCAGAGGAAACACCGTGCACCTGGCGACCTAGTTAGCGTGCAGCCCGCCACAGGAGTCGCTAGTGCGCGATGAGACAAGGATATTTCTACCGGCTAAACCCTCCCTAACCCGGACGACGCTAGGCCAATTGTGCGTCGCTCCACGGACCTCCCGGTCATGGCCGGCTGCGACAGAGGCTGGGCGCAACCCCTTAGTCTCTGGTGGCACAGCTAGTGCTGCGCCACCCGGGAGGCCAGCCACAATCATTTTATCATCAATTTCCCTCAGCCAATTATCAGTAATTTGTGTAAGTGCTGTGCTTGTTGAGTGTCCTTCCCAATAAGCATGCTGAAATTGTGTTGTCAGTATGTTTACTGTGAAATGCTGATTGGTTGTCTATTTTAGCCAGTAAAAGGGGCTTAACTATTCTTGGGTAGTGGGATGACTTTAGCTTCCCTCCAGGCCTGAGGGCACACACTTTCTAATAGGCTTAAATTAAAGATGTGGAAAATAGGAGTGGAAATATCGTCTGCATTTATCCTCAGTAATTTTCCATCCAGATTGTCAGATCCCGGTGGCTTGTCATTGTTGATAGACACCAACAAAAAATGTCACCTCTTCCACACTGACTTTACGGAATTCAAAATTACAATGCTTGTCTTTCATAATTTGGTCAGATATACTTGGATCTGTAGTGTCTGCGTTTGATGCTGGCATGTCATACATAAGTTTGCTTATCTTGCCAATGAAAAAGTAATTAAAGTAGTTGGCAATATCAGTGTGTTTTCTGATGAATGAGCCATCTGATTCAATGAATGGTGGAGCCTTTTTGCCTTTTTCCCAGAAATGTCAATAAAGGTGCTCCAAATCTTTTTACTATCATTCATCTTTGTTTCATAGTATAGTTTATTTTTTATTTAGTTTAATCACATTATTTCTTAATTTGCAGTATGTATGCCAATCAGTTGGACTGCTAGACTTATTTGCCGTACCTTTAGCTTCATCCCTCTCAACCATACAAACTCCTTATCAATCCAAGGGGATTTAACAGTTCTTACAGTCATTTTCTTAATGGTTGCATGCTTATTAGTAACTGGAATAAGCTATTACAAAAATGTGTCAAGTGCAGAGTCTGGTTGCTCCCCATTACACCACAGACTAGCAAATATTATTCACATCATCAACATATGAATCACTACAAAACGTATTGTATGATACACTACATTAGACCCAGCCTTTGGAACTTTTTGATTTTGTAGATATGGCTACTATTATGTGATCACTACATCCTATGGATTTGGATACTGCTTTAAAGCAAAATTCTGCAACATTAGTAAAGATGTGATCAATACAGTACATTTTGTCAGTAATCATTGTCAGTGATCAGGCCTACCACTGTTGTGTCGTTGGCAAAGTTAATAATGGTGTTGGAGTCGTGCTTGGCCATGCAGTCATGGGTGAACAGGGAGTACAGGAGGGGACTGAGCACCACCCCTGAGGGGCCCCCGTGTTGAGGATCAGCGTGGCGGATGTGTTGTTACCTACCCTTACCATCTGGGGGCAGCCCGTCAGGAAGTCCAGGATCCAGTTGCAGAGGGAGGTGTTTAGTCCCAGAGTCCTTAGCTTAGTGATGACCTTTGAGGGCATTATGTTGTTGAACGCAGAGCTGTAGTAAATGAATAGCATTATCACCTAGGTGTTCCTTTTGTCCAGATGGGAAAGGGCGGTGTGGAGTGCAATTGCATCATCTGTGGATCTGTTGAGGCGGTATGCAAATTGGAGTGGGTCTAAGGTTTCTGGGATAATGGTGTTGATGTGAGCCATGACCAGCCTTTCAAAGCACTTCGTGGCTTGACACAACAGTGGTAGGCCTGATCACCGACAACGACGAGACAGCCTATAGGGAGGTGGTCAGAGACCTGGCCATGTGGTGCCATGACAACAACATCTCCCTCAACATGATCAAGACTACAGAAAAAAGAGGACTGAGCATGCCCCCATTCTCATAGATGGGGCTGCAGAGGAGTAGGTTGACAGCTTCAAGTTCCTAGGTGTCCACATCATCAACAATCTAACATGGTCCAAGCACACCAAGACAGTCGTGAAGAGGGCATGACAAAACCTATTCCCCCTCAGGAGACTGAAAAGATTTGGTGTAACAGTATCATTTTAAACCGTCCCCTCGCCCATACCCGGGCGCGAACCAGGGACCTTCTGCACACATCAACAACTGACGCCTACGAAGCGTCGTTACCCATCGCTCCACAAAAGCCACGGCCCTTGCAGAGCAAGGGGAACTACTACTTCAAGGTCTCAGAGCAAGTGACGTCACTGATTGAAACGCTATTTAGCGCCCACGCTAACTAAGCTAGCCGTTTCACATCCGTTACACTCACCCCCCCTTTTGACCTTCCTCCTTTTTCCGCAGCAACCAGTAATCCGGGTCAACAGCATCAATGTAACAGTACAAATTTAGACCGTCCCCTCGCCCATACCCGGGCGCGAACTAGGGACCTTCTGCACACATCAACAGTCACCCTCGAAGCATCGTTACCCATCGCTCCACAAAAGCCACGGCCCTTGCAGAGCAAGGGGAACTACTACTTCAAGGTCTCAGAGCAAGTGACGTCACTGATTGAAACGCTATTTAGCGCCCACGCTAACTAAGCTAGCCGTTTCACATCTGTTACACTCACCCCCCTTTTGACCTTCCTCCTTTTTCCGCAGCAACCAGTAATCCGGGTCAACAGCATCAATGCAACAGTACAAATTTAGACCGTCCCCTCGCCCATACCCGGGCGCGAACTAGGGACCTTCTGCACACATCAACAGTCACCCTCGAAGCATCGTTACCCATCGCTCCACAAAAGCCGCGGCCCTTGCAGAGCAAGGGGAACTACTACTTCAAGGTCTCAGAGCAAGTGACGTCACTGATTGAAACGCTATTTAGCGCCCACGCTAACTAAGCTAGCCGTTTCACATCCGTTACACTGGCATGGATCCTCAGATCCTCAAAAGGTTCTTCCGTTGCACCATCGAGAGCATCTGGTTGCATCACTGCCTGGTATGGCAACTGCTCGGCCTCCGGCCGCAAGGCACTACAGAGGGTTATGCGAATGGCCCAGAACATCACTGGGGCCAAGCTTCTTGCCATCCAGGACCTCTATGCCAGGCGGTGTCAGAGAAAGGCCCTAAAAATGGTCAAAGATCCCAGCCACCCTGTTCATAGACTGTTCTCTCTGCTACCTCACGGCAACTGGTACTGGAGTGCCAAGTCTAGGTCCAAGAGGCTTCTAAACAGCTTCTACCCCCAAGACTCCTGAACATTTAATCAAATGGCTACCCTGACTATTTGCATTGCTGCACCCCCCCACCTCTTTTACACCACTGCTACTCTCTGTTGTTATCATCTATGCATAGTCACTTTAATAACACTACCTACATGTACATATTACCTCAACTAACCGGTGCCCCTGCACGTACCGGTAAACCCCCCTGTATATATTCTTGCTCTTGTTATTTTACTGCTGCTCTTTAATTACTTGTTACTTTTTTTTCTTATTCTTATCCATATTTTTTTTTAAACTGCATTGTTAGTTAGGGGCTTGTAAGTAAGCATTTCACTGTAAATGTTAATAAATACATACAGCATTTAACATACAGTGAAGTATTATTTTTGTTGGAACATAAGTCTCATAAGTTACCTGTTGTTTTCGGCATATGTGACTAATACAATTTGATTCGATTTTACTGCACGGCACACATACAGAAATACAGCGCAGCTATTCACCCGCCATGCCCTTTATTGTTAACCAAGGGAGACATGGAGCAGCACAGATAAAGGGTGGAAAAGGAGGAGGAGAGTGGAATAGATTTGATGGAGACACCTCTCTGTCAGTTGACAGTTGTTGCTGCATGGATTTAAGTGCTATGAATGACAGTTGTAAGTAAGGTTGCATAAGTTGCAAGTTAGTTGTACTCCCAAATCCCTAAAACAAGTCTCAGGACATTAATCATGTTTCTGGTACTGTGAGTATTCACACTATTACCTATTGCATTCCTCATCTTCATCTTCGTGGCTACAGAGATGTAACCTGCTTTGCTAATGAGCTGTCTTGCTGGCTCATAGAACCTATTCATCATATGGTCGATGAGAAAAGGTTGGAGCCAGGCTAAGGTGACTGGGAGAGAAGTCCATGCTATCTAAAGGTCACCCTCCTGCTCCAAGATAATGCATTTTCTCAATCCACCCCTTTACCTCTCAGCATGTGTCACTAGGCCTCCATACAGTATATGCTATGCTAAGCCAGTGGTGTAAACTACTTAGGCAAAAAGTACTTTACTATTTATATTTTTGACTACTTTTACTTCACAACATTCCTAAAGGAAATAATATACTTTTTACTCCATACATTTTCCTGACACCCAAAAGTACTTTTTCCATTTTGAATGCTTAGCAGGACAGTAAAAAACGGTCCAATTCACGCACTTATCAAGAGAACAACCCTTACTGCTGGTCATTTTTACTTCTTCTGATCTGGCGGCTCAGTGAACACAAAGGCTTATTTTGTAAATGACATACATTTTTTAAACAAGGAAATGGTGCCATCCTGTTTGCTTAATGTAAGGAATTTGAAATGATTTACACTTTTACTTTTGAGACTTAAGTATATTTTAGCAATTACATTTTTTTTTATCTACTTAAGTATATTTAAAACCAAATACTTTTGGAATTTTACTTAAGTAGAATTTTACTGGGTGACATTCACTTTTACTTGAGTAATTTTCTTTTAAGAAATGTTTCCTTTTACTCAAGTATGACAATTGGGTACTTTTTCCACCACGTTGCTAAGCTAACAACAAAGTAATGAGCCGTACCGTGGCAAAACTTTGCTAAGTTGTGTGAAAAGTATGTGTTCTCAGGTGTAAGAAACTACACTCCGTCTTTTTGTCAAGCAAAATGGGACAGAGAACGGTACATCACTGCATAAAGATCCCTCTGCTCACTCGATGTACGCGTTATACAATATATTGAGTTTCCCTGTATTTGGGTGTGAAGGAGCTGTAGCGCAGAGCCATATATTTAGCATTGGCCCAACTCTCTAAATAGATGGCTCTGCTTTAGCCTATTCGTGTTTGAATCTGTTATTAATGAATGTGAAACAATGTATAGCTGTTTTTTAGACTATGGCTTCAAATAAATTAGTTAATGTGGGCAGAATGTTAGGCTTGCCTATAGGCCTGTAACCTACACAAATTTGATATGTTATGAAAATATACAGTTCATATGAAAACATTTGGATTGGGTAAAAGGATGACACATCAATCAAACAGACAGCCGCGTGACTATAGAAATGGAAATATTGTGATTTTAGAGACAAATTACAAGGACTGCAGTCAATCTGTTGCTGGGCTCACACCATCATCATCCTCATAATCATCATTAGGCTGTTCACATAATTCAAATTCATTAAAGTCACATGCACAATATGATTGCCCACCATTCATTCACTGACATCAGTGAGGAAACACACATTGGGTCTAACAACATAGAGCTAGGACTATAATTGAATGTGTAATGAAATGTGATAGACAAAAGGATCTGGTAATCAGGATAAGTGCACTAGGGAACTCATTTGCTGTCATTCTAAATGTCCTGATTTAATGGAAAGAAAAATACCGTTGGGTGTTGCACAATAGCTTATGCACAATTGTGCACAGTGGATTAGATGCCCAATCTGACGAACAGAAACAAATAAAAACATTAACTCATTACCTTGACACTTTCTTACTAGAAGCTACTGTCAATAAAGCAGAAAATAGTACTTTTAATCACTTGACTGTCATTGTTGAACATTTCCCCAAGTAAGCCTAACTAAACAGCTGGACACCTAATGCGCATCCAACAAGTATTATTTTTTAATTGTTGAAGAACCACACTAAATTACATAAGTATTCAGACCCTTTGCTTTGAGACTCGAAATTGAGCTCAGATGCATCCTGTTTCCATTGATCATCCTTGAGATGTTTCTATAACTTGATTGGGTCCACCTGTGGTAAATTAAATTGATTGGATATGATTTCAAAAAGGCACACCTGTCTACAGTATATAAGCTCCCACAGTTAACAGTGCATGTCAGAGCAAAAACCTAGCCATGAGGTAAAGGAACTGTCCGTAGAGCTCCGAGACAGGATTGTGTCGAGGCACAGATCTGGGGAAGGGTACCAAAAAATGTCTGCAGCATTGAGGGTCCACAAAAACACAGTGGCTTCGATCATTATTAAATGGAAGAAGTTTGAAAACACGAAGACTCTTCCTAGAGCTGGACGCCCGGCCAAACTGAGCAATCAGGGGAGAAGGGCCATGGTCAGGGAGGTAACCAAGAACCTGATGGTCACTGACAGAGCTCAAGAGTTCCTCTGTTGAGATGGGAGAACCTTCCAGAAAGACAACCACCTCTGCAGCACTCCATCAATCAGGCCTTTATGGTAGAGTGGCCAGACTGAAGCCTCTCCTCAGTAAAAGGCACAAGACAGCCCGCTTGGAGTTGGCCAAAAAGCACTTTTTAAGGGATTGACCATGAAAAACAAGATTCTCTGGTCTGATGATACCAAGATTGAACTCTTTGGACTGAATGCCAAGCGTCACGTCTGGAGTTAACATCGCACCATCCCTACGGTGAAGCATCATGCTGTGGGGATGTTTTCAGCGTCAGGGACTGGGAGACCAAGTACAGAAATCCTTGATGAAAACCTGGGGCAAAGGTTCACCTTCTAACAGGAAAACAACCCTAATTACTCAGCCAAGACAATGTAAGAGTGGCTTCGGGACAAGTCTCTGAAAGTCCTTGAGTTTCCCAGCTAGAGCCCAGACTTGAACCTGATTGAACATCTCTGGAGAGACCTGAAAATAGCTGTGCACTGACACTCCCCATCCAACCTGACAGAGCTTGAGAGGATCTGCAGAGAAGAATGGGAGAAACTCCCCAAATACAGGTGTGCCAAGGTTGTAGCTTCATACCAAAGAAGACTTGAGGATGTAATCGCTGCCAAAGGTCCTTCAACAAAATACTGAGTAAAGGGTCTGAATATATAACCAACTAGGTTCAATGTTAGCTAGCTAGCTTACCTTAGGCTATAATTAGCTATGCAAATAGCTCTGAGATACGAATAGCATTACTACACAGATCATACACGTAACATTAGCTAGCAAGCCAGCCAGATAACGTTAGCTAGCTAACAGTACTCTTTAACTTGGGATGAAAACAAATTTCTGATAAAATGTTCAATTTATAATATCTGAAAATGTAGCCATCTAGACTCTCTTACCCATATATATGGATGACTGCTTCTCCCTCTCTGTCACGGATGCCATGGTTGCCCTTTGTTTGAAGATGTAGTAGTAATTTAACAATTTTCTTCGTATTTACAGATGGCATACAAGTTTGTTATTAAGGCACATGAAGTTCATGTTCCAGAAGGCATTTCTGCCCCCCAAATAGTCATTTAAAAAAAAAATACATGTTTACATTCAAATTCCTCTCCTGTGAAGTATTTAGAGGTAACTCATTTCCTGAAACTAGTCACATGTGATCATAACTAGTTTTCTTTTAGTTAAACATTCCCTTAGGCAGTCACTTGGCACAGGCTTAAGACTTAGCAGTCATTGAATGAAACAAGGATGTCTGTAAGTAGCAAACAGTTATGCGTAGGGATCTAATTCGTTTACTTGAAAGGCATACTGGGAAATATGCTAATTTGGCTTTACACCCTACAGTGTTTAGTGTTTAAAACTTAAACGCCTTGTGCTCAATAAACGTGTTCATGTCTTTAAAAAGTTTTACAGGGAATAAAACTACTTCTGGTGTTTATAATCTAAACACATGCGTTTTCATTGAAATTCTAAATGGCTTGACATGTCTAAAAAGTGTTACAGAATAGGGTTTAGTTATGTGTTTTATTCATGTGTTCAGATCCTAAATACTTAGTTTTACAGTGCAGCCGCTCAAGGGGCTGATCTTTTTTTTCAGTGGCTTTAGCATCTTTATTCACTGTGGTAAAGGTCAACAAGACATGTTGCTGGTTTCTTTTCACCAGCTATGATGAGAAATCCTGCATCCTTTGCCCTGTCCTCCAGGTTCTCTTTAATAGACTTTCTTCTCCTCTGGCTCACTGTGGAAATTACCTTTCTGCTCAACCTTTAAGATACCCAATTAAAATGGATTTCTCGCTCTAAGATTCAGGGTGTAATACCTTACCTCTCGTGTCCTTGGGGGTGTTTTTTCTTTTCAATTTCCCAAATTACAGAAGAAAAAAAAAAAATATATATATACAAAGATGCAGAGGCCCCTGATCGTCTCTTTCTCTGAGATCTCGGCAGAATGTTGACTGTTAAACTAGTGCTCTTATCATGTCTCTGAGAAGAGCCTTTTGTGCTTGTCTGAATAGTGTGGCCTCTGTCATGCTATGGTATGAGTTCTCTCAAAGGACTCTAGTTGGCTCAGTCTATTAACGTATTTATACCCATCGTTTCCCATTTCTCAGTTTCTTTTTACATGCTATTCAATTTACCCACCTTTATCAGACGGAAGCTCTTGAAAGGTGCAGTAAAATGTCCTTACTTTTCTCGCCTGTTTTTTCAGATGATGAGTTGAATGGCTCACTGATTAGTTCAACATTTGTGTGCCACTAATTGAAGGGTATTGTGTGTGTGTGTGTGTCACGCCCTGATCTGTTTCACCTGTCTTTGTGATTGTCTGCACCCCCTTCAGGTGTCTCTTAATTTCCCCAGTGTATTTATACATGTTGTTCCTGTCTCTCTGTGCCAGTTCGTCTTGTATGTTTCCAAATCAACCAGCGGTTTTCCCGTTCTCCTGCTTTTGCTATTCTCCTTTTTCTAATCCTCCTGATTTTGACTGTTGCCTGTTTCTGGACTTTGTACCCACCTGCCTGACTATTCTGCCTGCCTTGACCACGAGCCTGTCTGCCAATCTGTACCTCCTGGACTCTGATCTGGTTTTGACCTTTTTGCCTGTCCACCACCATTCTCTTGCCTACCCCTTTGGATTAATAAACATTGTAAGACTCCAACCATCTGCCTCCTGTGTCTGCATTTGGGTCTCGCCTTGTGCAATGTTTAGGATTATACACTGAGTGTACAAAACATTAAGAGTGTGGTTAATTGCAGTATGTTTTATAAATCAATATTCCTATTCAATGAACCAGGATTACATGGTTGTGAGAGAAAGTTTATTAAGCTTGCATTTTTGTCCATTGGAGCAATAGAGTTTGGATTTCTATTTGCAACTGTATTGCATTTGGTGGATTCTTCAGACGCATGTTAAGGTTGAACAGTAACTGTTTTGTTGCTTCAATGAGGCTAACAGAGGTGTGTGAGTTCCTTTAACAGCCTATGCAAATCCCAAAGTTTCAATTGTTACAACTTTTAGTGATGGGTCGTTTGCCGGCTCTTGTAGGTGAATGTTGGGAGCCGGCTCACATATCAGAAGAGCCGAATCTATTTCTAAAGAAATTAAGATATGAATAATCAAAATATTTTTAATTAATAGAATGAACTAATTCAAAGAACAACAAAAAAAATAGACTATAGGCCTAAATGCGCACACATTCGTTCTGATTGTCTGCTCAGACTAACAGCCTCACCTGTTGTTCCTGTCAATCAGACATGCAGGGTCAAGTAGGCCTACTCCGCGACCCACAGCAATGCAGTCTTCTATGTTTATGCCAAAGTCTGTGTCTGTAGCAAAACAAGGCTATATTGATATTGCATTGGCTAAAATGACTGCCACCGATTTCCAGCCATTTTCGATCTTGGAGGACAGAGGTTCTAGAAATTATAGCAATAGTCCCTTTCACCTATTCCACAACTGTACGAGAGCACACAGGCATCAGTGCAGGAAAGAGTCCAAAAAGCAACTGCAGTTTGCCTTACCACTGACTGCTGGACATCAAGGGTAACCACTTCTTACATGTCAGTTACATGTTCTTTCATTGAAGATTGTTCAATGTCTAGCTGTCTTCTGGACTGTTTTGAGTTCAGCGACAGACACACCTCAGAGAACTTGGCAGAGGAACTGTTGAGAGTGGCCAGAAAATGCCATGTATATGGAAAAGTGTTCTGTTTTGTTAGCGACAATGCCATGAAGCCATGAAAATGCCATGAAAATGTTAAAATCCACCCATCATCCATGTCTTACCCACACAATCGACCTGATTGTAAGAGATGCTCTGAAGGTGATGAAGCCCACTGTGGACAAAGTGAAAGCAGCTGTGGAATAATTCCACAGGATCACAGTATGTGCAGAAAAACTACAGTCTACACAACGCCAGATGGGGATGCCTCAGCTGAGGCCTAAACAAGACTGCACTACAAGTTGGAATTCAACATTTTATATGTTGAAGCGGTTTCTTGAGTCAAAGGATGCCATCATCTCTACTCTGGCCATTGTCAATGCACCTGTTGATGCTCTGACCCAAAAGGAATGGGAGGTGGTGGAGGAGGTGTGCAGAGTCCTGGAACCTGTTGAGCAGGTCACTGTGGAGATCAGTGGAGAGAGGTACAGTAAGCAGTTATTACTACATCATTAATTAATCCAGGATTATATATCTATATGAGCAGTAGATGAGAATGTAGTATTAGTAGATAAAACATGAACCTGAACTACTGTTCTTTCTTTTCAGCTATGTGACTGCCTTAGAAATGATACTCCTGTGTAAGGGTCTGCAGGGAATCACAGCCAGCCACCAGAGAGAAGCAAATGTAACCACGGGACATGTGACAGAGTTGATGGACACCCTATGTTCATCAATGGACAGAAAGTTCACACAGAATGGAATATAATCACGTGCTATCAGAAACCGCTGCACTTGCCCCCAGGTTTAAGAAGTTAGCCTTCAGTGATGCCAGAGCGATTGATGAGGATCTTCAAAGAATAACCTCAGCAGCAGGGAGGGACAGCCCCAGCAGTCACCTGGCTCAGGCACCAGGGCAGCAGGAAGAAGAGGGATCAGATGTAGCAGAAGCACCAGCAGTAGTGCCACAAACGTCTGCTGTTTGTATGCTGCTTGACGAGAGAGCAACTGGGGATGCAGCATGAAGGAATCGCTCAGCAGATGCCATAATGGAGGTCCGATGCTATTTGGAGGAAACCCTCCTCCAAAGATCTGCAGATCCTCTGAGCTGGTGGAAGAACAAGACCTCGGTTTACCCACGGCTTACTAAAGTCATGACAGGGAGACTCTGCATACTGGCCACATCCGTTCCCTCTGAGAGGGTCTTCTCAAAAACAGGACAAATAATTACTGAGAGAAGAAACCGCATCAGCCCCTCGGAAGTGAGGCGGCTTGCATTTCTGAATGCAAATCTCTCATAAAAGCAAAATATGGTCAGCATTGCTGTGTGCTGCTGGTAATAACATGGAAATAAAGAAGAGAGAGAAAAGAGGGACCAGTTTAATGTTTTAAGTGGGATGCTACAGTTTTGCACATTGTTATTTATTTTTCTTTGATATGGTGCAATATTCTATTATTATGTTGTTCAGATTGTATTCGTTTTGAATTGTTACATTTATATGCACTTTGTTTATATACATTAAAAAGTTATACTTTAAATGCTATGTGTAATAGCATCCTTCTATTTTACATTTATTTCAATTTGTGGGATGCTGCAGTTTTGAAAATTGTTATTTATTTTTCTTTGATATGGTGCAATATTCTGAGTATCGCAAACTGTTTGACTTGAAAAAATACAAAATATATTTTTTTTAAAGAGCCGTCGGCTCACTGAAAAGAGCCGGAATGCCCATCACTAACAACTTTGGTACTGTATGTAATCAGCAATGTTAATAATATATTAGAATATGTAATATGCATAAATATTCAAGTTACATTCTAATTTGCAGCCTACAAACTTAACATCATGAAAAGGAATGACATTTACGCTAACGGGTGACCAAAAATAACCATCTGATAGCCACGCCTTCAATCTGATAGGCTGCCACCTATACAATATATTATTAAAAAGGTTCAAAATTGAACCCCTCCCATCACAAAAAGGTTACGGTTTGAACCTTTACACAGAATCTCCCCAAAGACCCTTTTCAGAGGGTTTCCTTTTCAGCTGGAAAGTTTCTGCCGGTGTGGCAACCCAAAAGGTTCTTCCAGTCAACTTTACTTCTAAGAGTGAATGGTGCATGGATTTTCTAGCTAGCTCTTGATATTGCTTCTATTCATCTAAAGAGCTTAGAGTATCCCTATAAAAGGTTAAGGGAGACTTTTGTCACTCTTTAAATTATTCCGAATTGCGTTCCCATAGGAATAGGTTATGTATCTGGCATTGAATTGCCATTGCGCAGGGCTTTTTAAATTGGACAATTACCATACCTGGATAGTCATGTGGCACGTGATGCATGCCGTGTAAACTCCTCAGACAAACAGAGGCCACCTTCATTAACACACTCACAACAGTCTCATCCCCAAATTTCCAATTTGCTTGTAACACGTCCCAAATGTTATCTCACACAGAGGTGAATGGGAGATGTTTACAAAATAAATGGCGAAGATAGAAAAAGAAAGAGCAACCCCTGTGTCTAACTTATCTTGACAAAATCTAAATGGAAGTGTCTGTGGGAAAACAAGAAATGGATCAAAGCAATCAAAGAGGTTTGAAACTCACTGTTCTATAAATTGACACAGGCTGATAGATGGCACTGGGGTTGATGGCACTGGAGCAGGATCTAAATCATGGAGAAGGGTAGTAGTGATTATAACAATCCTGGATCTGTCAGGCACCATTTCAGTTTGTATGTGATGTGTACGCCGAGGAACTTAAAACTTTCCACCTTGTCCACTGCTGCCCCGTCGATGTGCATGGGGGGTATTCCCTCTGCTGTTTCCTGGAGTCCACGATCATCTCGTTTGTTTTGTTAACTTTGAGTGAGAGGTTATTTAAATGACAACACACTCCGAGTGCCCTCACCTCCTCCCTGTAGGCCGTTTTGTCGTTGTTGGTAATCAAGCCCACTACTGTTGTGTTGTCTGAAAACTTGATGATTGAGTTGGAGGCATGCATGGCCACGCAGGGTAAACAGGGAGTACAGGAGGGGGCTGAGCATGCACCCTTGTGGGGCCCCAGTGTTGAGGATCAGCAAAGTGGATATGTTGTTTCCTACTTTCACCACCTGGGGGTGGCCTGTCAGAAAGTCCTGGACCCAATTGCAGAGCGCGGGGTTGAGACCAGGGCCTCAAGCATTAATGATGAGCTTGGAAGATACTATGGTTTTGAATGCTAAGCTATAGTCAATGAACAGCATTCTTACGTAGGTATTCCTCTTGTCCAGATGGGATAGGGCAGTGTTTATTTTTTTATTTCACCTTTATTTAACCAGTTAAGCTAGTTGAGAACAAGTTCTCATTTACAACCACAACCTGGCCCAGATAAAGCACAAACAGAAAATAGAAAATAGAAATGGAAATAAAAAGAAAGTCTGTATACAGTGTGTGCAAATGGCATGAGGAGGTAAAGCAATAAATAGGCCATAGTAGCGAAGTAATTACAGTTTAGCAAATTAACACTGGAGTGATAGATGAGCAGATGTTGATGTGCAAGTAGAAATACTGGTGTGCAAAAGAGAAGAAAAGTAAATAAAAACAATATGGGGATGAGGTAGGTAGATTGGGAAGGCTATTTACAGATGGGCTATGTACAGCTGCAGCGATCGGTTAGCTGCTCAAACAACTGATGTTTAAATTTAGTGAGGGAAATACGTCTCCAGCTTCTGCGATTTTTGCAATTCATTCCAGTCATTGGCAGCAGAGAAGTTTAAGAAAAGGCGGCCAAACGAGGTGTTGGCTTTGGGGATGACCAGTGAGATATACCTGCTGGAGCGCGTGCTATGGGTGGGTGTTGTTATCGTGGCCAGTGAGCTGAGACAAGGCGGAGCTTTACCTAGTATAGACTTATAGATGACCTGGAGCCAGTGGGAATATGTAGCAAGGGCCAGCCCACTAGAGCATACAGGTCGCAGTGGTGGGTGGTATAAGGGGCTTTGGTGACAAAACAGATGGCACTGTGATAGACTGCATCCAATTTTCTGAGTAGAGTATTGGAAGCTATTTTATAAATGACATTGCGAAAGTCGAGGATCAGTAGGAGAGTCAGTTTTACGAGGGTATGTTTGGCGGCGTGAGTGAAGGAGGCTTTGTTGCGAAATAGGAAGCCGATTCTAGATTTAATTTTGGATTGGAGATGTTTAATATGAGTCTGGAAGGAGAGTTTACAGTCTAGTCAGACACCTAGGTATTTGTAGTTGTCCACATATTCTAAGTCAGAACCGTCTACAGTAGTGATGATAGTCAGGCGGGCGGGTGCGGGCAGCAAACAGTTGAAAAGCATGCATTTCGTTTTACTAGCGTTTAAGAACAGTTGCAGGCTACGGAAGGAGTGTTGTATGGCATTGACGCTCATTTGGAGGTTAGTTAACACAGTGTCCAAAGAAGGGCCAGATGTATATCGAATGGTGTCGTCTGCGTAGAGGTAGATCAGAGAATCACCAGCAGCAAGAGCAACATCATTGATGTATACAGACAAGAGGGTCGGCCCGAGAATTGAACCCTGTGGTACACCCACAGAGACTGCCAGAGGTCCGGACAACAGGCCCTCCGATTTGACAGACTGAACTCTGTCTGAGAAAGAGTTGGTGAACCAGGCGAGGCAGTCATTTGAGAAACCAAGACTGATGAGTCTGCCGATAAGAATGTGGTGAATGACAGAGTCGAAAGCCTGTCTTTTATCGATGGCGGTTATGATATCGTTTAGTACCTTGAGCGTGGCTGAGGTGCACCCGTGACCAGCTCGGAAACCGGATTGCACAGCGGAGGAGGTACGGTGGGATTCAAAATTGTCAGTGATCTGTTTAGCTTTCGAAGACTTGGCTTTCGAAGACTGTAGAAATGCAGGGCAGGATGGAAAAAGGTCTGATGGCGATTGTATTGTCTGTGGACCAATTGTGGGCTTGTTCACGTCTGGAGGACACTTGCATTCAGGCCAAAGAGTTCAATCTTGGTTTCATCAGACTAGAGAATCTTGTTTCTCATGGTATAAGAGTACTTTAGGTGCCTTTGGCAATAAGTGGACTGTCATGTGCCTTTTACTGAGGAGTAGCTTCAGTCTGGCCACTCTACCATTAAGGCCTGATTGATGGAGTACTGCAGAGATGGTTGTCCTTCTGGAAGGTTCTGCTATCCACATATTATGGGGTATTGTGTGTAGATTGATGAGGATTTTTTTTAATCCATTTTGGAATAAGGCTGTAATGTGACAAAATGTGGACAAATGGAAGGGGTCTGAGTACTTTACGAATGCACAGATCAGCCAGAGAATGGTTGAAAAACAAAGTTGATTGATTTTCTCTAATTTTCAGTAAAAAAAAAAGTTTATTTCTGAAACACCTTGACCCTGACCCTAAGCATTGTCTCTCATTCGTCTAGTTAGACTCACGTCACATAGGAAGGGCCAGTGGACTTCAAATATGGCTAGGGAGAGAGTTGTGTGAGGGTCCTACGGCCCCTGATAGCTGCCAGGGAGCGAGGGGCCGCTTTGACAGATGGCTGGGGGAAGTGGGGCATAAGGAGAGATATGGAGGAATGAAGGGACAGAGAGAGAGTGCTCAAGATGGATCAAGCCAGAGTAGGGGTTCAATAACTTTTAAGTGCATGTGTAACTCTCAACAATTTTCTCCAGCATGAGTGGTTGAAAGAAATTAACTGGGGAAGTGCACTACACGCTATTGTGATTATTTTTTAGATCCCTTGTTGAGCAAGTATGGAGTCCATCACACTTTATTGTTTACGTCAGGAACCCGGGTCATCCTTATTTGCATGAAATTAAAACTTGGGTTTGTGTGTCCTAGATTTAATTCCTTTATCTCTTTCGGCCAGTGTGCTGGGATGCCCAAGCAACATGGTTTTCCCTCACTGGCTTCATTAACACTGATCATGTAGGCATTGCATTGCTTGTTAACACAATTGGCAGTGCCAGGGAGATGCATTGGAACTACAAATGAGTCAATAGTAGCTCTATGATCAGAAAGGGATTGGTGCACAGTAATGCATAGCTTTTAGAGAACTGGCGAGAGCGAAATTGTCAAAGAGATAGGGAGTGGCTGTGAAAACACGACATGTTGACAGTAAAGAGCGTCCAGACCTGAACGCTAACAAAATAGTAATGTCATTTTGTATACTAATCTCCCATTCTCATTAAAGTTCTTACATTGATTTTTAGACTACATTGATACTAAACTATTTATTTTAGATAACCTTTTGGCTTCTAAATTTAGCTGCCGGGTCATGTTCATGTTTTTTTTATTGACATTTTGCTATATAGACATTTGGAAAAGTGTTTGTTCAGATTTTTGGTAGGAGGACTATTGATCCTTGGTTCATCTGTTCCAACAAGCAAGACCATATTTTATGCCCCTAACACCTGACTCTCTACCAGTACACACACTGTTACCGTCTCACCCACTCACTCCTTGGGCAGCCCAAGTTGTTGAAGTAGAAATTTTATTTTAAAAGGAGAATCCTATTTTTTATGCTTTTATTGTGAAGGAATGAAAGTGGGAGATAGATGAGTGATATTGAGAGAGGTCAAGTAAAGCATAAGCAGGGATCAAATCCCCTATTGCTGGGGCAGGGGGGGGGGCATATGTGATCCCGCATTGGCAGCACTACAGCTTGACCAGAGCTTGGGACAAAGTAGAAGTTATTTTTTGTTATATGTTACGTTCCCCAGTTTCAGTGTTGTGGTTTTGTTTGTATGTGTGTTTCAGGATGGCTTCCTGAAATTCCCCCAAGAAGCTGATTGGTCGGCCCCATTGCTATTTGGAGCTGACCCCGCACTCTCGTCAGAGGATACACCTTCTCCAGCTAGAAAAGACAGTGTTCCTTTGAGAGAGAGAGAGATGTTGTGTGTCAGAGTTTTTTTTGCTTTTGTGAAGTAGTTTGTAGCTGGTCCTGCGGAGGTATGTTTATGATTATTGAAATTGTTTGTGTTATTCTGTTTCATTTGTTCCCAGGAGGGAAGGGGAAGGCACCTAGGGAGTGCTTAGGCAAGAGGCCTGCGGGCATACATAACCTGTAGTATTTACTGTCTATACCCACTAGGTAAGACCTGGGTGGACCACCCCCTGTATTTTGGTTAGCGCACCAGGTGGTGCGAAGTTAGGTAAGTAGTGGGTAGGCAGGTAAGGTAGGAGAGGGGGCTTTGAGATTTACTTTCTTTGCTTTGGTTCCGTTCAGCCCCTTTTCCCAAAATTTACCGTGTAAAGAAAGCAATAAATTCCCAGTAAACGGTTGAGTTGAGTTGAGTTGTAGCAGGGTGTTGCGTTCCCTCTCCAAGAGGCGTACATAACAGTATAGCTATGAAAAAAGTTTTCAATCTAGTTTTTTCCTGTTACTGGCAGTCTCCTCAGTCCATTAGAATTATATCTCCAAGATGTGATTGACTATCGACACCATCTTCCTGCCTCTGCAAATTGTTTTATCCCACTTCTCCTGATTCACTCAAGTACATCAACATGATTTAGTGACTGATGCTTTACTAATTTCGTTTGGGATGTTCTGTATCACTGTGGTGCATCAAAAATAGAGATACCAGAGAGTGGAGCTCTGAATATGTATGAAGGGATGTACTTTATTCACCCTTCCTTTGAGTGACAGAAGGAATGTACGGGTATGTATAGTATATGTGTGCTTGAATGTCAGGGATAGTTTACCTAATGTTATAGCCTGCACAGTGACTATGGATGAATTTACCTGTATAGATAAAAACATAATTTTGCAATTTTACATTGATGTGGAAACACTGCTTTTGCACTTATTGTGTTGTAATGTTATTTGGAATTATCACAATGAACACTTGTAGTGGAAGTTAGCTGGATGGCTGCTACAGAAAAGTATAATGTTTAAGTATACTGCAGATAGTGTGCTGCAGAGTATTTGTTATGTTAGGTTTTTCCCTTTTCCAGTCATGTCATGCCCAAGCTTAGACTCCCCTGGAGAGCAGAGGTCAGGTTTGAGCTCATTGGTGTGCAACCTATCACTCTCCTTATCTTTTCCAGCTCAGCCTTGTTTGCCTCCATGTCGGGTAATTACTCTTAATGATGGTGTATTAGAGGGGAGGACTTGGATTGTGCTGCTGTAACTGGCATGTGGGAAAGCAAATAACAGCCTTTAACCACTCCGATAGACCTCTTCACCTTTGCAGTACAGCAGGCCTGTTGTGCACCTGGATTGGAAATGCTTGTTCCAGGAGGTCAAGTGTGCAGCTGCAATTAAGATGTCTTCTTGAATGGCTAATATGTGGTGTACTGCAATCAGTTTCTGAAGAGGAACCTTCAAAATGTAAACCTCAATGTAACCTACTTACATTTAACTACTGTTTACTACTTGATAATAACGTTTTCCATAATTAGCGCTGTGCAATTAGGGGGGACAGAAAAATACATAATTAGTATGGGATGATGAGCATTTATTATTTAGTTGCCTAACTTTGGCATGATGAGTTAATCTGGAACATATTGTGTGACACTCTGTGACACTCAGATTCCTGGCCAACCCCTATTTTGATTATACAAGTTCAAAAGAGATGGACAAATACATGGGAAATTAACATGATTTTGGTCCAAGTAGGGTGACCTGGTACAAATCTTTCCAAATGACTTGAGAATGGAGGATGGAAAATGGATGGCTGACATATGGGACACATTGTGACCGTCAATATAATACATCATGAGAAAACTCAACAACAAAGAATGTCCCCTATATGATAGATAGTAATAGTTAAAATGATTATACTTTTCTCCAAATCTAAAGGCCATTCTAGCTTCTTTATGCCACTTGTTATTAGTTTGATAACTGAATTTGTGTGCCATTTCCATGGAATGATGTGGCCATTTCAAAGCTATTAAAATGCTTTTGACATTTTGTCACCCTCTGTCCCCAGCAGCATGCCTTTTCCTGCTCCAGCTCACTGGTGTCTCAGTTGGAGATGCTATGAAATGTTGACACGTGCTGCAGTCGACAGGCAGTATAGGTTTAGCTGCTCCTAGAATCCAGGAATAGATGCAGGTGGCTGGACAGAGACAAATCACTGGCGTGCTACTTATCTCAAACAGTAGGGAAAAGCATTTTGGGTTGGTTTGGGTTAGAGTGGAGGGAGGGGGGGAGGGAGGGAGGGAGGGAAGAAAAAAAATAAGGTAAAGAGACAGAGGGAGCAAATAGAGAGAGAGGGAGAGAGATGAGAAAGATGGAAAGTGAGAGGAAAAAAGGTGAGGGGAGAGAGCAAAAGAGAGTGAAAATTTGTGAGAGAGTGAAGGAAAGAGAGTGTGCAGAGGAGAGAGCACAGTAGAGGGAGCAGCCTGGAGATTACCATCTGCCTTTTAAATCGGTCCCTCTGCTGCATCAGCAGCATTTGAGGGAAAAAACCGTTTTGTCGAACAGTTCTCCTAAGCACCATGGATATCAATCACTACATCCCTGCGGAGACACCTCCAACTGCTACTGCACGAGGACAGGAGTCAGGAAAACCCCAAATATGCACCAGCAACATTTCCAAATCCCCCATGGAGGCAAAAGGCTGCTAAACGGGAAATGACATCCTCCTCCTTCTCAACACTGTCCACACTGTTTACCCTGTCACTAAGCGGGCTGCAGGTCTGTATCCCGTGAAAGGCAATCTCAAAGGACGAAGACTGCTCCCATGAGGAATCTCCTGCTAGGCAACATGACACTGACACAGCATGACACTAAGCTAGGCCGTCGTTGTTCACTGTCTGTGAGCAAGCATAAGCTTTTCCATTTTAGGGCATAGTAGTGTGTGCAGATGAAAGGGCAGCTGTGAGGGGGTTGTTAAACACAGCAGAGACATTCTGGGGACCTCTGTGTGGTTACGGGGATGTGTAACACACAGATGGTGCAGAATACTCAACACATCTGTTGTCAACCTGAGCAGGTCAACCTGAGCTGATAACAGATGTTATCCCCTTAAATGCAATTGACAACCTTTCTATTAAACGTTTAGACATTGTTTTAGCCCAAATAATTGCACATCTGATACTTACAAAACAAAGCTAGATCATCTTTGCCTTATGTCATTTGGCAGATTTAAAATCGAAACAAATCTGACCTTTCTGTTATTAGCTGTGGAGGCAGACCCAATTGAGGTTATTGCCGGCCTTTTCTCATGCTTTGAATCCTGTTTTGTTGCAATATCACTGACAACTCATCCCTTTTATTACTGTTTAAGACTGATGTCATTTAAACATCTGTGGAGTTTTAAAAATGTAGATTGTAGATGTTGATTGCTGTCAACATTTCAACTATCTACTAACCCGAACCATAGCCATAACCTTAACCGTTATCCTAAACCTAATTGTTACCCTATCCCTAGCCCTAACCTTAATCCTTATTCTAAACCTAACCCTAACCTTAGCAAGCAGTTGTTTATCAACAGATTTTATGGATAGCCCCATATACAAACCAAAATTGACTGTTAATTAGGCATTGGCATTTGAACAGTCAATGATGACTTTATACAGAGAGCAATGATACAAATCTCTCAATTTGTTTTACAGATGTTCAACTCCTCCAGCTTTAACTTTTTAACAAATGCATACAGTATTCAATGACATGACCCATTTTTAGGTATTTTTTTACATAATCATATTCACCTACACCTGGCTGTAAATGGGAATAGAACAAGAGTCAGACGTGGCTTCCATCCTGTGCAGGTGGCTGATGCTGCTAGCCTCTCTGCACACAGATCCCGTTAGCGGGATTAAATTAGACAACATACGGTGATCGCTACATAAATAGTCATATTAAACATTCATGAAAATACAAGTGTCTCACATGGTTCCAAAGCCTAGAATCTTGCTAATCCAACTGCGTTGTCAGATTTAAAAAAGGATTTACTGCGAAATAATACGATGCGATTATCTGAGGACAGAGCCCCATAAAAAAACTATTTCAACCAGCACAGGCGTAACAAAATCACAAATTGCAATAAAATAAATGGTTTACCTTTGACGATCTTCCTCTGTTTGCAATCCCAATACTCATTGTTACACAATGAATGGTCTTTTGTTTGATAAAATCAATTTTTATAGCCTAACACGAAACATTTTGTTTTCTGAATTCCGTCTCATTAAATTTTTGACGAAACATTCGATGTAAATACATACACTAAACGTGACTTTATCCAGTCATGTTTGGTTTCATTGCAATCAACTGGTTGTTTGTAACACAACCAAACGTGATGTGTCATTTCATGGGACGTATTGACTGAAAGAAACCGATTTGAAGACAACAAGTAATGACCTCATTGTGCACCAATGATATGACCGCTCTTTCGTTGATTGACTGTATTTTAACCCAATGACCACTGATCATCTTGAAATCTAGCTTGGTAGATAGCCAATGAGCTGAGGTAAACGGCAATATGTAATGGTTATGTGTTGGAAGACCAAGCCATGTAGTAAACTCCGGTGTAAAGAGTGTCATTCGCCATTGAAGATTCATACTGGAAGGACCCACGCGTGTTACGCACAGCACTATTTTGGTAAAGCGCATCTTCAGCTGTTTATATATCAATCAGTATGGCGACTAAGTCAGGGAAAGCTACATTGAAGTCTATATATACAGATGTACAAACAATTTTAGAAGAAATTGATCGGGAAAGTGAGACAGAGAGGTTGTTGGAGGACGATTCAGTTATTTCTCCCAAATGGAGGAATATTTTTGGAACAGAGAGGACATCGTTTTGTATTGGTAAGTTCTTCTCATTCTAATGCCGTTGTTTGAAATTAATAATATAAAATATTATTTGTGTTTTTATTTTATTAAACATTTAATGAAATGTGTAAAGTACTATACATTGTGGGTTGTGGTATGTTTGTATGTATCTGTATGACCCATAGCTTATGTTTGTGTGTGTATATATATATATATAAAAATGGAATGGAGCAGAATGTAACAGCAAATGGTTACCTCTTTTATGAATTGAAGTAACTGGCTTTAGTTTAGAACTCTAGCCTTAAGGTTGTTTCAACTTGTTATTTCCAGTCATCTAGTTGCGAGGCCTTTTTCAAGCTCAGAGCACTTAACATGTCACGTCATCCTATCTTAGGCAATTGTGTTATGTAAACTTTAAATGTAGTTTGTTACGGTGCGTGAATGAGGACCCAAAAGCGAATTAACGTAAACAGAGCTTCTTTAATAACAAAACAAAACGTAGGCTCAGATGGACCGGCAGGTTCCGACAGGACAGGACAAGGTTGCAGCAAACATGACGATAGTCTGGTTCCGGCATGAACAACACAAACAAGAATCCGACAAGGACAGGAGCAGGAACAGAGAGAGATATAGAGACCTAATCAGAGGGAAAAAGGGAACAGGTGGGAAAAGGGGTGACGAGGTAGTTAGGAGGAGACAAGGCACAGCTGGGGGAAAAGAGGGGGAGAAAAGGTAACCTAACAACGACCAGCAGAGGGAGACAGGGTGAAGGGAAAGGACAGAAACAAGACACAACATGACAGTACATGACAGTACCCCCCCACTCACCGAGCGCCTCCTGGCGCACTCGAGGAGGAAACCTGGCGGCAACGGAGGAAATCATCGATCAGCGCACGGTCCAGCACGTCCCGAGAGGGAACCCAACTCCTCTCCTCAGGACCGTACCCCTCCCAATCTACTAGGTACTGATGACCACGGCCCCGAGGACGCATGTCCAAAATCCTACGGACCCTGTAGATGGGTGCGCCCTCGAGCGGGGGCGCGAAGAACGGGCTTGATACAGGAGACATGGAAGACCGGGTGGACGCGACGAAGGTATCGCGGAAGAAGAAGTCGAACTGCGACAGGATTAATGACCTGAGAAATACGGAACGGACCAATGAACCGCGGGGTCAACTTGCGAGAAGTGGTCTTAAGGGGAAGGTTCTGAGTGGAGAGCCAAACTCTCTGACCGCGACAATATCTAGGACTCTTAGTTCTACGCTTATTAGCAGCCCTCACAGTCTGCGCCCTATAACGGCAAAGTGCAGACCTGACCCTCTTCCAGGTGCGCTCGCAACGTTGGACAAAAGCCTGAGCGGAGGGGACGCTGGACTCGGCGAACTGAGATGAGAACAGCGGAGGCTGGTACCCGAGGCTACTCTGAAAAGGAGATAGCCCGGTCGCAGACGAAGGAAGCGAGTTGTGGGCGTATTCTGCCCAGGGGAGCTGTTCTGACCAAGACGCAGGGTTGCGAAAAGAAAGACTGCGTAAGATGCGACCAATAGTCTGATTGGCCCGTTCTGCTTGACCGTTAGACTGGGGGTGAAAGCCGGAAGAGAGACTGACGGAAGCCCCAATCAAACGGCAAAACTCCCTCCAAAATTGAGACGTGAATTGCGGACTTCTGTCCGAAACGACGTCTGACGGAAGGCCATGAATTCTGAAAACATTCTCGATGATGATTTGTGCCGTCTCTTTAGCAGAAGGAAGCTTAGCAAGGGGAATAAAATGAGCCGCCTTAGAGAACCTGTCGACAACCGTAAGAATAACAGTCTTCCCCGCTGACGAAGGCAGTCCGGTGACAAAATCTAAGGCGATGTGAGACCACGGTCGAGAGGGAATGGGAAGCGGCCTGAGCCGGCCGGCAGGAGGAGAGTTACCGGACTTAGTCTGCGCGCAGACCGAACAAGCAGCCACGAAGCGACGCGTGTCATGCTCCCGGGTGGGCCACCAAAAGCGCTGGCGAATGGAAGCAAGCGTACCCCGAACTCCAGGCTAACTTGGCAGAGTGAGCCCACTGAAGAACGGCCAGACGAGTAGGAACAGGAACGAAAAGAAGGTTCCTGGGACAAGCGCGCGGCGACGGAGTTTGAGTGAGTGCTTGCTTTACCTGCCTCTCAATTCCCCAGACAGTCAACCCGACAACACGCCCCTCAGGGAGAATCCCCTCGGGGTCAGTGGAGGCTACTGAAGAACTGAAGAGACGAGATAAAGCATCAGGCTTGGTGTTCTTAGAGCCCGGACGATAAGAAATCACGAACTCGAAACGAGCGAAAAACAGTGCCCAGCGCGCCTGACGCGCATTAAGTCGTTTGGCAGAACGGATGTACTCAAGGTTCCTATGGTCAGTCCAAACGACAAAAGGAACGGTCGCCCCCTCCAACCACTGTCGCCATTCGCCTAGGGCTAAGCGGATGGCGAGCAGTTCGCGGTTTCCCACATCATAGTTACGTTCCGACGGCGACAGGCGATGAGAAAAATACGCGCAAGGGTGGACCTTGTCGTCAGAGAAGGAGCGCTGAGAAAGAATGGCTCCCACGCCCACCTCTGACGCGTCAACCTCGACAATGAACTGTCTAGAGACGTCAGGTGTAACAAGGATAGGTGCGGATGTAAAACGATTCTTGAGGAGATCAAAAGCTCCCTGGGCGGAAACGGACCACTTAAAGCACGTCTTGACAGAAGTAAGGGCTGTGAGAGGGGCTGCCACCTGACCGAAATTACGGATGAAACGACGATAGAAGTTCGCGAAGCCGAGAAAGCGCTGCAACTCGACGCGTGACTTAGGGACGGGCCAATCAATGACAGCTTGGACCTTAGCGGGATCCATCTTAATGCCTTCAGCGGAAATAACAGAACCGAGAAATGTGACGGAGGAAGCATGAAAAGAGCACTTCTCAGCCTTCACAAAAAGACAATTCTCTAAAAGGCGCTGGAGGACACGTCGAACGTGCTGAACATGAATCTGGAGTGACGGTGAAAAAAATCAGGATATCGTCAAGGTAAACGAAAACAAAGATGTTCAGCATGTCTCTCAGGACATCATTGACTAATGCCTGAAAGACAGCTGGAGCGTTAGCGAGGCCGAAAGGAAGAACCCGGTATTCAAAGTGCCCTAACGGAGTGTTAAACGCCGTCTTCCACTCGTCCCCCTCCCTGATGCGCACGAGATGGTAAGCGTTACGAAGGTCCAACTTAGTGAAAAACCTGGCTCCCTGCAGGATCTCGAAGGCTGAAGACATAAGAGGAAGCGGATAACGATTCTTCACTGTTATGTCATTCAGCCCTCGATAATCTATGCAGGGGCGCAGGGACCCGTCCTTCTTCTTAACAAAAAAAAACCCCGCTCCGGCGGGAGAGGAGGAGGGGACTATGGTACCGGCGGCAAGAGCTACAGACAAATAATCTTCGAGAGCCTTACGTTCGGGAGCCGACAGAGAGTATAGTCTACCCCGGGGGGGAGTGGTTCCCGGAAGGAGATCAATACTACAATCATACGACCGGTGTGGAGGAAGAGAGGTGGCCCTGGACCGACTGAACACCGTGCGCAGATCGTGATATTCCTCCGGCACCCCTGTCAAATCACCAGGCTCCTCCTGTGAAGAAGAGACAGAGGAAACAGGAGGGATAGCAGACATTAAACATTTCACATGACAAGAGACGTTCCAGGAGAGGATAGAATTACTAGACCAATTAATGGAAGGATTATGACAAACTAGCCAGGGATGGCCCAAAACAACAGGTGTAAAAGGTGAACGAAAAATTAAAAAAGAAATGGTTTCGCTATGATTACCAGAAACAGTGAGGGTTAAAGGTAGCGTCTCACGCTGAATCCTGGGGAGAGGACTACCATCCAGGGCGAACAAGGCCGTGGACTCCCTTAACTGTCTGAGAGGAATGTCATGTTCCCGAGCCCAGGTCTCGTCCATAAAACAGCCCTCCGCCCCAGAGTCTATTAAGGCACTGCAGGAAGCTGACGAACCGGTCCAGCGTAGATGGACCGACAAGGTAGTGCAGGATCTTGAAGGAGAGACAGGAGTAGTAGCGCTCACCAGTAGCCCTCCGCTTACTGATGAGCTCTGGCTTTTACTGGACATGAAGTGACAAAATGACCAGCAGAACCGCAATAGAGACAGAGGCGGTTGGTGATTCTCCGTTCCCTCTCCTTAGTCGAGATGCGGATACCTCCCAGCTGCATAGGCTCAGCACCCGAGCCGGCAGAGGAAGATGGTAGTGATGCGGAGAGGGGGGCAACGGAGAACGCGAGCTCCTTTCCACGAGCTCGGTGACGAAGATCAACCCGTCGCTCAATGCGAATAGCGAGTTCAATCAAGGAATCCACGCTGGAAGGAACCTCCCGGGAGAGAATCTCATCCTTTACCTCTGCGCGGAGACCCTCCAGAAAACGAGCGAGCAAAGCCGGCTCGTTCCAGCCACTGGAGGCAGCAAGAGTGCGAAACTCAATAGAGTAGTCTGTTATGGATCGATTACCCTGACATAGGGAAGACAGGGCCCTGGAAGCCTCCTCCCCAAAAACAGATCGATCAAAAACCCGTATCATCTCCTCCTTAAAGTCCTGATACTGGTTAGTACACTCAGCCCTTGCCTCCCAGATTGCCGTGCCCCACTCACGAGCCCGTCCAGTAAGGAGAGATATGACGTAGGCGACACGAGCAGTGCTCCTGGAGTAAGTGTTGGGCTGGAGAGAAAACACAATATCACACTGGGTGAGGAACGAGCGGCATTCAGTGGGCTCCCAAGAGTAACACTGCGGGTTATTGATTCTGGGTTCCGGAGATTCGAAAGCCCTGGAAGTGGCCGGTGGATCGAGGCGGAGATGGTGAACCTGTTCTGTGAGGTTGGAGACTTGGGTGGCCAGGGTCTCAACGGCATGCCGAGCAGCAGACAATTCCTGCTTGTGTCTGCCTAGCATCGCTCCCTGGATCTCGACGGCTGAGTGGAGAGGATCCGAAGTCGCTGGGTCCATTCTTGGTCGGATTCTTCTGTTACGGTGCGTGAATGAGGACCCAAAAGCGAATTAACGTAAACAGAGCTTCTTTAATAACAAAACAAAACGTAGGCTCAGATGGACCGGCAGGTTCCGACAGGACAGGACAAGGTTGCAGCAAACATGACGATAGTCTGGTTCCGGCATGAACAACACAAACAAGAATCCGACAAGGACAGGAGCAGGAACAGAGAGAGATATAGAGACCTAATCAGAGGGAAAAAGGGAACAGGTGGGAAAAGGGGTGACGAGGTAGTTAGGAGGAGACAAGGCACAGCTGGGGAAAAGAGGGGGAGAAAAGGTAACCTAACAACGACCAGCAGAGGGAGACAGGGTGAAGGGAAAGGACAGAAACAAGACACAACATGACAGTACATGACATAGTTATGATAACTTCATTAATAGTTATAATATCTTAATTGAAGTTGACTTGACAAAATGTGAAATTAATTAAACAAAAAATGGTTGGTTATGCTGACACGATGATGTGGACTTAAATGTTTTTTATTTGTCAATAAATGTTGCTTTAGTTATGATAGCTCAACATTTATTGTTGATGTATTAAATGTTTAAGATGATTCAAGTGAGAATAGTAAGTTACACTGAGATGAAGCAGTGGACTTAATGCTCTTTTATTTGAACAATAATGTAGCTTTAGTTATTAGAACTCCACATTTATTGTTAGCATAAGGTTTAAATTGATTCAAATAATATCAAATTAACTGAACAATTAACAAACATCAAATTAACTGTCTGTTAGTCAAAATAAATGTAATAAAAGCTAGGATAATGTGAGGTACTTGGAGCTTGAAAAACGGCACACAACTTGATCACTGGAAATAATAAATTGAAACAACAAATATTTTTTTTGCAGTGGATTCGGAAAGTATTCAAATCCTTTCCCTTTTTCCACATGTTGTTACGTTACAGCTTTATTCTAAAATTGATTACATCAATCTACACACAATACCCTATAACGACAAAGCTAAACATTTTTGCAAATGTATTTACATAAGGTTTCAGACCCTTTGCTGTGAGACTCAAAATTGAGCTCAGGTGCTCGGGGGAGAAGAGCTTTGCTCAGGGAGGTGGCCAAGAACCCGATGGTCACTCTGACAGAGCTCCAGAGTTCCAGAAGGACAACCCATCTCCAGAGGAAGGCTCTCCCATCTCTGCAGCACTCCACCAATTAGACTTTTATGGCCAGATGGAAGCCACTCCTCAGTACAAGGCAAATGACAGCCTGCTTGGAGTTTGCCAAAAGGCCCCTAAAGGACTCTCGGACCATGAGAAACAATATACTCTGTTCTGAAACCAAGATTGGTTTTAACACTTTGGCCTGAATGTGAAGTGTCTTGTCTGGAAGAAACCTGGCACCATCCCTACTGTAACGGTTTTCTTCACCTGAAGGAGAGGCGGACCAAAATGCAGCGTGGTGGTTATTCATGGTTTTTTAATAAAGAAAACTATACATGAATAAACTAACAAAACAATAAACGTGCAAAAACCTAAACAGCCTATCTGGTGACAACAAACACAAAGACAGGAACAATCACCCACGAAACACTCAAAGAATATGGCTGCCTAAATATGGTTCCCAATCAGAGACAACGATAAACACCTGCCTCTGATTGAGAACCACTCCAGACAGCCATAGACTATGCTAGATACCCCTACTATAATACAAACCCAATACCTAACAAAAACCCCAAGACAAAACACACCACATCAAAACCCATGTCACACCCTGGCCTGACCAAATTAATAAAGAAAACACAAAATACTAAGACCAGGGCGTGACACCTACAGTGAAGCGTGGTGGCAGCATCATGCTGTGAGGATGTTTCTCAGCGGCAGGGACTTGGAGACTAGGCAGGATCAAGGGAAAGATGAATGGAGCAAAGTACAGAGGAATCATTAATGAAAACCTGATCCAGAGCGCTCAGGACCTCAGTCTGGGGCTTATGTTCACCTTCCAACAGGACAATGACCCTAAACACACAGCCAAGACAACGCAGGAGAAGCCACACTGCCAGGTCTCTGACCTCCTCCCTATAAGCTGCTTCATCATCATCATCAGTGATCAGTCATACCACCATCGTGTTGTCAGCAAGCTTGATGATGTTGGAGTTGTGCACGGCCACGTAGTTGTGGGTGAACAGGGAGTACAAGAGAGCACTATGCACACATCCCTAAGGGGCTACCGTGTTGATGTCAGCGTGGCAGACGTATTGTTGCCTACCCTTATCACCTGGGGCCGCCCCGTCACAAAGTCCAGGATCTAGTTGCAGAGGGAAGTGTTCAGTACTTTGGTCCTGAGCTTGGTAATGAGCTTGGAGGGGTCTATGATGTTGAATGTCAACTACTGAACAGCATTCTTACGTAGGTATTCCTTTTGTCCAGATGGGTGAGGGCAGTGTGTCATCTGCGGATCTGTTGGTGCGGTATGCAAATTGGAATGGGTCCATGGTGTCTGGGATGGTGTTGATGTGAGCCATAACCAGCCTTTCAAACCATTTCATGGATATTGATGTGAGTGCTACGGGGCAATAGTCGTTTAGGCAGATTACCTTGGCGTTCTTGGGCATGGGAACTATGGTGGTCTGCTTCAAACAAGTTGGTGTTACCGGGATAGGTTGAAAATGTCAGAAGCCACTTACCAGCTGGTCAGCACATGCACATCGGTGCAGATGTTGTCTGTAATCAATCCACGGCTTCTGGTTGGGGTATGTACGTAAGGTCACTGTGGGGATGACGCTACAGTGAATACTATAGTATACTACAGTCATGTTCGCAAAAACACTATAGTGAATACAACAGTAAAGTCTGAAAACACACTAAATTGAATACTATAGTATATACATTAATACTACAGCATTTAGACCATATGATACTATAGTATTTTTTTCATGTGGGTTAGCTGTAAATGTACATTACAGTGTATATTATGCAATTCTAAAGTAAGTGCTACGTACGATCAAGGGATACTACAGTGTGGAGTGTAGGACTCTACAGTATGCTACAGTTTACTCTAGTATTCTGTACTAAACTGCCATATTTATGTGGAACCTCTGGTAAGGCAAACTGTAAACAACTTGATTCAGTTTTTTTTTTCTCCTCAGTCTACAGTGGGACTATGTGTGGTGAAGTTGAAGAACCAAACCACCGTTTAGGAATCTATATCCCTAGAGGGGTTCTACTGGGTCAATGCAACAGATGACTAAGGAAATATTAACCAATCACATATTGGTCTTTAAATAATGGGTGGGTCTAATGCTGATTGGTTAAAACCTCATTCCAGCCTGTGTCTGATCCACAAGTTACCACCAGCTAATTCTATGATGGTAAAATGCCTATTTACTCTGCTCCATCTGATTGTGCAATCCACTGTCTCATAAGCCCAGCCAGGCAAGTTATAAATTGGATCTCCACTATAAAAAGCATCTAGACATTATCTCACATATCTTTTAGACTAACATTTAGTTTTCAACAGCGGAGATTTCTATAAACCTTGCTGTCTGTCTCTCCGACATTTGCAACATTGTTTCAATATTCAAATTCGATCTCCAGCTGTCCCATACTAATGAACGTTTAGGGGTCAGGATGAGACTGACAGGCAGGCAGTGTTTCTCAGCCAGTAAAAATCATGAATAGGCTGGCATAATTTTTATGAATATATGCAAAGAAATGTAAATTGAAAAAAGGTCAAACGAAACCAAGTGCCGGCTAGTTTGCAGTCTTTCCAGCTTCAGTTTGAAGTTATTGTGTTAGCTGTGAGTTGGCTAGCTCCTCTGAACAACATTATTCTGACAAGAGCACATTTTCTATGCCAGGCAAAATCACGTCTCATTAGCTCATTGTTATCGATGTATCCAAATAAATTTCACTAGAAAACAGCTTAAACAAATGCAGCTTCTGTTGTTTTTCTGTCTACACTGTTTGACGTGACTAAGTTAGCCGTAGTTGGCTAGCTAGCAAACAGTATGGCAATGGAACATTTAGAACAAACGACGAGGTCACGTCATTATTTGAATATGTTGGTATCCTGTTGTAGAAAGGTGATAATGCCTTTGAAGCTGGTGGTTGGAGGATATATTTGCACAGTTTGCCTAAAAACACTTGTGCCAATATATCCTCCATGCACCAGCTTCTCTGGCATTATCACATAATCATCAACCAAAGGACAGAGGATCTGTCACACATTCCCTACAATCATGATCAGAATCCTTTTGCTGCAGAGGCTCCTAAATCGAGTTACACTCCCTCCTGTTACAGTTATTAAGCACATTTCAACACGGCTCCAAAACTAAATAAAAAAGTGCTTTGCTCGGAACGATGGATGTTGAAATGCATGGAGAGAGGAGCTACTACTGTGCATGTGATGCTGCAGGATGGGACCACCAACTTCTTGGACTAGAGTCTAGACTAGCAGGGACTAAGGAATAAAGAACATTTTGTATATTGCTCAGATTGCTTAGCTCCTTTTCTTGGGATTCTTTCTCCAATATATACAGGATTTATTTACTGATACTAGCTAGACACAGTATATCCTCAATTCCATTTATGTATGCAGTAGTGGTACTAAACTTATTCTCTGTGCACTAAACTTTAAGTCGACTCATTATACAGCTCTACTCTATAAACCTAACTCTGATACCAAAGCTGTTACAAACACTTCCCCTTTAAAAGCTATATTAAAGCTCTGTTCCTACCCAGTGGCAGTTCTGGGGGGGGGGGGGGGGGGGGCAGTGCCCTTGTGACAACAATTTTGGACCCCCTTGTGGCCCCCCTAAATGTGGAGTATGAATATAACACATTTTTGCTATCGTTCTTTTTTTACATCCGTTATTAGACAGTGGCAACGATGATTATGAACATGGTCTTTGCCTGCTAATGCAATGAAGAAAACAATGATAATAACATCTAATGTAACTGGCAGTACAACTGGCCCCAGCTTGGCCCCCCCAATTGAAAGGGTCTAGGACTGCCACTGTTTCTACCACAAGCCTCTCAAAGCAGAGATGCAGCTATTATTCTTCAAGTCAGTTTACAGCCTGTAACTGCTGTAAACACTTTAAACCCTTTATGTCCTCTCATCACTGCTTAACTAAACATCCTCCTCCTCTGACTCCCCCTCCATGTCTCTGAGCTGCTTTGCCTTAGCTTATGGTAACAAACATAAAGCTGGGAAAAACAAAAGCAAAAACTATCGAACTGTGCCAAAACTGGCACCCACACACTGAACAATGTCTTATGTGTAGCACATCGCCATATGGCCAAGTACACTTTGCATGTAGTGTTCAGTGGTTCAGTAGGCGGGCACAGTACAATCACACTCGCGTGTGGGCTGCACTTTTGGAAATCAGATGTTCTCATCGCTAGAAGATTAAAGGAGAGAAGATAATGCCAGTTTAGAATAAGACATTTAGCCAACTCTCTGTTCCCTCCACCTCTCAAAGAGCTCCTTTACATGTGAAGTGGGAAGCCTGTCCTGGAGCTACACTGAAAAAAATAACACCCACAAATTTAATTGTTTCAAATAACTATTATTAAGTAACTGGTTCCTCAATCTCTTTTTGTTCACTCAACTTTTCGGTCCAAGTATTAGCTGATAAAAAAAGATTTTTTTTTTCCCCAAACTTAGCTCCCATTTGAGAACTTGTACAGAGAAATGTACAGTTGAAGTCGGAAGTGTACATACACCTTAGCCAAATACATTTAAACTCAGTTTTTCACAGTTCCTAACATTTAATCCTAGAAAAATTCCCTGTCTTAGGTCAGTTAGGATTACCACTTTATTTTAAGAATGTGAAATGTCAGAATAATAGTAGAGAGAATTATTTATTTCAGCTTTTATTTCATTCATCACATTCCCAGTGGGTCAGAAGTTTACATACACTCTATTAGTATTTGGTAGCATTGCCTTTACATTTTTGGACTTGGGTCAAATGTTTTGGGTAGCCTTCCACAAGCTTCCCACAATAAGTTGGGTGAATTTTGGCCCATTCCTCCTGACAGATCTGGTGTAACTGAGTCGGATTTCTAGGCCTCATTGCTCGCAAATGCTTATTCAGTTCTGCCGACAAATTTTAGAGGACTGAGGTCAGGGCTTTGCGATGGCCCCTCCAATACCTTGACTTGCTGCCCTTAAGCAATTTTGCCCACCTTTGGAAGTATAAATGAGGCTAGGAAACACTGTCACCACCGATAAATCCACTATAATTGAGAATTTCAATATGCATTTTTCTACAGCTGGCCATGCTTTCCACCTGGCTACCCCTACCCCGGTCAACAGCTCTGCACCCCCCACAGCAACTCACCCAAGACTCCCATTTCTACATCACCCAAATCCAGATAGCTGATGTTCTGAAAGAGCTGCAAAATCTGGACCCCTACAAATCAGCCGGGCTAGACAATCTGGACCCTCTCTTTCTAAAATTATCTGCTATCTGTTGCAACCCCTATCACTACCCTGTTCAATCTCTATTTTGTATTGTCTGAGATTCCCAAAGATTGGAAAGCAGCAGCGGTCATCCCCCTCTTCAAAAGGGGGAGACACACTACACCCAAACTGCTGCAGACCTATATCTATCCTACCCTGCCTTTCTAAGGTCTTTGAAAGCCAAGTTAACAAACAGATTACCAACCATTTCAAATCCCACCGTACCTTCTCTGCTATGCAATCTGGTTTCCGAGCTGGTCACGGGAACATCTCAGCCACGCTCAAGGTCCTAAACGATATCATAACCGTCATCGATAAGAGACAATACTGTGCAGCCGTATTCATCGACCTGGCCAAGGCTTTTGACTGTCAATCACCACATTCTAAACAGCCTTGGTTTCTCAAATTATTGCCTCGCCTAGTTCACCAACTACTTCTCTGATAGAGTTCAGTGTGTCAAATCGGAGGGCCTGTTGTCCAGACCTCTGGCAGTCTCTATAGCCACAGGGTTCAATTCTCGGGCCGACTTTTTTCTCTGTATACATCAGTGATGTCGCTCTTGCTGCTGGTGATTCTCTGATCCACCTCTACGCAGACGACACCATTCTGTATACTTCTGGCCCTTCTTTGGACACTGTTAACTAACCTCCAAATGAGCTTCAATGCCATACAACTCTCCTTCCGTGGCCTCCAACTGCTCTTAAATGCAAGTAAAACTAAATGCAAGCTCTTCAACCGATCGCTGCACGCACCTGCCTGCCAGTCCAGCATCACTACTCTGGACGGTTCTGACTTAGAATATGTGGACAACTACAAATACCTAGGTGTCTTGTTAGACTGTAAACTCTCCTTCCAGACTCACATTAAGCATCTCCAATCCAAAATTTAATCTAGAATCAGCTTCCTATTTTGCAACAAAGCATCCTTCACGCATGCTGCCAAACATACCTTCGTAAAATTGACCATCCTACCAATCCTCGACTTGGGCGATGTCATTTACAAAATAGCCCCCAACACTCTACTCAGCAAACTGGATGTAGTCTATCACAGTGCCCTCTGTTTTGTCACCAAAGCCCCATATGCTATCCAACACTGCAACCTGTATGCTCTTGTTGGCTGGCCCTCAATGCATATCCGTTGCCAAACCCACTGACTCCAGGTCATCTATAAGTCTTTGCTAGGTAAAGCCCTGCCTTTTCTCAGCTCACTGCTCACCATAGCAACACCCACTCTGATCCCAGGCTTTCTGAGGTCTTGGCTGAATTCTTTTGATTTTCTCATGATGTCAAGCAAAGAGGCACTGAATTTGAAGGTAGGCCTTGAAATACATCCACAGATACACCTCCAATTGACTCAAATGATGTCAATTAGCCTATCCGAAGCTTCTTCCATGACACAATTTTCTGGAATTTTCCAAGCTGTTTAAAGCAACAGTCAACTTAGTGTATGTAAACTTCTGACCCACTGGAATTGTGATAGAATGCATTATAAGGGAAATAATCTGTCTGTAAACACACGTGTGACACATTGACTTACATTGTGCATGTTAATGCAGTAATTTAAAAAAATCCTCACCTGGGACTTGATCTCAATCTCTTTATTCATGGCATTCAGCACTTCCTGCTATGCCACCATATCTGTGTCAATCTTACTATTCTCATCTTTGATTTAACAATTTAAGCAATTCTAGGTTTTTCTGTGGAGTAGTTTAATGTTGGTGTGGCATAATACTCTATTTTAATGTTACACCTTAATAGTTTTTCTTGTGTGTACTTTTAATAGAGCTGAAATTTACTTCGAAGTGCAAAGTCTAGCAATTGGAATGTTGACGTTGTAAGTTCAAATTCTAGCTGAGAACATGTTGAACAACTGAGTACTGTATAAATGAACATGCACAAATCAATCGTGTATGTCAAATATGTAAGTTGAAAACATATGTTAAAAGCACTGTGTGTAACTAGTTCCAAAGCCTTTTATTTTGGTAAGAGACCCCCAAAAATGTATAGTTGAATAAACATACAGCATGAGGCAATTTGAGCAAATGTTTAATTTGATGTTGACAGAATTTTAGCCTACGTTTTCTCAGGCTAAGTTTGGGCCAACTAACATTTTTAAGTTCCGGTAACATTTTGACTGAACATAACTTGAACCAGTTATTTAATATTTAGTTGAAACAACTAGATATATATATATTTTTTTACAGTGCAGTCATATTGGAATCGATCACATTCTTAAAATGAGTGAGACATATATCTGGCATTTGTCAAGGAGAATATTGAGTTAGGATTAATCTGGACAAAACACAGGTGGGCGTTGTGCCTTTTGAGTGACAGGGAGATAGTTAACTTTCTCTACCCTTTTCTCCTGATCAAACTGGTCTTGTCTTACATTACTTAACGGAGATCACATCTGAGTGGGATAATGTATGTTCTCTTTGCAACTTTGATAATTGGAAAACATTTGGAGAGAATATGGACTTTTGAAAGTAATGTACTAATTATCTCCCTTGACAGACAAGCCTGGTTTACATCTGCACCATGCATGATTGATATAAAAAATGATTATGCTTTGTAAATGCTTAATTGCTTATATAAACTCACATATACTTTCATGCCATCATGGAACAAAAAGCAGTAGTGAAAATAAAATCCTGAATGGCAGTGATAAGCAATATGTAAATGCAATTATATTCCACCATTCATCATTAAAACCAACACTTCATAATTGGTTTACATGAGTAATGTATGGTGTCCCTCCCACTGTCCTCTGAGATGTTCTGGGTGATGGTGGTGGGAACATGTGGAGTTTGTGTTTTCTCTCTCCTTACAATACTACTGAGGAGGATGGGAAGTCATAAATAAGGACAGAATGCCTCCACTGGTGTGTCTTTGGTGCAGGCCCCCTCCCTCTTTTTCCCCTACGGGGAGGAATATATGATCTGTGCTTATATCAGTCTCTTCACAAAAGCAAGAGACACTGATGACAGCTTATAGTGTGTGGGGAGTTTTACCCTGCTGCTTGTGTTGAACCTGTGCCTTCAGTCAGTAGTGCTTTAGCAGTTGTTTTTGTCTAATGCTTTACATGTCCCGTGGCAAGTCTAAAGACATTGGCCGGTGTGAGACTTAAGGTCGGTTTTAGCTACTCTAAAGCTGTAGTGTATTAGCACTATAGCTCATATTGATTGAAGTTATTGATTGAAGTTTGAAGAAATGTATCCATGCTCAGATAGTGCTATTAATGGATCCACCTCAGTTAGCAAAGAAGCAAGAAGAGATCCAGAATTATCCTTTAACATCATAGTGAAAACTTAAATGGAGTGCATGGACCCTTGGCCCTGTTTCAATTATTGATCACCCGGCATGAATCATTTGTGTAGACCGAGTTCACAGTTAGGACAGATGTGTCACACAGATCCTTTTGTATTCCTCCAGTATACGTACTGCCAATCTGGCCAGAAAGTCATGAAACATTAAGGTATGTTTGATATTTGCAAGTAAAACTTTAAACTAATTTTGAAACTATGTCATTCAGAATTGAATTCTTCTTTGAACTTTTTGAGAAACTCAGTAGTTGACATCTTGTGGTAATGATCATGACACTTTATAATATCATGACATTGACTTATCCCTTAACTGCTATATGTCTTTGGGAAAAACACATTATTGCTAAAAACAATATTTTGTTCTACCTTTAATATTTTATCCCCATTGGAACAGAGGATTACGTTTTACACTTATGAATGCTTAGTAATTCCTTGTACATCAGACCCTATCTACATGGAGCAAATCTCTCTTTTTAGTCACTGTGCCTGGCTTGCAGCAGGGAGTGCTAATGTGCCAGAAAACTGTCGCTTCCAATGAACTCATGACTACAACCATAGAAATTTAGGAGAGAGAAATTCTCAGCCGTTCCCCCTGGAAATGAGTGCAAGGTCTTGCCATTCACCAACAGATGCACTGCTTTTCTCCTCATATACCAAAAACATTGAAAGACATCCACCTAATCCTGAATAAGTAAGTATTTTGTGAAACAAGAGCTGCGTGAATGGGGGGGAAGAAGACTGTGTATATACTAAGGCATGTGAGCTCATATCTACTGTATGTCTCTGTTCCATCACCTTACGATAGGTAATTGAAAATTAACAATGCCACAGAGTTATTGCAAATGTTGTAAAACATAAAATAACGATGGATTCTGATGGATTTGTTCCATGTGGGTTCATCTTAGGATAATACTCAAAGACATTACAGAGATGTTCAGAGCATTCTATAACACTGCTTTGTTATGCTATATCAAAATAGCTCTCATTAAATTATGAAAGTACTAAAACACATCTTCAAATTAGAAAATCATATTTGCTTTGTCTCTTCTCTCTCTCACACACTCTCGTTTCTAACGGTACACACATACTGTAGGTCACCAAATGTCTTAGCGTGATAAATACTGTGGGAGGAAAAACACTTTCACCACTGTCTTTAAAAAAATGGCTGGAATAGAAGTGCTTTCTCTCTAACTCTCTACTAAATGGAAGGTTTGAGGGATGCTGAACGCAATTAGAAGAATCTTGCACCAGATATGTTAATATCACTTCTTCTAAAACCAGATATGTCTCTATATATGGAATATGAGGGTTGTGAGTTAATTAACTGATTTGTTTCTTTCACCTCACACAATGATTGGCTACCATATGAGATTTATGTAAATACATGTGTTTAATCATTTTAAGAGCTTTGGAAGATGCTGTTGAGTTGTTCAACAAGCATAATCACAATCTGTAAACTTTGGGTTTATAGAATACCCCTACATAATGCTAATTGGTGCCTGTGCAGATTGCTTTTTTAAAGAACGAGCTCAACTAGGATAAAGCAAGCTGCAATAGGACTTATGGGAGGGAAATGTGGTAAAAGTGTTGGAAATCTGCCAATTGCATCCTTAGGGGAGCTTTATTAATCCATGTATTCCATTATTATTGACAAGTCGTACAATATATAATCAAACTTCAATTAAAGTGTATTTTAAACATCTCTTCACAGTAAGAAAATAGAGAAGTTGATACATTGTGTGCCTGTCTAAGACAAACCAGTTTGTCGGATTACTGTGGAAGGACCACCAGTGGGCAGGCTGCTCCCACAGACAGTGGCCCAGCCCGGCATGTGAGTCAAGGTGATCAGAGGCAATGAAGCACAGCTGACGGTACTAATGAGCAAGGAGGGAACCGGCAGAGATGGGAGAAAGAAAAGAGTGCTTGCTTCTACAAAAGAGAGGACATGCCTTTCGGAAGGGAGAAAAAGGGGACACACCAACTCTAGGGGATGGTCTCCACGGATCCGGACAACCACCCGAAGGGAGTTCTCCATGGACGAATTGTGAAGGCAGTGACACACCAGTAATTTATGTTATAGTTTAAAGATACTCACCTTGTGTTCCTTGTTCTCGTGAAGAAGAAGATGTGTGTTTTCCTTGGGATATCATCCTTGATTGTGTAGGAGAATTTGTTCAATTAGGAAAACTTGCTCCTGACTCGTTTATTCCACCTTTCCGCTTTAGAGCAACCTCTAAGTACTTGGTCCGCTACATTACCTAAACATAACATCCAATTGTTCCACAATGGCAATTAAGTTGCTAGTACTTCATAAACATTCGACAATCAACATTGAAGACTTGAGTGGCTGCTGATGACACTGAATAACGGTTCCCATCTTGTGGGGAGAAAAAGAGAGAGAAGGATAATAGCCATCAGATGTGCTTCATTAAAATGGGACTAATGATCTCTTTCATGGTAGGCCGATGCCCCCTCTTCAGACATCCGTGCCCTACACTTTAAACTTTTTTTTCCACCTTTTTTAACCAGGTAGGCTAGTTAAGAACAAGTTCTCATTTACAACTGTGACCTGGCCAAGATAAAACAAAGCAGTTTGACACATACAACAACAGAGTTACACATGGAATAAACAAACACACAGTAGAAAAAGTCTATATACAGTGTGTGCAAATGAGGTAAGATAAGGGAGGTAAGGCAATAAATAGGCCATGGTGGCGAAATAATGACAATATACCAATTAAACACTGGAGTGACAGATGTGCAGAAGATGAATGTACAAGTACTGGGGTGCAAAGGAGCTAAATAAATACAGTATGGGGATGAGGTAGTTGGATGGGCTATTTACAGATGGGCTATGTACATGTGCAGTGATCTGTGAGCTGCTCTGACAGCTGGTGCTTAAAGCTAGTGAGGGAGATATGAGTCTCCAGCTTCAGTGATTTTTGTTCGTTCCAGTCATTGGCAGCAGAGAACTGGAAGGAAAGGCGGCCAATGGAGGAATTTGCTTTGGGGGTGACCAGTGAGATATACCTGTTGGAGCGTGTGCTATGGGTGGATGCTGCTATGGTGACCAGTGAGCTGAGATAAGGCGGGGCTTTACCTAGCAAAGTGGCAGAAAGTGGCAGTCGCCATTTTGCAAAAATTCAGTTAAAATCCACACAAATAAAATGGGTTGACGAGGAATCAGATTAAAGTAAATCGAGCCACACAGTGTGATAGTTAGTTTGTAGGATCGCCACATTTGTAATAGTCCACAGGAGGGCGCACCGGGCTCTGCAATGAAAAGTTGACAGGCAAGTATTTTTTTTTTTACTGGAAGGCTTGCCAACTAATCAACTATCTAGTAAACACTTCGGATATGAGGTTTATGTATCTTTTTTGAACAAAATTTAACGGATATATCTAGTAATTGAACATAATAGTAAGGTGGCCAAATGCTGGGGACCATATGCTGATAATATGGGACGTATTTTTTTGCTAAACCGCTTCTCAAAAAGCTGATAGTAGTAGTATTTCCACTGAAATGTCAAACATGCTAATTGCTAACCCATTAGCTAACATTTTTACGACACCAATAATCACAAAACATTGATGACTTGATCACAAGATAACACTGTTGAAGGCAATATATTTTTTCAACGCTGATAATACGGGGTGCTACACAAGTCCTAAACTAAAACATTTTAGTTGATGTAAAAGTGATGTATGTCAGACTGCAGAAATCAGGACCATACATTATACTCCATACTTACTCCATGACTGAATCTTTCCACTGTGGGGAACAAAGGGATCTCTGCCAAGTAAGTGGGAAACAGCAGCCAGCTCATGCAACAACAATACATGCATAAGGGGGCTCATCATAAACACAACACATTGGCAGTTTTCAAAATAGCCTACATCAGATTTTATGACATCCCCCAACACAATACGCCTTTTACTATATTGTCAGAAGCATCATCAGACCTCGGTAGTAGCCTATTTAATTTCTCTTTCAATGCTCTGGAAACCAATCAGAAAATGCTGTGCTCTAAAGCATGGTTTAACCAAACTCGGTCCTGGAGCACCCCCTGGGTGCACATTTTGGTTTTTGCCCTAGCACTGCATAGCTGATTCAAATAACCAACTGGCAAAAACCAAAACACCCAGGGAGCCCCGAGTTTGGGAAACCCTGCTCTCAAGATGGCATTGTAGCTGCACAAATATATTAAGATAATTGCCAATCTGATCAGAAACACTGTGCTCACAACCTTTATCTCCTAAATTGTAACTGGTGTATTTTGTTTGAATTTTGAAATACAGTGGGGCCAAAAAGTATTTAGTCAGCCACCAGCTACTTATTTTCCACCATAATTCGCAAATAAATTCATAAAAAATCCTACAATGTGATTTTCTGGATTTTTCTTCTCATTTTGTCTGTCATAGTTGAAGTGTATCTATGATGAAAATTACAGACCTCTCTCATTGTTTTAAGTGGGAGAACTTGCACAATTGTTGGCTGACTAAATACTTTTTTGCCCCACTGTATGTTGCACAATAGGCTTTTACCAGACGAGAGTCCATCCTGGCTCGAGTCGCATGTGTGAAATAACACACACAACAAGCTAGAGAAATGTATACTGAAGCAAACTTTCTCTCACATTTTACATAAAAAAATGTGCCTACCTTTCTGTCCTGTCAAATCAAATAATTCCATGTGTCCGCCTTTTGTCTTTATAAACGTTCACATAGCCTATTCCATGATATAGGGTAATCCAGTGAGCAACACTGCAGCGGTTGATTGCAGTGATCATCATTCATCTTGTATATTATATAAATCATCATACAACGAGTGGGTCTAATCCTGAATGCTGATTGGTTTTTCCAGCCAGTGTCTATTCCACAAGTTACCACCTGCTAAATCTATGACGTTAAAATTACTATTTACTCTGTTCCATCTGACTGCACAATCCACTGTCTCATCAGCCCAGCCAAGCAATTTATAAACTTGATCTCCTCTATAAAAATAATCTAGACAATCTCACTTTTGTTTCAGACTAACATTTAGGTGTTAACAGCAGAGATTCATATAAACCTTGCTGTCTGTCTCCAACATTTGCAACATTGTTTCAATATTCAAATTTGATCTCCAGCTATCCCATAGTAATGAACGTGTCGGAACGAGACAGACAGGCAGGCAGCGTTTCTCAGCCAGTCAAAATCATGAATCTCTGGCATCATTTTCATGGATATATATATAAAGAAAAGTCATTTGAAAAAAGGTCAAACAAAATGAATTGCAGCTAGTTTGTAGTCTTTCCAGGTTCTGTTTGAAGTGATTGTGTTAGCTGTGTTGTTGGCTAAACTCCCCTGAACACAGTGTCTCATTAGCTCATTGTTATGGATGTATACAAGTAAATGTCACTAGAAAACAGCTTAAACAAATGCAAATGCAGCTACTTTGCTGTTATTCTGGCTGCAATTTTTTACTTGACTTTAAGTTAGTCGTAGTAGGCTAGCTAGCAAGCAAGGGATAAGAACTTTATCAGCCTGTACAGCAATGGAACATTTAGAATGAATGACTGGGTCTCATCCATAGATAAAGGACAAAAAGACTGAACGACTGGGTCCCGTCTCTGGGAACCGAACCGATATAACTTACGACCAGCCGGCTTGGGAAGCAACCCTAAATTTGTGTCGGGAATATATCTTGTGGAAGGATGAAATAGTATGAATAAATTCATCAAATAAGATTTTTAGTTAAAATATGTCATTGAATATGTTGTTAACCCATTGTATAAAAGTGATCATGCCCTTAAAGCCAGTGTTTGGAGGATATATTAGCATGGTTTACCTAACAACACCTGTGCCAATATACAGTGCCTTGCGAAAGTATTCGGCCCCCTTGAACTTTGCGACCTTTTGCCACATTTCAGGCTTCAAACATAAAGATATAAAACTGTATTTTTTTGTGAAGAATCAACAACAAGTGGGACACAATCATGAAGTGGAATGACATTTATTGGATATTTCAAACTTTTTTAACAAATCAAAATCTGAAAAATTGGGCATGCAAAATTATTCAGCCCCCTTAAGTTAATACTTTGTAGCGCCACCTTTTGCTGCGATTACAGCTGTAAGTCGCTTGGGGTATGTCTATCAGTTTTGCACATTGAGAGACTGATATTTTTTCCCATTCCTCCTTGCAAAACAGCTCGAGCTCAGTGAGGTTGGATGGAGAGCATTTGTGAACAGCAGTTTTCAGTTCTTTCCACAGATTCTCGATTGTATTCAGGTCTGGACTTTGACTTGGCCATTCTAACACCTGGATATGTTTATTTTTTAACCATTCCATTGTAGATTTTGCTTTATGTTTTGGATCATTGTCTTGTTGGAAGACAAATCTCCATCCCAGTCTCAGGTCTTTTGCAGACTCCATCAGGTTTTCTTCCAGAATGGTCCTGTATTTGGCTCTATCCATGTTCCCATCAATTTTAACCATCTTCCCTGTCCCTGCTGAAGAAAAGCAGGCCCAAACCATGATGCTGCCACCACCATGTTTGACAGTGGGGATGGTGTGTTCAGTGTGATGAGCTGTGTTGCTTTTACGCCAAACATAACGTTTTGCATTGTTGCAAAAAGTTCCAGTTTGGTTTCATCTAACCAGAGCACCTTCTTCCACATGTTTAGTGTGTCTCCCAGGTGGCTTGTGGCAAACTTTAAACAACACTTTATATGGATATCTTTAAGAAATGGCTTTCTTCTTGCCACTCTTCCATAAAGGCCAGATTTGTGCAATATACGACTGATTGTTGTCCTATGGACAGAGTCTCCCACCTCAGCTGTAGATCTCTGCAGTTCATCCAGAGTGATCTTTGGCCTCTTGGCTGCATCTCTGATCAGTCTTCTCCTTGTATGAGCTGAAAGTTTAGAGGGACGGCCAGGTCTTGGTAGATTTGCAGTGGTCTGATACTCCTTCCATTTCAATATTATCGCTTGCACAGTGCTCCTTGGGATGTTTAAAGCTTGGGAAATCTTTTTGTATCCAAATCCTGCTTTAAACTTCTTCACAACAGTATCTCGGACCTGCCTGGTGTGTTCCTTGTTCTTCATGATGCTCTCTGCGCTTTTAACAGCGATCACTCACTCACATTTAATTTTTTCTACAACAAGGAAGACGCACAAGATAGTCTCCAAACACCCCACTGGCCCGAAATCCCCATAATTTGCAAGAGGAAGCGGCGCTGTTATAGAGGACAAAGAGCCGGATGCCTGGTCAGGACCCGGAGAAGGCGAGTGGGAAAGCTGCAATTACCATCAATACTACTCGCCAACGTGCAATCATTGGACAAGGTACGATTACGAATATCCTACCAACGGGACATCAAAAACTGTAATATCCTATAATTCACAGAATCGTGGCTGAATGACGGCATGGATATTCAGCTAGAGGGATATATGCTGCACAGGCAGGATAGAACAGCACACTCCGGTAAGAAGAGGGGGGTGGTCTGTGTATATTTGTAAACAACAGCTGATGCACGAAATCTAAAGAAGTCTCTAGATTTTGCTCACCTGAAGTCGAGTACATTGTGATAAATTGCAGGCCACACTACTTGCCTAGAGAGTTTTCAGCAATACTTTTCGTGGCTGTTTTTTTTACCACCACAGACAGATACTGGCACTAAGACCGCACTCAGTCAGCTGTAAAAGGAAATAAGCAAACAGGAAACCACTCAACCAGCTCCTAGTGGCCGGAGACTTTAATGCAGGGAAACTTAAATCAGTTCTACCAAATTTCTATTAAATGTGCAACCAGAGGGAAAACAATTATAGATAACCTGTACTCCACACACAGAGACGCGTACAAAGCTCTCCCTCGCCCTCCATTTGGTAAATCCGACCACAACTCTATCCTCCTGATTCCTGCTTACAAGCCAAAATTAAAGCAGGAAGCACCAGTGACTTGGTCTATAAAAATGTGGTCAGATGAAGTAGATGCTAAACTACAGGACTGTTTTGCTATCACACACTGGAACATGTTCTGGGATTCTTCCAATGGCATTGAGGTGTACACCACATAAGTCACTGGCTTTATCAATAAGTGCATCGAGGATGTCGTCCCCACAGTGACTGTACGTACACACTCCAACCAGAAGCCATGGATTACAGGCAACATTCGCACTGAGCGAATGGGTAGAGCTGACATTTTCAAGGTGCGGGACTCTAACCCGGAAGCTTACAAGAAATCCTGCTATGACCTGCGACGAACCATCAAACAGGCAAAGCGTCAATACAGGGCTAAGATTGAATCACACTACACTGTCTCCGACGCTCGTCGGATGTGGCAGGGCTTGCAAGCTATTACAGACTACAAAGGGAAGCACAGCCGCGAGCTGCCAAGTGACACAAGCCTACCAGAACAGCTAAATCAATAAATTCTATGCTCGCTTCGAAGGAAAGCGAGGCATGCATGAGAGCATCAGCTGTTCTGGACGACTGTGTGATCACGTTCTCCATAGCCGACGTGAGTAAGACCTTTAAACAGGTCAACATACACAAGGCTGCAGGGCCAGATGGATTACCAGGATGTGTGCTCTGGGCATGTGCTGACCAACTGGCAGGTGTCTTCACTGATATTTTCATATGTCCCTGATTGAGTCTGTAAAACCATGGTCCCTGTGCCCAAGAACACAAAGGCAACCTGCCTAAATGACTACCTACCCTTAGCACTCACATCAACACCATTATCCCAGAAACCCTAGACCCACTCCAATTTGCATACCGCCCAAACAGATCCACAGATGATGCAATCTCTATTGCACTCCACACTGCCCTTTCCCACCTGGACAAAAGGAACACTTATGTGAGAATGCTATTCATTGCCTGCAGCTCAGCGTTCAACACCATAGTACCCTCAAAGCTCATCACTAAGCTAAGGATTCTGGGACTAAACTCCTCCCTCTGCAACTGGATCCTGGACTTCCTGACGAGCCACCCCCAGGTGGTGAGGGTAGGTAGCAACACATCTGCCACTCTTATTCTCAACACTGGAGCTCCCCAGGGGTGCATGCTCAGTCCGCTCCTGTACTCCCTGTTCACCCACAACTGCATGGCCAGGCACGACTCCAACACCATCATTAAGTTTGCAGACGACACAACAATGGTAGGCCTGATCACCGACAACGACGAGACAGCCTATAGGGAGGAGGTCAGAGATCTGGCCGGGTGGTGCCAGAATAGCAACCTTTCCTTCAACGTAACCAGGACTAAGGAGATGATTGTTAACTACAGGAAGAGGAGGACCGAGCACTCCCCTATTCTCATCGACAGGGCTGTGGTGGAGCAGCTTCAAGCTCCTTGGTGTCCACATCAACAACAAACTAGATTGGTCCAAACAAACCAAGACAGTCGTAAAGAGGGCACGACAAAGCCTATTCCCCCTCAGGTAACTAAAAAGATTTGGCATGGGTCCTGAGATCCTCAAAAGGTTCTGCAGCTGCAACATTGAGAGCATCCTGACTGGTTGCATCACTGCCTGGTATGGCAATTGCTTGGACTCTGACCGCAAGGCACTAAAGAGGGTAGTGCATACGGCCCAGTACATCACTGGGGCAAAGCTGCCTGCCATCCATGACCTCTACACCAGGCAGAGTCAGAGGAAGGCCCTAAAAACTGTCAAAGAACCCAGCCACCCCAGTCATACACTGTTCTCTCTACTACCGCAGAGCAAGCGGTACCGGAGTGCCAAGTCTAGGACAAAAAGGCTTCTCAACAGTTTTTACCCCCAGGCCATAAGACTCCTGAACAGGTAATCAAATGGCTACCCGGACTATTTGCATTGTGTGTGTAACAGTATAGCTACCGTCCCTCTCCTCGCCCCTACCTGGGCTCGAACCAGTGACCCTCTGCACACATCGACAACAGCCACCCTCGAAGCATCGCTACCCTTCGCTCCACAAAAGCCACTGCCCTTGCAGAGCAAGGGGAACAACTGCTTTAAGGTCTCAGAGTGAGTGACGTCACCAATTGAAACGCTATTCGCGTGAACCACCGCTAACTAAAAAGCCATTTCACATCAGTTACACTCACCCCCCCTTTACCTCCTCCTTCTCTGCAGCAACCAGTGATACGGGTCACGGCACCAATGTAACAGTATAGCTTCAGTCGCTCTCCTCTCCCCTAGCTGGGCTCAGACCAGGGACCCTCTGCACACATTTGACAACAGCCAGCCATGAAGCATTGTTACCTATCGCACCACAAAAGCCGCAGCCCTTGCAGAGCAAGGGGAACAACTACTTCAAGGTCTCAGAGCGAGTGATGTCACCGATTTAAATGCTATTAGCACGCACCACCGCTAACTATCTAGCCATTTCACATCGGTTACATATGCCCCCCAACCCCTCTTTTTACGCTGCTGCTACTGTCTGTTCATCATATATGCATAGTCACTTTAACCGTATCTACATGTGCATACTACCTCAATCAGCCTGACTAACCTGTGTCTGTAGGTAGCCTCGCTACTTTTATAGCCTCGCTACAGTATATAGCCTGTCTTTTTACTGTTGTTTTATTTCTTTACCTACCTATTGTTCACTTAATACCTTTTTTTGCACTATTGGTTAGAGTCTGTAATTAAGCATTTCACTGTATGGTGAAATACAACAGCTGTTGTATTCTGCGCACGTGACATATAAACTTTGATTTGATTTGATTGAGATTGCCTATAATGACAAGTTCAGTCCGATGATGCTGTGACACACCGCCACAGACCATGACAGACCCTCCACCTCCAAATCAATCCCGCTCCAGAGCACAGGCCTTGGTGTAACGCTCATTCCTTCGATGATAAACGCGAATCCGACCATCACCCCTGGTGAAACAAAACCGCAGGGCAGTTGTTGTTGCCATCCTGTCCCTTTCCCGCAGGTGTGATTTTCGACTGTACCAATCCTGTGCAGGTGTTGTTACATGTGATCTGCCACTGTGAGGATGATCAGCTGTCCATCCTGTCTCCCTGTAGCACTGTCTTAGGCGTCTCACAGTACGGACATTCCAATTTATTGCCCTGGCCACATCTGCAGTCCTCATGCCTCCTTGCAGAATGCCTAAGGCATGTTCACGCAGATGAGCAGGGACCCTGGGCATCTTTCTTTTGGTGTTTTTCAGAGTTAGTAGAAAGGCCTCTTTAGTGTCCTAAGTTTTCATAACTGTGACCTTAATTGCCTACCAATTGGTAAGCTGTTAGTGTATTAACAACCGTTCCACAGGTGCATGTTCATTAATTGTTTATGATTCATTGAACAAGCATTGGAAACAGTGTTCAAACCCTTTACAATGAAGTTCTGTGATTATCCATTATTTGGATTATCTTTGAAAGACGGGGTCCTGACAAAGGAAAATGTATTTTCTTGCTGAGTTTTTGTGGCCGACCGGTGAAAAATACGGAGAAGAGTAAGACAGAGATTATTATAGAGCCCTTAACAAGAGCAGTTTTCAATTAGACTAAATTGACATTCAAAACAAAGACTCAAATTAATAGCAGAAGGATAATACAGTAGAAGTTGTGAAGCAATTGGGTAAATAGGTCAATCATTTCAATAACTATTTAAATAACTGATTGCACAGTGGTGCTGATAAGAATATACAGTGCCTCCATATACTGGTGTGCCTTCTATCAGAGTAAATACACACCATTTCTCTTGTTTCTATTCAATAACCAAAACAACCATCTAGCACTTCTAAAAACATGCTAGTTAGGGAGCCATGGGGAACAGTGGAAAAGCAATTTTTGTCCTTGGCCCGGGTACCATGGTTGGGACCAGAGTTCCGAGCAACCTCTAGCACATTGATTCAGAGATGGAGGGGAGTCGCAGCACAATCCCAAATGCAATGACCCATAACTCGCTGCCTGATTCTCTGGACAGGTGCACGCTGGACGATTTATGTGAACGTCCTCTCTCAGGTCCCAGGAGCAAATATTGACTGTTTATTCCTCCCCATCTCAAGGCATTCGGGAAGCAGCATTTTCTTTATTTTTGGACCCAGGGTAAACTGAACACGCAAGATCCATTTTTGGGGTGGTAGAGCGTTGAGCCTGTAACCAAAATGTTGCTAAATTGAATCCCCTTGCTGACAAGGTAAAGATCTGTCATTCTGCCCCTGAACAAGACAGTTAACCCACTGTTCCTAGGCCGTTATTGTAAATAAGAATTTGTTCTTAGCTGACTTGCCTAGTTAAATTAAGGTTAAGTAAATATCCAAACACTTCTGACAGCTAGCACTTTCACTACCTGATTCCCCCAGTCGAACATGTACAGAGAATATTGTTTTTTAATATAATTTACCAATGATTAATAACGTTTTAGCTTAAAGTTTTAAGCAAATTCTGCCATTTAAGCCAGAGCTCTGACTTTTAGCAAGCTAGTCGGCTAGATCTGATGCTAACACCAGACGGTCTCAGGTTGGTTGGATCCTAAAATGCATTATGGGAATCCATGACAACGGACAAATGTGCCAATGATATGGATGGCAATATCTTAAACAAATGCAAATATAAATCACCTATCAATGATATGACATACGTCCAAGGAAGCCCTGCCCCTGACCAAGGGCAATGGTTAAGTATTGATGAGCCTAGTACAGTTAAGATGTTATTAGCAAGAGAGAGAGAGATTGATCACGTTTGACAGAATCAGTGCAGGCTGCAGATAAAATAGCTCAATAGACCCAACAATCCAAAGCTTAGTGATAAATCTCAGGTATGTAAGGATTGAACTGATTATAAGATTCCACCACATGGGCTCAATTCAATGCGTGGCGCTGAAGTTCAGCGTAGTAGTAGATTGACATTTAAAGGCAATTTTCCTGCATTAGCAGAGACTGGATTCATGGTAAATGTTGGTATGTCAGCTCATTTGGAAATTACCTTCACATTTCAAGCGCACTATAGCGCTGAACTTCAGCGATACAGTTTGAATTGAGCCCTATATCTTCACATAATTATGGTTCTTAACTCCCTCTCAGTTGTTCATATTTAACTTTGGTCTGTATTTAGTTACTAAATGCACAGTGGCATCCATTGCAACCCTTCAACAAACAAAGCTTGGAATACAGTTATGGGATCACACAAACCTCCATCCGTCATGGTAAATCCAGAAGCCTTCTTCCTCTCCATCAGCGTCGTTCAATTTGCCCTCTACCAGGAAATGGAGTGAGCTGCCTTTTTCTGGGGAAACTGGTTGTCCTCTTCAAGCAAAATTGTGTTTTGCGTTATCGGTGGGAGATACACGGCCCAGTCAGCTGGAACAGGCAATTATTGTACAGATGGCAGAGGCAGGGTGTCTAAAGCCCAACACCGTGCTGATATTACTGATGTCAAAGAAGTTATAGAATGTGGATTATGCACTAATGAGGGACAGAAAGTGCTGTTCCTTATTACATCTCTCACTCACTCCTTTGCATGTGTTGTTCCTCTCTCCCTATGTTGTAACTACACTGAACAAAAATGCAAATGCAACAATTTAAAAGATTTTTACTGAGTTACAGTTCATATAAGGAAATCAGTCAATTTAAATAAATAAATAATGTCTTATTCTATGGATTTCACATGACTGGGAATACAGATATGCAGTTGTTGGTCACAGATACTGTATATGATACTGTATATATACACTGCTCAAAAAATAAAGGGAACATTTAAACAACACAATGTAACTCCAAGTCAATCACACTTCTGTGAAATACAACTGTCCACTTAGGAAGCAACACGGATTGACAATAAATGTCACATGCTGTTGTGCAAATGGAATGGACAACAGGTGGAAATTATAGGCAATTAGCAAGACACCCCCAATAAAGGAGTGGTTCTGCAGGTGGTGACCACAGACCACTTCTCAGTTCCTATGCTTCCTGGCTGATGTTTTGGTCACTTTTGAATGCTGGCGGTGCTTTCACTCTAGTGGTAGCATGAGACGGAGTCTACAACCCACACAAGTGGCTCAGGTAGTGCAGCTCATCCAAGATGGCACATCAATGCGAGCTGTGGCAAGAAGGTTTGTTGTGTCTGTCAGCGTAGTGTCCAGAGCATGGAGGCACTACCAGGAGACAGGCCAGTACATCAGGAGACGTGGAGGAGGCCGTAGGAGGGCAACAACCCAGCAGCAGGACTGCTACCTCCACCTTTGTGCAAGGAGGAGCAGGAGGAGCACTGCCAGAGCCCTGCAAAATGACCTCCAGCATGCCACAAATGTGCATGTGTCTGCCCAAACGGTCAGAAACAGACCACATGAGGGTGGTATGAGGGCCCGACGTCCACAGGTGGGGGTTGTGCTTACAGCCCAACACCGTGCATGACGTTTGGCATTTGCCAGAGAACACCAAGATTGGCAAATTCGCCACTGGCACCCTGTGCTCTTCACAGATGAAAGCAGGTTCACACTGAGCACATGTGACAGACGTGACAGAGTCTGGAGACGCCGTGGAGAACGTTCTGCTGCCTGCAACATCCTCCAGCATGACCGGTTTGGCGGTGGGTCAGTCATGGTGTGGGGTGGCATTTCTTTGGGGGGGCGCACAGCCCTCCATGTGCTCGCCAGAGGTAGCCTGACTGCATTAGGTACCGAGATGAGATCCTCAGACCCCTTGTGAGACCATATGCTGGTGCGGTTGGCCCTGGGTTCCTCCTAATGCAAGACAATGCTAGACCTCATGTGGCTGGAGTGTGTCAGCTGTTCCTGCAAGAGGAAGGGATTGATGCTATGGACTGTCCCGTCCGTTCCCCAGACCTGAATCCGGGGAACACATCTGGGACATCATGTCTCGCTCCATCCACCAACTGTTGCACCACAGACTGTCCAGGAGTTGTAGGGAGGTCATACAGGCACGTGGAGGCCACACACACTACTGAGCCTCATTTTGACTTGTTTTAAGGACATTACATCAAAGTTGGATCAGCCTGTAGTGTGGTTTTCCACTTTAATTTTGAGTGTGACTCCAAATCCAGACCTCCATGGGTTGATAAATTTGATTTCATTGAACATTTTTGTGTGATTTTGTTGTCAGCACATTAAACTATGCAAAGAAAAAAGTATTTAATAAGAATATTTCATTCATTCAGATCTAGGATGTGTTATTTTAGTGTTCCCTTTATTTTTTTGAGCAATCTATATTGACTAATTGATTTGAGAATGTATCAGTATGTTTGTAACTGTAGAATTGCATTAGTAGTAGTGACTAGTGTGTTATGGGTTAGATGGAATGATATATGTAGGTTGAATATTCTTCCAACTCATTAATCTCTTTCCCAATTTCTAACAGCCGGCGAACACAGATTACAGGCTGTAGTTATTCTCACGGCAGTCGCCGAAGGGATTTAAATTGAATCAGATTATAGGCATGGGCCATGTTCGTAGTCTCAGGGGCTACTTTAGTAGCCTTGTTGGGATATAAGTTTATAAAGACTTATGCCACATGGCTTGGAAACTGGGAGACTAATGGGAGTACAGGGGATGCAGGTATTATTAAAATGTCAAAAATAATGTTGTCAGGAAATAACCTATGTGTTGTAGTGTGTATATCCTCAGGTGAAAGCAGAGATAACCAAGGTTATGGGCTGAATTCTGGAGATTGAGTGAACATCCAGATACACCAGGAGGGGGTGCTGGGACAGATTTGGTCTGGTCCACACACACAGTATGCCTTACAGCACCTGCAGCGGTAAAAATTGTCATGTCTCTCCTTGGTGGGTGTATAGTTCTCACGTGAAGTAAGGTCCAGCCGTATAATGGGTGAGCTTGAAGACACCATGACAGAAGAGGCGGAGCTAGAGAGTGAGAGAGAGAGACTAGATTCCACAACATTTTGAAGGCATCGATGTAAAAGCATAGTGCTGAGTTACCTCGAGGATGTAATGTTCATTGGGGATACGCACTTGCATATCAGGTGACGTGCCTATCAATTGAAATGGAGGAGATGGGGAACAAAGTGAAAATGACATGACTTGGGAACATCTCTCGGAACCTGGGGCCGAAAGGGGAAGACTGGGCGAAAGCATGAGGAAGCTTCTTTAGGGCTATTATTTTTGTAGAGTCCAACAGAAAAGTATCCTGAAGGCATAAAGTCAGGTGAAGAGAGAGTGGGAATTGTCATGGTCTATATAATTATGCATAGCTTACCACATTGTTAATACTGATATGTTTTATGTTTCTCGTTGCTTTGCAAGTCTTATGCTATCACTCTCTTAGGAACCAGAAGGAGAGGAAGTTGCCAGCTTCAGCTGGAATGTCATTTTGTTGTGTGATGAGAGATGGAAATAAGATGGTGTGTGGTGTAATCATAGAACAGAGGCCATAAGTCTCCGAGTTTGAAAACCTCACGGAAAGAAGGAAACAACCTGAACCAGGACCAGAGGTTCCTCGTCCGGTGATCCCAGGGCACCAGGACTACATCCGAGTGTTCCGGAGTAAGTGGAACTAGCCAAGGCGAGAGGGTCCCTACGAAGTGGTCCTAGCAACACCAAGAGTCATCCAGGTGAAAGGAAGCAACACGTGGTACCATCTAAACCACTGCACCAGAGTCCCGGCGGGGAGAAGGAGGTGACCACCGAGCCATGAGGACGCAGAGGATGCTCATAAATCAGGCGCGTGTCCGGAGGGAATGGGTGCAGAGGAGGTCGACACGCCAGGCAGGAGCCAGGAAGTAGCCGAAGGAGAGGCGGATCAAGGAGCAACTTCTAACAGCTAACATATGCTCTCGCCTGAATATCCAGAGTCCAGGGATGGGGAGGAGTGACATGACTGTTGCTCCTGATGACACACCTACTCGAACAGATACCACTGACCGAGGCGTTGTCTAAGAGGATGGAGAAACAATGACCAGGAGAATGGAAAGGAGACTTTCTTTACCATCGACTTCTCTGCCCTCACATGGTCTTCCTAACATACAGTGGAAACCAGGACAGATGAAGAATGGTAGAATGACCTTGAAAGTAACAGCGGCAAACCTAGCAGAAATTGTAAAATCACTTCCCACTAGCACTAGTACACCAATTAAGACAATGGCAAAACCACAAGAAAGTGGGCTGATGAAGAAAATTTGGACATCTGTTACCAACTGGGTAGCTACAATGAAGAAACTACCCCTGAATCAAATATTTAAAAATTTTGAAAAGCAAAAATATAACTTAGAATGGACAATTGTATACTGTGTAGCAAATCTCCTATGACAGGTATATTAATAATACCTGAACCTGCAACGTTTGAGGTTTGTGCAAATGGTGGTGATATTTTACCCAATTTTCTGTGCTATGTGTCAAAAGGGTGACTGTCCCTTATGATTGGGATGAGGATGTGTTTAAAGTATACACATAGTATAACAGAATATAACCAATGTTTCCATTGCTGAATGATAAATGATGTTAGACCTTCTGAATATCTGTTCACCTAGACATGTATGTGACATAGGGTTTGTCCTTAATCCTCCTTTTCATTATGATATAACAGTTGTTAGAGAGGTGTCTGTTAGGAAGGGTTTTATGTTTAGTTATCTTATTTAGAATGACATTGTAAGGGTTAATGAAGGTTACAATACTTTTTTATTATTTCATATATTCTACATAACTGAGAACCTCAGGCAAGTCTAGGTAATACATACACATGCTTTAACACTGTATACTTAAAGGACAATTGCCTTGAGAATGGATATTTTACTCCTTTCTAGTTATTTATGTTTGGAGATGTTTGGTCCTGACTCACCAGTGTGCATGAGAAAGTGAAGCTCAGATTGTTAAAATGGATGAGAGGTTGATAGAGTTTCAGAAGGTGCTCCCCTTCTAATCTATACTGGAAAATATAATTGTGTGGAACTCCGTAAGTTCCAAAGGGGGGTTATGTAGGTGAAAATTCATGACCATGGTTGATTTTTCAGTATCTAGACTGTTCTCCCAGAAGTATTGAGACAGAAAACATAGGGTTAATTAATAGACATCAACATGGAGGGTCAACATGGAGTTAATCACTAGACATGCAAAAACAGAACATAAGCAGAAAATATATGCCTGTGCTGTTGTTATAGGCCTGAGGGAAGTCATTACCTGGTCCTGTGACTAGCATTGGGACATGCAGTTGCATTATGTATGTATGCCTATGCTGTTGTAGGCCTGAGGGAAGTCATTGCCTGGTCCTGTGACTAGCTTTAAGGCATGTGGTTGTATTGTATTGTCTGTGCCATTGCAGGCTTGGGGAGAGCCATTGTGTAGTCCCATGAGTATCATTGAACAGACACCTGCATTTGTGTATGGATACACCACCAATAGAATCAAATCAGTAGAATCAGTAAACAAGCAAGAATTGAGACAGAAAGATAATGGTGGCAAGAGGCCAAGGGGCGTTAATTATCTACATAGAGGGGAGTGACCATGTGTGTTATCTGAAAGTGGAAACCTATAAAGCCTGAGGTCTGTGGCAAGAAAATGTTAGTTCTTCCATGTAACTGCTCAGCTTTGTTACTTTTGTAATGAAGTCTAATTGAATTAACAAGTTCCGGTATCTGTGAAATATTTGATTCAATGGGGCTTTGAGACACCTGTCCATCACCAGTGTTTCGATGACTGCCCCGGTTCTTTTTTATGGTTCAAGCCAAGCCCTGGTCATCTGCATTAGCTGGTACATTTTGGCTCTCACTGACTCGTTGCTATCAAATGTCCACTCGTGAAAACACTTGGCCCTGCCAGTGGATTCAGACAGTACCGGATATCATGTCCTCTTCTGTCCTTTCGCCTTATTTCTTTGTCCGTTCTGTTCTCTCCCCCCGTGTCTCCATTGTTCTCCTCTTTTCCTCCTGCGTGATTGCCCCCGTCCCTTCACCTGCACCGGTAATAAGGGGTGTGTTCGGGAATCCTGTGACGTTGGCGGTGATTCCTGGAGTTGCCCTGCCCCTCTGACTCCCATTGGCCCCCACACCTCTGCATGGTTCACACTAGGTTTGAATCCAATTGGCAACAGATTTTGATGTGAATATTCAAAAATCCGCAAAAATAATATAAACATTTTCCCACCAGAGATGTGTTTCCATCAAAGTGACTTGTTGATGAAAAAAGAGGACGTGATGTAGTACACATAAAAATGACTTTTGCAGTCAAATTCTCATGTACCAGATAAAAAAACAAGTTACTGTAAATGGGTTTCCATCACATTTTCAACTCTACTGATGGTTTGTCTCAAAAACCTTATTTGTTAATAAATCCTCTTGTAACTACCAATACCGGATCCGGGAGCTTTGTCATCAACTGACACTAATTAGCATAACGCATCGGACATAAATATTACTAGAACATTTTCATATTCAGGAAATCACAAGTGAAATATATTGAAACACAGCTTAGCATTTTGTTAATCACCCTGTTATCTCAGATTTTGAAAATATGCTTTACAGCCAAAGCAAGACAAACATTTGTGTAAGTTCATCGATAGCCTAGCATAGCATTATGCCTAGCTAGCAGCAGGCACCCTGGTCACGAAAATCAGAAAAGCAATGAAATTAAATTGTTTACCTTTGATGAGCTTCGGATGTTTTCACTCACAAGACTCCCAGTTAGATAGCAAATGTTCCTTTTTTCCAAAAATATTTTTTTTGTAGCCTGAAATAACCCCATTAGTTCTTCACGTTTGGCTGAGAATTCGACGGGAAATTGCGGTCACGTCAATGCCGCTAAATATTCCAAATTAGCTCCATAATATTGACAGAAACATGGCAAACGTTGTTTATAATCAATCCTCAAGGTGTTTTTCAAATATCTATTCGATAATATATATCAACCGGGACAGGTGGCGTCTTAGTAGGAAAGAGAGAAACAATGGCCGCATTTGTCTCTTACGCACAAAAAACACTCTGAGAGACTCCAGCTGACCACTGACGCAATGTTGACGTTCAGGCTCATTTTTCTAAATAAAAGCCTGAAACTATGTATTGTGACACTAGACACATTAGGGAAGCCATAGAAAAAGGAATCTGGTTGATATCTCATTCACTGCTCAATAGGGACGCATAGGAACGCAGAGCTTTCTAAATAAGAGTCCCTTCTTGATCATCTTCTCCTGACAAAATAGCCTGTTTACTTTGGGGAACGTTATTTTTCCAAAAATGAAAATAGTGCCCCATAGATTCAACAGGTTTTAAATAGCAAATGTGCCCACTCTTGTCTTGGCACATGCGCTTTAGCCAAAAGCTTGCAGATACAGTGCAGGTAGGCTAGCCTACATTATGACATTATTATGCATAATAACGAAATCTTTTTATTTGTAAAATAGCAGCCGAACATTGATCATCATGTCACCAGAAGAAGACCCTGGATATTTATTGGAAAAGAGTGTCAAGCTCAACGCCGTGCACTTCACCACTCTGAAGTTCATAATTTATTTAATCTGTAGCCTAATAAACTGCATGCTTTCCTGAGCAATAGTGGGAGGACCACACAACATATCGTAGTGTGACTCCAAGTTTACTTCGATATGATGGTTATGAGTAAATATTGATATAATAAAGGCAATTCCACCGACATCCTTGCATAATACATGTTTACCTACACAAAAAGATCCCACCATGTTGAACAAGTTTAGCGTAATGTGTGGTCCGTAAGCAAGTGAACCAGTCATGTACTGTAGAGAAAGCATGGCTGTAGACATTCAATAAAGTAAAGCAGTTAGTCTAACCATGCCTTGGTCAAAGCAACCGGGCCAACCTGCCCGCTACACTGTTGCTGTCGCTAGCTTCTCATTACTGTTTTGATAAAAAAAAGCTCTGTTGCCACGGTTCAGTAGAACACCAAGCAGGTGTGATGTGTTCAACCCATGTTTCCGTCTCCCTTTTCGAATGAGTCCATTCATTAGATGATATTAGACACAGGGTAAAAAAAGACCATCCCAGCCTCCACAGGGAAACTCACATTATTATTTGCAGATATACTGGAATGTTTGTAAATTGATGAAATGGTTGTGTTGAACCTAGCCCAAATCATATTTGCCCACTACAGGATATTGGAACAGTTAAGCAAAATGGAATCTACATAGTGAAAAGTGTCTCCAAAACCCCAGGCATCAGAAATCTGAAAAAGGAATGCATACACAAAGCTACCTCTCACAGTGTGAAAACATTCTTGACTGGCACAAAATCAATGCCATCCAGCTGTCTCACCTGGTCAGGAAATCCACTTTGTTCCACCACAGTGCTCCCACCACCACCATCATGCACACGCCCGCACGCACAAGTGCACATCTGCACACATACACACAACTCGGAGCAACACCACCCACAAGCCCCACTTTGTGGTTGTGTATTACCAATGGAGCGGGAGATGACACATCAATCAAACACAAGCTGATTGTAATCCCCCACACCTGCATGATTGTCAGCTCTCCTCTCCATTCACCACAGTTTGTCTCACAAACCACCTCGGCATAAGGGGGAAAAATCACCCTGTCTCATAAACAGTGATGGAGATGAGTGGAGGCGCTGAGGTGGAAACTCTTTTGAAAGTTGTGTATTGATGGAAGTGGGATTGATGTTGGGGAAAGCTCAGAACACTTCGGTTTGTGGTAGAGTAACAGAGTACCTTCACGCTCTAGTGTAATTTTGTGGTGTGATGCTGCTCACGCTGCCTCTTTACTGTAGGTACAGTAGTGATTGGGAATTCATAATGTTGGTTTAACTCAATGCAATGATGCTGCTAATCACTGATCTACCAGGCACTAACAGAAACTGTTTTGTTCACCTTCTTTGGATCATGAAAGATTTACCAATGGATGCTTTATTATCCATAAGTGCTATTCTGCTGATACCATAAACATTTGACCCCAGTTATTGTCATGAGATACGGTATGTATTCCTTAGCCAGTCATTGCTCAACACTATTGCACCTTTTAAAGGCATCCATCATCATGTTGCACATTAAATGGTTGGCAAATGCTTTGATGAAGGCAAATGTTTTGTCACTCTATATGAAACTAAACATTTTAGCTTAATTTGCTTTTAATGATGATAACCGTAAGGTAAAGTGATAATGTTACTTTCCTTCCCACTGTAGGGACATTAGGTCCTGAGGGGCTCACCTACACCTGACCTCAAAATCCATCAGTTTAAGCAGTGTTTTTGCATGGGTTGTCTCTCAATCCACCACATCCGCCTATGTCGGCTTTCCGCATCTGTGGGGGAAGGTGGCTGAACTAGAGCAGAAATTAGACTTCTCACAAAAATGTCTGTAGTGTCTGAACTATTTGGCCTACAAACTAATATATACCCCATTGTGGAAAGGGAAGACTCTCACGAACACAATGGTGTTTTCCATTTTGTTCCTACGACCCACACAAGTGTCACACATACAAATTAATGTAAGTATGGAGGTAGTTTTTTAACAAAAATAAGGGGTTAAATATGTTTAAAAAACAAAAATGTATCTCCTAACACACACACTTCAAAACCTTATTCCTCATGATCTACTTTTTGACTGTCTTGTTTTGACATTTATGAATGTGTTATTTAATGTGTTTTCATGGGTTATAGACTTTTAGATACTTTGCTCTGTCAATAAACAACTGTAAAGACACAAAGCGATTCTGTAATGCATTAGGATTCAGGAATCGCCCTGAAAGACATCCATCATTCAAAATGGGAGAACTCCACATGGAAGGTCCTGATTGTATACTGACTTCTAAGACTGTATACATAACAGGCAGAGCTCAGCAGAGGCTTTCCTCAAGGATTCTGCTATTATAGTTAATACATAGTTGCTGGTCTGGTTTGGGATTATATACATTCATATTTAATGGAAACTAACCAGCATGCCGATCTCTTCACACTAATAATATATTGCCACCTTTCTTTTCCACAAAAGTCACTTGAAATAAAAAATATATGGTCAGGTACCTTTAAATCGGCTCTCCTATAATATTTTTGAGAATTATAGGGCAGAATATCAAGTAGGATAAACCACAAGGGATGTTTAAGCTCTTTTTATTTTTTTTTATTTTACCTTTATTTAACCAGGTAGGCAAGTTGAGAACAAGTTCTCATTTACAATTGCGACCTGGCCAAGATAAAGCAAAGCAGTTCGACAGATACAACAACACAGAGTTACACATGGAGTAAAACAAACATACAGTCAATAATACAGTATAAACAAGTCTATATACAAAGTGAGCAAATGAGGTGAGAAGGGAGGTAAAGGCAAAAAAGGCCTTGGTGGCAAGGTAAATACAATATAGCAAGTAAAACACTGGAATGGTAGTTTGCAATGGAAGAATGTGCAGTAGTAGAAATAAAAATAATGGGGTGCAAAGGAGCAAAATAAATAAATTAATTAAATACAGTTGGGAAAGAGGTAGTTGTTAGGGCTAAATTATAGGTGGGCTGAGTACAGGTGCAGTAATCTGTGAGCTGCTCTGACAGTTGGTGCTTAAAGCTAGTGAGGGAGATAAGTGTTTCCAGTTTCAGAGATTTTTGTAGTTCGTTCCAGTCATTGGCAGCAGAGAACTGGAAAGAGAGGCGACCAAAGAAAGAATTGGTTTTGGGGGTGACTAGAGAGATATACCTGCTGGAGCGTGTGCTACAGGTGGGAGATGCTATGGTGAACAGCGAGCTGAGATAAGGGGGGACTTTACCTAGCAGGGTCTTGTAGATGACATGGAGCCAGTGGGTTTGGCGAGTATGAAGCGAGGGCCAGCCAACGAGAGCGTACAGGTCGCAATGGTGGGTAGTATATGGGGCTTTGGTGACAAAACGGATTGCACTGTGATAGACTGCATCCAATTTGTTGAGTAGGGTATTGGAGGCTATTTTGTAAATTACATCGCCAAAGTCGAGGATTGGTAGGATGGTCAGTTTTACAAGGGTATGTTTGGCAGCATGAGTGAAGGATGCTTTGTTGCGAAATAGGAAGCCAATTCTAGATTTAACTTTGGATTGGAGATGTTTGATATGGCTCTGGAAGGAGAGTTTACAGTCTAACCAGACACCTAAGTATTTGTAGTTGTCCACGTATTCTAAGTCAGAGCCGTCCAGAGTAGTGATGTTGGACAGGCGGGTAGGTGCAGGTAGCGATCGGTTGAAGAGCATGCATTTAGTTTTACTTGTATTTAAGAGCAATTGGAGGCCACGGAAGGAGAGTTGTATGGCATTGAAGCTTGCCTGGAGGGTTGTTAACACAGTGTCCAAAGAAGGGCCGGAAGTATACAGAATGGTGTCGTCTGCGTAGAGGTGGATCAGAGACTCACCAGCAGCAAGAGCGACCTCATTGATGTATACAGAGAAGAGAGTCGGTCCAAGAATTGAACCCTGTGGCACCCCCATAGAGACTGCCAGAGGTCCGGACAACAGACCCTCCGATTTGACACACTGAACTCTATCAGAGAAGTAGTTGGTTAACCAGGCGAGGCAATCATTTGAGAAACCAAGGCTGTTGAGTCTGCCGATGAGGATGTGGTGATTGACAGAGTCGAAAGCCTTGGCCAGATCAATGAATACGGCTGCACAGTAATGTTTCTCATCGATGGCGGTTAAGATATCGTTTAGGACCTTGAGCGTGGCTGAGGTGCACCCATGACCAGCTCTGAAACCAGATTGCATAGCAGAGAAGGTATGGTGAGATTCGAAATGGTCGGTAATCTGTTTGTTGACTTGGCTTTCGAAGACCTTAGAAAGGAATGGTAGGATAGATATAGGTCTGTAGCAGTTTGGGTCAAGAGTGTCCCCCCCTTTGAAGAGGGGGATGACCGCAGCTGCTTTCCAATCTTTGGGAATCTCAGACGACACGAAAGAGAGGTTGAACAGGCTAGTAATAGGGGTGGCAACAATTTCGGCAGATAATTTTAGAAAAAAAGGGTCCAGATTGTCTAGCCCGGCTGATTTGTAGGGGTCCAGATTTTGCAGCTCTTTCAGAACATCAGCTGAATGGATTTGGGAGAAGGAGAAATGGGGAAGGCTTGGGCGAGTTGCTGTTGGGGGTGCAGTGCTGTTGACAGGGGTAGGAGTAGCCAGGTGGAAAGCATGGCCAATAGTAGAAAAATGCTTATTGAAATTTTCAATTATGGTGGATTTATCAGTGGTGACAGTGTTTCCTATCTTCAGTGCAGTGGGCAGCTGGGAGGAGGTGTTCTTATTCTCCATCGACTTTACAGTGTCCCAGAACTTTTTTGAGTTAGTGTTGCAAGAAGCAAATTTCTGCTTGAAAAAGCTAGCCTTGGCTTTTCTAACTGCCTGTGTATAACGGTTTCTAGCTTCCCTGAACAGCTGCATATCACGGGGGCTGTTCGATGTTAATGCAGAACGCCATAGGATGTTTTTGTGTTGGTTAAGGGCAGTCAGGTCTGGGGAGAACCAAGGGCTATATCTGTTCCTGGTTCTAAATATCTTGAATGGGGCATGTTTATTTAAGATGGTTAGGAAGGCATTTAAAAAAAATATCCAGGCATCCTCTACTGACGGGATGAGGTCAATATCCTTCCAGGATACCCCGGCCAGGTCGATTAGAAAGGCCTGCTCGCTGAAGTGTTTCAGGGAGCGTTTTACAGTGATGAGAGGAGGTCGTTTGACCGCTGACCCATTACGGATGCAGGCAATGAGGCAGTGATCGCTGAGATCTTGGTTGAAGACAGCAGAGGTGTATTTAGAGGGGAAGTTGGTTAGGATGATATCTATGAGGGTGCCCGTGTTTAAGGCTTTGGGGAGGTACCTGGTAGGTTCATTGATAATTTGTGTGAGATTGAGGGCATCAAGTTTAGATTGTAGGATGGCTGGGGTGTTAAGCATGTTCCAGTTTAGGTCGCCTAGCAGCACGAGCTCTGAAGATAGATGGGGGGCAATCAGTTCACATATGGTGTCCAGAGCACAGCTGGGGGCAGAGGGTGGTCTATAGCAGGCGGCAACGGTGAGAGACTTGTTTTTAGAGAGGTGGATTTTTAAAAGTAGAAGTTCAAATTGTTTGGGTACAGACCTGGATAGTAGGACAGAACTCTGCAGGCTATCTTTGCAGTAGATTGCAACACCGCCCCCTTTGGCAGTTCTATCTTGTCTGAAAATGTTGTAGTTTGGAATTAAAATGTCTGAATTTTTGGTGGTCTTCCTAAGCCAGGATTCAGACACAGCTAGAACATCCGGGTTGGCAGAGTGTGCTAAAGCAGTGAATAGAACAAACTTAGGTAGGAGGCTTCTAATGTTAACATGCATGAAACCAAGGCTATTACGGTTACAGAAGTCGTCAAAAGAGAGCGCCTGGGGAATAGGAGTGGAGCTAGGCACTGCAGGGCCTGGATTCACCTCTACATCGCCAGAGGAACATAGGAGGAGTAGAATAAGGTTGCGGCTAAAAGCAATAAGAATTGGTCGTCTAGAACATCTGGAACAGAGAGTAAAAGGAGGTTTCTGGGGGCGATAAAATAGCATCAAGGTATAATGTACAGACAAAGGTAAGGTAGGATGTGAATACAGTGGAGGTAAACCTAGGTATTGAGTGATGAAGAGAGAGATATTGTCTCTAGAAACATCATTGAAACCAGGAGATGTCATTGCATGTGTGGGTGGTGGAACTAATAGGTTGGATAAGGTATAGTGAGCAGGACTAGAGGCTCTACAGTGAAATAAGCCAATAAACACTAACCAGTGTGATTTAGACAGCTAGCCAGGCCATCGGTAGCAAGCTAGCATAGGATGGAGTCTGTTGTTAGCCACCTCTTGCGTTCGGTCAGTAGATTAGTGGGGTTCCGTGTGGTAGAGGGGATTAATCCAAATCACACAAAAACAAAAATAAGAACAATAGATATAGTTATAGAGGCAAGAGAAGAAAACATAATAATAATAAAAATAAATAAATTGTCCGATTGTCTATTCAGATAGCAGCCGGTAAGACAGCTAACGGTTAGCGGGCCGCAGATGGGCGTTCAGGTAACGTCGCGACGGAGGAGCCAGCCAGATCTCCTTCAGGTAGATAACGTCGGCAGTCCAGTTGTGAAGGCCCGGTGGGGCTCCGCGTAGGCAGTAAAACGGGTTCGGATAGGTGACTGCAGCCCAGGAGTGAATGATGGAACTCAGGAGTGATTGACGGAGCTGGCTAGCACCGGAACAATCGATGTTTGCTCCGGAATCGACGAAAGCCGACTGTCACACGGATAGCAGCTAGCTAGCTGTGAGATCCGGGTATGAATGTCCAGAGAGCAGTTGAAATCCAGGGACATGGAGAGAAAAATTGGTCCGGTATGTTCCGTTCCGAGCCGCGCTGCGCCGTACAAAACTGGCGATAGATTTTCGATAGATTTTCGAGCTAAAGGAAAGCTGATGACCACAAACCGTGGTTAGCTGAATACTAACGATTTGCCAGTAAAGAAGCTAACTAGCTTCTGATTAGCTTCTGGATTAGCTTCTGGGCTAGCTCCTGGCTAGCTTCTGGCTAGTTTCTGGCTAGCTTCTTGGAGTTTCTGGCTAGCTTCTTGGAGGATTACAGATCTGAGGTAAATAATACTTTTTTATAAATATAAATTGGTGAGGCTGGTTGCAGGAGAGTGTTTAGAAGATGAGTTGATGGAAAATAAAAATAAAATTCTTTAAGAATGAGTTGAAATAATGAGTCAGGCAAGGGATTCTTCGGAAGTAGGCTGGGTGTTAAATGTTGAAACTGTGATGTCCACTACCACAAATAGTTCAGTGCACCCAGAAATGTATTTTGTTCATATAAAAAGGCACAAGTTGGCTACCAGAACATCCATCTTCTGCAGTAAACACCTATTTCTGTTCCTAATCAATTTGAGCTCATTGTAATAGATGTTTCCATTAATCGGAATGCACATTTCTTTGTTGCTGAAATCTACCGCGCCCCTGCTGCAAAGACGGTTGCTGTTAATGCTATATCTGTCACACCCTGATCTGTTTCACCTGTCTTGTGCTTGTATCCACCCCCCTCCAGGTGTCTCCCATTTCCCCCATTATCCCCTGTGCATTTATATCTGTGTTTTCTGTTAGTCTGTTGCCAGTTCGTCTTCTCTCGCCAAGCCTACAATCAAGTTTTTTCCCGTACTCATGTTCCCTCTAGTCCCCGTTTTCTAGTTCTTCCGGTTCTGACCATTCTGCCTGCCCTGACCCTGAGCCTGTACCTTACTGACTCTGCCCTGGATTACTGACCTCTGCCTGCCCTTGATCTGTCGTTTGCATGCCCCATGTTTTGTCAATAAACATGTGATTCAAACTGTCTGCATCTGGGTCTTGTCCTGAGTCCTGATAGTATGAACTGGCCTTGACTGACCCAGCAGACACGGACCAGCTCTGTAACACTGTCTCCTCCCAAGGAGCCAGCATTGGGAGACACAAGGAGTTACTTCAAGGTCTTATGGAAGGATTCCAGACCTTGGCGGAACGCCACGACCTTGCTTTCCCTACTTTGCTGGAGCAAGTCAGCAGATTATCTATTAGACAGCCAGCCACTACGGTAACCTCCCAGCCTCTCAGTAACCCCACTGTCAGCAGGGCGTTCCCCCCATCCCACCCTGGCTTCCTGAGAACTCTGCTTACCTCCTCTGGAACGCTTCACTGGAGATTCAGGAACCTGTCGGGCATTTCTCTCCCAGTGCTCCCTCATCTTTGAGCTACAGCCCTCTTCTTTTCCATCTGAGCACTCGAAGGTAGCATACCTATACCACTGATGTCCGGGAGGGCTCTCGCCTGGGCTACGGCTGTGTGGAGGCAACAAGCCACTGTGTGTTTCAGTCTAGAGGAATTCAAGGCGGAGGTGAAGAAAGTGTTTGATTCTCCTTTGTCAGAGAGAGAGGCTGCTCGGAAGCTACTCCGTCTACGTCAAGACTCCCGTAGTGTGGCAGACTATGTGGTCGATTTCTGCACGTTGGACGCAGAGAGTGCCTGAAACCCGGAAGCCCTGTTCAACCCATTCCTTCACGGATTATCAGAAGAGGTCAAAGACAAGCTGGCAGCTTGGGAGCTGCCCATCGATCTCGACTCGCTTATTGCGTTGACTATCCAAATTGATGGGCGACTACGGAAATGTAGGAGGGAGAGGAGGTCTGTTCCCATTCGCCCTCGCTCGTCCATGGATCCCACCTCGCGTCTAAGGAATGCCAGAAGTCCTCAGCGTCTACATTGCCGAAAGAATCCGAGGTTTCCCGAGTTCCCCCGGGATACACAGTGGTCTGTCGACTCGCCTCCTCCGGAGCCTATGCAACTTGACAGAGCTAGATTGTCTCCTGCCGACTGAACACCAAGAGCTGTCTGTATTTTGGAACTACAGGTCATTACATTTCTACCTGTAAAAAGACCTGACTCATCAGAAGGTATGAGTACGCTGGTGGGCATTACTGAGAATGTCTAGTCTCCACTTACTCATACCTCTCTCCTTTCCATCCTGCTGGGGGGTGACCGGTCCAACTCTCTCTGAGTACTCATTGACTCTAGGGCCGACGAGAGTTTTATGGACACCACCCTGGTGTCTAAGCATGGATTCCCACTGGACATAAGACATTTTAATCCAGCTACCTTTTAAGCTCTACCTTTGACTGGTGATTCTTCACAATTTGTGAGAACAATAAATTCACCGAATTATGCTAATTCTATCAGAATTCTTACATCATTACTGAAAACAATTAGATAAGGCATGTTTTTAATCATCATTTTATCTCGGCAAGCTTTAATTTGAGAGGAATGGTGGTTTAAACAACCATGTTCAGTCAGTTTGCTGATCTTCCTGCTCCCAGCCTCTAGCTGACTTGAATGATAAACCGTCAACTACTAGTGAATCTGTGTTTTAATTTCAACAATTTACGATCTGTGATGTTTAATATGCCTTGTTTCAGATTCATGTAACAAAATAAATGTACTGAGGTTGATATGCTTGACCCATTTCTACTGCAGCTCTCCACCCACTTGATTGCAAATTCTTTAACCCATATGTTTATGTGACGATCATATTTGGTACTTTCTTGCCAAGCAAAAATATTAGTCATTGATCAGTTCTGGTCTGTTCATCATTGTGGCTTTAGACCAGGTAATAGACCACCCAAATAAAATGCCAGATAAAAATGTGATTCACATTTTTTTAAAATATATATATATTTACATTTTCAAACAGTACATTTATATTTTCCAACAGGGCTAAACATTTGGGTGAGGTTTTTCTTCTCACGTGAGTAGCCTAATTTCACTGCCAAAAATAAAATGTAACAAACTAGTGTTCTGCGAAATAACAACACAATGTCAAATACAGGAAGTCTAGTCAAATAACTAACAACCAATCACATGGTCCGTTACTCACTTGCGTGAAACTTTCAAAAAACAAGCCACAGGAGTTTTTTGAGCGAGAATAAATATGACTTTCGAGTAGTAAGACATGTATAAAAGCAACAGATACCATTCATAAGAAGGGGCTAGAAGCATATTATATGGTGAGCTACCGAGTGGCTAGGACAGGCAAGTCCCATACTATTGTGGAGGGCTTAATTCTTCAGGTTGCCGCGGATATGGCTGGGACAATGCTGGGGGAAAATGCAAAAAAATATATACAGACAATGCCTTCATCAAACAACACTGTTTCATGATGCATCAGTGACATGTCAAGAAATGTTTTGAAACAATTACTGTTTCGCATACAAGCCAGTGAATTATATGCGTTACAGCTGGATGAGTCAACAGACATGGCGGGCCTGGCACAGCTCCTGGTATATGTCCGTTACGTTTATGGGGGGGGTCAATTAAGGAAGACATCCTCTTCTGCAAACCACTGGAAACCAGGACAACAGGAGAGGATATTTTAAAGTACTGGACAGCTTTGTGACACCAAATGGACTTTGGTGGTCAAGATGTGTTGGTACATGTACTGACGGCGCAAAAGCCATGACAGGGAGACACAGTGGAGTGATAACGTGCGTGCAACCAGTTGCTCCCGACGCCACTTGGGTAGACTGTAGTATTCACCGAGAGGCTCTTGCTGCCAAACTTGACAGCTTGAAAGATGTTTTGGACACTACATTGAAAACGGTTAACTTTGTTAAAGCAAGGCCACTGAACTCACGTGTATTTTCTGCTCTATGCAATGATATGCTGGACAAAATGTAGGCTATGATTAAGAAGTTGGAGCTCTTCTCTGTCTACTGTGACGACCCTCCCACTCTGTCTGCCGTATTCTGTCTTTGTTTTTGTTTCCTTATTAGGATGCCGGTGGGCGGAGTTGAGAGGGTCGTCAGCTACATGGGAAACACCTGGGCCCAGGTGTTTCCCAGGATAAATAAACCACTTCCCCATTCATGGAGGAGACTCTCTCCATGCAGACATTTGTAGATTGTGTTGTGGTTCTTGGTGGCTTTTTGTTTGTTTGCTTTGGCACCTTTCAACACCCTGCATTATCACATTCATGCATGCAAAACACTCACTTACACTACTGATTACACACACCATTGTATATTTTCCTTAGTTGCTTTAGTTAATAAATATATATTTTGTTACTCCTTATCTCCACGTTGTCTCCCTTTGTTACGGGCTTTGAGCCGGTTCGTGACACTACATTAACAAGGTCAACACACAGGTCTTTCCATCATTGTATGATTTTTTTTGTGCAAATGAACTCAAGCTTACGGACAATTTCAAATGTGATATAGCGTGAGCTGGGTGCGCAATTACGCAGGTACTTTCCAAAAACAAATGACACTGTCACGCCCTGATCTGTTTCACCTGTCTTTGCCCCCAGTTGGCCCGAAGGTTATCTTAAGAGCAGGTGAGGTGGTGATGAAGGGACTGGCTTCCTCTCTCACATCAAAACATACTTGCAGATGAGTGCAAATTGGGGAGGGGGGCTAATAGCTGAACAATAGACTATTCAACCTTTACTAAAAAATAGTCTAATAGCCGAGCTAGGTGTGAAAAATCCCCCTTCTATCACAGACCAGATTTTCCCTAACGACCAAGGGGTAGCTTGCAACTCAATGTAATAAAATAATGACTTTTCAAGTAAGTTACCATACACATTATGTTGGCTGACAATTTATTAGCTACGCTGTCCTTACGAACCACATAGCATATCATTACAGAAGTATGTACCGGCATGTTAGCTAGCTTCTTAATGTTAATAGTTATTGACTGATTATTCTCGTCATTCTTAGCTTAGCTAAATGGTTTAGTCGTTGTGCTTTGTCAATGGACATTCGGGTGCATTCGTAAATTCCCTTTGGCTATCTATAGGCTGGACAATAGAATGAGTCAAAATTCACCCAAGGCTGAACATTGGCTAACCTGGAACACTAGCGCGCGCCATAGCAAATGAATGGAATCGAACATTCGCAGAGCCTGTTTTGACTGGAGTGATGCTTAGAATTCCATAAATGTATCTCTTTTTATTTTACCACTACAATCTGTACGTCGGACGAAACTGAAAACCAACTTGTGTAGAAAGTAAACATCCGCACCTCGATTGTGCTTATGTCTGCGTAATGAAAAAGTAGGGGAAAATAAAACAACTTTTACTATTTCTGGTCTAGCGATCGCTGACAAACGAGCTCGCTGCCCAGACTTACATAATTACAAGAGAGGAGGAGATTCTCCTGATTAAAATGGTGCCAGTGTAAAAGTTTTGCTTCCGTCCCTCTCCTTGCCCCTACCTGGGCTTCGAGCCAGGGACCTTCTGCACACATAGACAATAGCCATCCTCGAAGCATTGTTACCTATCGCTCCACAAAAGCCACGCCCCTACAGAGCAAGGGGAACAACTACTTCAAGGTCTCAGAGCGAATGACGTCACCGATTGAAACACTACTAGCACGCACCCTGCTAACTAACTAGCCATTTCACACCGGTTACAGCCAACTTGAAAAAATATACAGTGCCTTGCGAAAGTATTCGGCCCCCTTGAACTTTGCGACCTTTTGCCACATTTCAGGCTTCAAACATAAAGATATAAAACTGTATTTTTTTGTGAAGAATCATAAACAAGTGGGACACAATCATGAAGTGGAATGACATTTATTGGATATTTCAAACTTTTTTAACAAATCAAAAACTGAAAAATTGGGCGTTCAAAATTATTCAGCCCCCTTAAGTTAATACTTTGTAGCGCCACCTTTTGCTGCGATTACAGCTGTAAGTCGCTTGGGGTATGTCTCTATCAGTTTTGCACATCGAGAGACTGACATTTTTTCCCATTCCTCCTTGCAAAACAGCTCGAGCTCAGTGAGGTTGGATGGAGAGCATTTGTGAACAGCAGTTTTCAGTTCTTTCCACAGATTCTCGATTGGATTCAGGTCCGGACTTTGACTTGGCCATTCTAACACCTGGATATGTTTATTTTTGAACCATTCCATTGTAGATTTTGCTTTATGTTTTGGATCATTGTCTTGTTGGAAGACAAATCTCCGTCCCAGTCTCAGGTCTTTTGCAGACTCCATCAGGTTTTCTTCCAGAATGGTCCTGTATTTGGCTCCATCCATCTTCCCATCAATTTTAACCATCTTCCCTGTCCCTGCTGAAGAAAAGCAGGCCCAAACCATGATGCTGCCACCACAATGTTTGACAGTGGGGATGGTGTGTTCAGCTGTGTTGCTTTTACGCCAAACATAACGTTTTGCATTGTTGCCAAAAAGTTCAATTTTGGTTTCATCTGACCAGACACCTTCTTCCACATGTTTGGTGTGTCTCCCAGGTGGCTTGTGGCAAACTTTAAACGACACTTTTTATGGATATCTTTAAGAAATGGCTTTCTTCTTGCCACTCTTCCATAAAGGCCAGATTTTTGCAATATATGACTGATTGTTGTCCTATGGACAGAGTCTCCCACCTCAGCTGTAGATCTCTGCAGTTCATCCAGAGTGATCATGGGCCTTTTGGCTGCAGCTCTGATCAGTCTTCTCCTTGTATGAGCTGAAAGTTTAGAGGGACGGCCAGGTCTTGGTAGATTTGCAGTGGTCTGATACTCCTTCCATTTCAATATTATCGCTTGCACAGTGCTCCTTGGGATGTTTAAAGCTTGGGAAATCTTTTTGTATCCAAATCCAGCTATAAACTTCTTCACAACAGTATCTCGGACCTGCCTGGTGTGTTCCTTGTTCTTCATGATGCTCTCTGCGCTTTTAACGGACCTCTGAGACTATCACAGTGCAGGTGCATTCATACGGAGACTTGATTACACACAGGTGGATTGTATTTATCATCATTAGTCATTTAGGTCAACATTGGATCATTCAGAGATCCTCACTGAACTTCGGGAGAGAGTTTGCTGCACTGAAAGTAAAGGGGCTGAATAATTTTGCACGCCCAATTTTTCAGTTTTTGATTTGTTAAAAAAGTTTGAAATATCCAATAAATGTCGTTCCACTTCATGATTGTGTCCCACTTGTTGTTGATTCTTCACAAAAAAATACAGTTTTATATCTTTATGTTTGAAGCCTGAAATGTGGCAAAAGGTCGCAAAGTTCAAGGGGGCCGAATACTTTCGCAAGGCACTGTATACACAGTGAGATATTTGGTGAAATAGACCTCTCCAAAGGAAATCAATGGGGGGAGCTCAGCATTCCGATTTGATGACAACCGAGCTAGCTGCAAAGGCTTGCATAATTAGAAAGGGGAGATTCTCATAATTAAAATGGCATCCGACTTGAAAAAATACACATTGTGAGATATTTGGCGAAATAGACAAACATGCCTATATTTCCCCCATAGGAAACAATGGGAAGACCTCAGAGTTCCAAAATTATTTTTGTTGTTTACATTTTAACTATAAAACAACATGAGCAGGTCTCATTGCCAACAATAACAAAGCAGGCATTGTGACGTTGAACAATATGCTGGGAATAGAACGTTCGGAAGGCGAGTTGGTGCCACGATGCTCAATATAACTAATAAGAGCTGGCAGGGTGAACGTCAAGCAGCTGGGAAATATGATCATTTTATGACACTGAGCTCCACGGCGGATGCAATGAATGTTATTAAAAATGTTATGTGTCAAGCCCTACTATCTACATGGATTTCAGAGCACTCTTATCTGAGTGTACCAGAGCGCAGAATACTAGAGCACAGTAGCCTAATAAACAAATAACCACATTCATTTTGTTAATAAGACACAGATAAAAAAATACTCTTTCAAACTGCAGATGTTGATTTAGTTATGGATCCATAACAAATTACTATGGGAATAAATATCACTGATTTACAGAAATATTGGAACAAAGTTGTCTAATGAAGGCAAACAATTATGAATCCTCCAATCCTGTAGCCTACTCCCGACAATCACATTGTACAGTGCCATATTTTCCATTCCATCCTAACGGAAACAATCAGGGTTTCATTTTTTGTTTTTCTCAATGGAAACATCATAATATTAATCACATGAATTAAGCCAAATTTCTTAAAATCAATCCAATGTACAATGTTATTACAAAAAATGTTTTAAATTCTCTGACACTGCCAATATGGAATACTATCAAATGCTTCTCAAAGATGCCCTCTGGTGGTCAAACTAGCAATAACTTGCAGTAACATAAGAAATGTCTGAGAATTAAATGACGTGCCACAGAATGCTGAAGGGTGTGTATGACGCAACTTTTAAAGGAGGAACCACTGTAGGATAGATAGGGTTATCTGCTGCATTGATGACTAGTTTAGGAGTAGATGGCAGGTTTGGCAAGCTCAATTTCTAACAATGCTGCCTCTCATTACGCAAAGCTTAATTTCTTATTAAATGGCGCTTTATCAAAACTCAGTAAAAACTTTGTCTGTTCTATTTGGTTGTGTGTGTGCACGCATGCGAAAAGGGTTATGCTTTGCTTTCCATGTCAGAGTAGGCATTTATACTTGTCATGAATGTGTAACTGGAGCTGTGTCGACACCAATGGAGACACTATTTCATTATACGCAATTAGTAAGAAGTACTATCTCTTCTCAAGTCTTCTGCCAATCAGCACTCACATGGCCCCAAGAAACATTAATCATTCCTGTTTGCTAATGATGTCATTAAAATGCAACATTAATGCCACAGACCTCAGGCCATTTTAGTTAGAGGAACTGACAAATACATTTGCCTAATTTCATACTAGAGACTTCCACCAGCATTGCTCTCTCTGCCTTCAAAATAATTAAGTGATAATGTGATGTAACAGTAATGTCTTACAAGCTAATAATGAAGCCCTGCAGTCGATAAGAATTGATTTGGGAGTCATCTCATTAACGACTGGGGCTAAGGCTTGAGACAGCCCTGCTCCAGTGGTTGAGAGTTACAGCACTGGAAGGAGCAAGCACCCTCACTGGTGAGAATAAAATGACAAAGACCTGTCAGCAGGAGGGGGAAGGGTAGTGGCAAAATGGGGGACTGGCTTTATAAAGGATTTTTGCTTTGTATGAATTCATATTTTTTGAATTCAAGAGTGAGCTGAATAAGAGAGTAATGCACTGCTTGTGCAAAACATTTAAATACAATGTCATGTGCTGGAGGCCAAACATCTGTCCTGAGTAATCACCTATCATTCAATCCACATCCTGTCCCCGATGTCCCAAATAAACCACTGATCTAACTGTTAACCAGAACTCTAAGTTGCCATAGACTGAGAGTCTGTACTGCATAAACACCAACTCAAATGCTACTTAAATACTAATTTCACCATACGACTTTGGCAGGAGCAGCAATTCAGGAGGAGTCATCGTGTTGGTGTTGCAGCTTGACACATTGGAGGTATTTCTGTGTAGCCCACAAGCTAATCCTCAACATTGTAATTCTATCGGAGTCGGTACAGCCACCTGATTTCTCCACGCATCGCGCCGGCAGAAACAAGCATCTCTCCGGTAAGAAGAAGGGCGGAGTGTATGCTTTATGATTAACGAGACGTGGTGTGATCATAACAACATACAGGAACTCAAGTCCTTTTGTTCGCCTGACTTAGAATTCCTCACAATCAAATGTCGACCGCAGTGTCTACCAAGAGAATTATCTTCTATCATAATCACAGTCGTGTATATTCCCCTCAAGCAGACACATCGATTTTTACAGCGCTACCCGGGCTGGCAAAACCCTGGATCATTGTTATTCTAACTTCCGTGATGCATATAAGGTCCTCCCCCACCCTCCTTTCGGAAAAGCTGACCATGACACCATTTTGATGCTCCGGGCCTATAGACAGAAACTAAAACAGGAAGTACCCATGCTCAGGTTTGTTCAACGCTGGTCCGACCAATCTGATTCCACGCTTCAAGATTGCTTCGATCACGTGGACTGGGATATGTTCCGCATAGCGTCGAACAACAACATTGATGAATACGCGGATTCAGTGAACGAGTTTATTAGCAAGTGCATTGGTGATGTTGTACCCACAGCGTCTACTAAAAAACCTCTCCCAACCAGAAACTGTGGATTGATGGCAGCATTCGCGCAAAACTGAAAGCGCGAACCACTGCTTTTAATCAGGGCAAGGTGACCGGAAACATGACCGAATACAAACAGTGTAGCTATTCCCTCCGCAAGGCAATCAAACACGCTAAGCGTCAGTATAGTGACAAAGTTGAGTCGCAATTCAACGGCTCAGACATGAGAGGTATGTGGCAGGGTCTACAGTCATTCACGGACTACAAAATAAATACCAGCCCCGTCGCGGACCACGATGTCTTGCTCCCAGACAAACTAAACAAGGTAACAACATCTCCACCCCGCTGATCCTCAACATCCTCCGCCCTCTCCTGTACTCCCTGTTCACCCACAACTGCGTGGCCATGCACGCCTCCAACTCAATCATCAAGTTTGCAGACGACACTACAGTGGTAGGCTTGATTACCAACAACGAAGAGACGGCCTACCGGGAGGAGGTGAGGACCCTCAGAGTGTGGTGTCAGGAAAATAACCTCACACTCAATGTCAACAAAACAAAGGAGATGATCGTGGACTATAGGAAACAGCAGAGGGAGCAGTCCCCTATCCACATTGACGGGACAGTAGTGGAGAGGGTGGAAAGTTTTAAGTTCCTTGGCATACACATCACGGACAAACTGAAATGATCCACCCTCACAGACAGCGTGGTGAAGAAGGCGGAGCAGTGCCTCTTCAACCTCAGCTTGTCACCAAAAAAACTCACAAACGTTTACAGATGCACAATCAAGAGCATCCTGTCGAGCTGTATCACCACCTGGTATGTACATATTCTTATTCATTCCTTTACACTTGTGTGTATAAGGTAGCTGTTGTGAAATTGTTAGGTTCGATTACTTGTTAGGAATTACTGAATGCACGAAACAAGAGCACAAGCATTTCGCTGCACTCGCATTAACATCTGCTAACCATATGTATGTGACAAATAAAATTTGATTTGACAAAGAAGAGCTCTCCAGTAGGTTTACCAAAACAATAAAGGGGCATTTTCTCAAAAGTGAGGTTACACGTTTTTCAAATTTCAAAGCAGAATTACTTTCCTTTTTTTCCTCAACTGTAGTGTATGATATACCATTTTCTAGCTCTGAATCTCTGCTTTTATCCAATGTAAAATAAAAATAAAAAACTAATGTAGCCACATGTGATCGAGCCGGTCGGTCACATATGAACAAAGTTATGTCTGAGATACTCATGGTTCTCTGAGCCCAGTATTTAAAAAGCTATCTGGATTTCGCCTATCCGATAGGATTAAAGGCATAGAAATTGAATAAATAGAATGCACAAATCATTGACTTGGATGTGGACCCTCGTTCTATTCATTCTATTTTCATGCATTTCATCCTATCTGATACCTGAAATAGATAATGAAAAAGCTCTTGGCAGCTAGATCCTCTTGAGTGATTTGGCTTCTTGTCTATTGTATATTGATAATGAAACAGAGTAATCTATTTAGCAAAGTGTCTTTGAGGTCACAGAGAATATCAAAGACAAAGAAGAATCTTTAATTCCAAAGACCAAAGAATTTCTGCAAACCTTGAAGCACTGTGTTGATAAATAACCTTTCTACAATTCCAATAAGTACTTTTTGTAGATTCCATCCTTCTCATAAATAATGATCGTTAGATTAAGGTAGAGTCATGGTATAGCATTATAGCAGAGCAGTATTTTAACTATTCTTTATTCTGGACAGCATTAAGAAAACATTCAAATACTGCAAAACTATCTCCTATGGACGCACACATGCACATTCTCTCTCTCACACACACGTACACACAAACACCAGCTGACTAATCCATGGTGGTCTGTTTCTATCTCTGTAGTGTGTCATTTAAGTTTAATTTAGATTTATTACTACCGTTATACTGCCGTTCATTCATTGTTGATTGCCATTACCATTAGAATGTATATATTTATCCTGGTACTGGTCACAATTACTCCTGTTTACATGTTGACATTACCATAGAATTTACAGTATATGTTCCTTCTATAAGACACTTTTCAGCACTGCTATATTGTTTACTACTACTACCAGTCACTTTTTACTAATTCCTGCCTACATGTACTGTACAAATCTACCTCAACTATCCCTGCACACTGTAAATGTGTTACTGGCATTGAACCTGTATATAGCTTGCACTCTCCTGTTTTCTTTTTCTTTGTTTCTTATTTCTCATGTTTGTTTTATTTCTCTAGATATACTATTTTAGACAGTTAATACTGCAATGTTGGGAAGGGCTCGCAAGTTAAGCATTTAACTGCACTTGGGCATGTGGCAATAAAACGTGAAACATGTCGAAGCAGGGATTATGCCAGTGATTATGATGATCATTTACAGAAAATATAAAATTCAAGTAAATTCAATTATATACTAAAAAGGTCATCTGACTGCACTTCCCATGTACCAAGCCTGCACTCCCCATATACCAATCCTGTGCTTCCCATGTGCCAAATCACACCAATTGAGCTCTCCTAGTCCTCACACTGAGTCTTCCACTGAGACCCTCTCCCCAGACATACTCGCCGGGAGATACATTTCATTAATTTCCTGTGTTGACAGTCCTGAGCTGCTTCCTTGGCTCTGTACAATTAATGGTCCAAAACGTTTTCCCATCCAATATAGGACCATCAATCACATTGCAAGCCTTCATTACTTTCTATAATTATGTGTCACTGTTCTCATGGCACCCTCCTCTTCTCTTTTGTATTCTTAAAATAACTCCAGCACAGGGAAGAGAAAGGATCCTTGAATAATTAAATATGTCGGTAAAACACTGTTAGACTTGGAGATTATGGTCACGGAGAGTGCTATTCGTGTTACGCCGAACATGAAAGCCCAGGAAAATGAACAGGTACAGTCAGCTACAATACTGTAAAGTCGGCCTAATAATGCTAAAAAATAATGCTTAAATAAATTGACCGCTGGTCTTTACTGTATGCTGCACATTTTTACATTGTATTCCGTTTCCAGCGAGACTATTCAAGCCATCGACTCAATGATGGTTGAAGATGATAAGCGATCAGCAAAGGCAATCTGTAATCTGCTGGCATCACAGCACAACATAAACATTGCTCTAATCACAGTCAGAAGACAGTTGAAGAAACTTGAGTGGACTTATGGAAAGGCTCTGTAAGACATTTTATATAGTATATTGTTTTTTAAATTCCAGAACAGTTTTGTACTGTTCTGTAGTTTCGACCCAATGATTCGTCTGACAAACAAAGAACTTTGCATTCTACAGACCCAGGCCCAGATCAAAGTTGGTGAGACATTCAATGACATCAAGAGATATGCTGGACCCGATGTCAGAGAGGTGTTTTTGGGACCACATAGTGTCTATTGCCCTGCCTAATAGCCTTTGTAAAATGACAAGTGTTTGAAAACATGTTTTCAAAATGCCTCCAGCTGTCCATCACTACTGTAAATAAAAACACATTATCTAAGGGGCTTTTATACAATTATAATGCAGGGTTAATAATAATCATCATTGGATAACAGATCAGCTCTCGGATCTCATTAAGAGGCGGTTTCTAGATTTAAAAAATATGCAGACCTGGGAAGGTTGTGTTCCACATATATATAACATTATATCGGTTGCAAGAATTTAGTATAATAATTTTAAATACATATTCGGAGTTTTGAATCCTGCGTCGTTTTGTGTGTCAATTCATAAACCATGTGCCATGGAATTGGTACATCAAAAATCACTCCTCAAATTTCTTGTTAATCAACTTTGTGCATGACACAAGTAATCTTTCCAACAATTGTTTACAAACAGATTATTTCACTTATAATTCACTGTATCACAATTCCAGTGGGTCAGAAGTTTACATACACTAAGTTGACTGTGCCTTTAAACAGCTTGGAAAATTCCAGAAAATTATGACATGGCTTTAGAAGCTTCTGATAGGCTAATTGACATCATTTGAGTCAATTGGAGGTGTACCTGTGGATGTATTTCAAGGCCTACCTTCAAACTCAGTGCCTCTTTGCTTGCCATCATGGGAAAATCAAAAGAAATCAGCCAAGACCTCAATAAAAAAAATGATAGACCTCCACAAGACGAGTTGATCATTGGGAGCAATTTCCAAATGCCTGAAAGGTACCATGTTCATCTGTACAAACAATAGTACTCAAGTATAAACACCATGGGACCACGCAGCCGTCATACCGCTCAGGAAGGAGACGCATTCTGTCTCCTAGAGATGAACGTACTTTGGTGCGAATAGTGCAAATCAATCCCAGAACAGCAAAGGACTTTGTGACGATGCTGGAGGAAACAGGTACAAAAGTATCTATATCCACAGTAAAACGAGTCCTATATCGACATAACCTGAAAGGCCGCTCAACAAGGACGAAGCCACTGCTCCAAAACCGCCATAGAAAGCCAGACTATGGTTTGCAACTGCACATGTGGACAAAGATATTACTTTTAGGAGAAATGTCCTCTGGTCTGATGAAACAAAAATATAACTGTTTTGCCACAATGGCCATTGTTTTGTTTGGAGGAAAAAGGCAGAGGCTTGCAAGCCGAAGGACAACATTCCAACCGTGAAGCACGGGGGTGACAGCATCATGTTGTAGGGGTGCTTTGCTGCAGGAGGGACTGTTAAACTTCACAAAATAGATGGCGTCATGAGGAACAAAAATTATGTGGATATATTGAAGCAACATCTCAAGAAATCAGTCAGGAAGTTGAAGCTTGGTCGCAAAAGGGTCTTCCAAATGAACAATGACCCCAAGCATACTTCCAATCTTGTGGCAAATGGTTAAGGACAACAAAGTCAAGGTATTGGAGTGGCCATCACAAAGCCCTGACCTCTATCCTATAGAGAATTTGTGGGCAGAACTGAAAAAACGTGTACGAGCAAGGAGGCCTACAAACCAGACTCAGTTACACCAGCTCTGTCAGGAGGAATGGGCCAAAATTCACCCAACTTATTATGGGAATCTTGTGGAAGGCTACCCAAAACGTTTTACCCAAGTTAAACAATTTATAGCCAATGCTACCAAATAATAATTGAGTGTTTGTAAACTTCTGACACACTGGGAATGTGATGAAATAAATCAGTCTACTATTATTCTGACATTTCACATTCTTAAAATAAAGTGGTGATCCTAATTTACCCAAGACAGGGGATTTCTACTAGGATTAAATGTCAGGAATTGTGAAAAACTGAGTTTAAATGTATTTGGCTAAGGTGTATGTAATCTTCCGACTTCAAATGTATGTATTGGAGTGCACAATCATGTATTGATTAAAAGACCAGTAGAATTGGCCTCTCCAGAATCTGGAGAGGCCAACCCACCTCTCCAGTCTGTCCAGAAGGACATAATAGCAAATAGTGTCGAATGCAACACTTAAATCCTAGAGCACAAGGGCCTTAGCCTTCTAAATGAGAGAATTGTTTTTCATGTAAAGTTTTCCCATTCAGTAACCACGCCCACGTGAGCACAGACCTTGTGGCAACGTGACTGACACCGGTGCTTAGAAGGACTAAATAACATATTAGACCAAAACACGCCGGGTTGCTGCCGGTGTGTGAAATGGTTCCAGCTGAATACGTTGCAAATGGTTTTAAAACTATAAGATCAGAAAATGGTAGCGGGACAACTTCCGGTGAAACTGGAGGGCGCGCAATTCAAATAAATAATCATACAAATTATGGATATTAAACATTTATGTACATGCAAGTGTATTTTATCGGTTAAAGTTTAAATTCTAAATGCACTGTCTGATTTACAGTAGGCTTTACAGCGAAAGCATGACATGCGATTGTTTGAGGACGGCGCCCCACATTCACTTAATTTTTGAAAATCTTCCTCTGATTTGTCATCCAAAGGGTCCCAGCTACAACATGTAGTCTTGTTTTGTTAGATAAAATCCTTCTTTATATCCCAAAGTCAGTTTAGTTGGCACCATTGATTTGAGTAATCCGTTCGTTCAACATGCAGAGAAAGGAATCCAAAAGCTACCACTAAACTTTGTTAAAACAAGTGAAAATGTGTTTCTATTTAACCCTCGGATACACTAAAATGTTCAATACGAAAACGATTTAGCAGGTGAGTGTCTTCTTCGTTGCGCGCACATACACAAATTTCCTAGTCTGTGTCCCTGACTCGTTATTCTTCCTCGGTTTGGAAGAAACAATCCTGAAACCTTGAACAAAGACTACTGACACCCAGTGGAAGCCATAGGAACTGCATACTGAGAGGTAGATTACATTTTTTACCTATATCTTCCATTGGAAGAGCATGGGCTCTCAAAAAATAAATAATTCCAATTGGTTTTTCTTTGTATTATCTCCTACCACATCTATTGTGATATACATTATTTTAACATTTCTACACACTTCTGTGTTTTCTTCAGTGTTTTCTTTCCAATGGTACCAATTATATGCATATCCTGGCTTCAGGGCCTGAGCAACAGGCAGTTAACTTTGGGCATGTCAGTCAGGCGGAAATTGAGAAAAATAGACCCTATCCTGATTAATGAAGTACTCTTTGTCTAGTAAACTCGGCCGAGAACCACCGGGTGGTGCTCTGAAAGATCCATTGTGAAGAACATTTCCCTATTAAACAAGCATTGGTACGTCTGAAGTATCCACTCTAACTGAGCCCTCTGAACAAGCTACACCTACGAAAAATGTTGATCTCTGATGGAGAAACCAGAGACTTTGTCGAATTATTCCCCAGACGGACCGTCGATTTCAACAGCGACAACAAGTCATACACACGTAAATATGTACTGTACATTGCAAATCTTTTTGAATGAGCATTGTGTAGTGTAGTAATCATTGTGTAAGCTATCCTGATTGTGTTTATGTAATTCTGTGTGATGGTTTAGTTAGTTAGTAAATAAATAATGAAGCAAATTTGTATATCGCTGATTCATAATTTATGCCAGGGTTCGTGCAGATACTCAAGAGTTTTGCGACATTTATGAATGAGACTGAAGGTAAATAAGAATTAATGAAATTACTAATGTAAGAAATATTTATATCTTTAGAGTTTAGTCGGGAGATAGTAACTCGTTAAATAACTTTTCCCGTTGTGCCCCAGATTACTACTTAATTGAATGTTACATGATTAATTGAATCGCTTAATAATTAAACATAGTTGATTGATTTTATAAAAGAACAGTCAAACACGAGGGAGCACATAAATCTGAGAAACATCAGAGAAGATATAACTGTGAGGGAGCACGCTAAAGCGCCTCCTCAATTCATTCCACGGCTGGTTTGTGCTCTTGGTCTCTCGATCACAGGACAGAAAGGGTTGTGGTGGGAAACAATGATTTGAGGTCACCAAGCAGACGAACTGACGGAGACGGATTCACTGTGGCCCAAGCATGAAATTGCTTTTTCCTTCCTCTGGAACTGAGCGGGAAGCATCTGAGAGGCTGCAAACAATCTCTCCCAGCCGGGATCCAAACAACACACGGCCTGAGTGCCAGGAAAAGCTTAGAGGCTGGAGGTGGGGAAAACACAGGGCTAATTGGATCACATTTCTACATTTTAGATCACCCTAACCTTAACCTAATTCTCTTAACCTGCTGCGTACATTCTCCCAATGTGCTACAAAAAGTAAATTCTGACATAAACTGTACAATCTAGTCAAAACCTGGAGCCAGGGGAAACAGGAGGCAACGAGGCAGCGACAGTCAAAAAGCTATGCAGGTCCTCAAAATGTGTTTAATCAACAGCAGCTGCTGAGGAGGCAATTTGAAGCCCTTCAAGTCCTGCTTTGTTGAAAAGTACATGTATTTGTTATTTTTGTCATTTCTTGCACAGCTGCACTCTCTGACTCATCAATGCTGTAAGGCCCGGCAAGGTGAAAAGCTCTTGATGTGATGACAGTTGTCTGACAGTGTTAGTAATTAGTAATTAGGCAGGTGGTATAGGCTCAAGCTCACAGAGGAAAACAGACAGGGAGCATTTCACTCGCTCAGTGGGATAGAGACACAGAGGTGTGCTTTCCAATATTAGCTAGAGAGGCTCTGTACTGAGCTCATTGGCGGAAATCCTTGGGGGCCGGGATACGATCCCCCCCCATCCTGGGAAAAATAGGATTTGTCCCCCCCAATATATCACTGTAAACATAACTATGTAATTTCAATAATATGAATAATACACAATGAAAGCACCTGTGCTGATTATAGACACTTAGTAGCGCATTTTTAAGTTTCAAAAGATTGAGACCCCCGCTTTTTGCCTCACAATGGTTTGATCCACTGCCTCCAACCCCCCCAGGCCCCAGCCCTCAGCAGTGGCACATGATGCAAGTACTGTGCATGTGTGGGAATCTGACAGAGTCTGTCGTTGGTGGCTGACCTCCAGTAAATAGTTCAAACAAAGGGTATGTTAGATATTTCTTTACTTCTACCACTCAATATAAGAAAACACATTTATAACTTTCACCAGTCTTCATTTTCACAGCATTAAATTACAGGCCACTCTTTATGTTAGCTAGCGGTTAGCTGATGTTTGCTAGCTAGCTAGCTACAGTAACATCAACCAGTGTTTGCAGCTATTTGAATTTGAGTCAATGAAGGAAGCTAGCAATGCAATGTCATGTTCCTTAGCTGACAAGGTAACAGAGGGTTTGTGTCTACCATCTGAAAGGCACTCAATGCACGTAACCCAACGTTTTATGTTGTCAGGGTTCACACACAATAGCAAGCAAGCTAGCAAGCAAACTAAAGCAAACATTAGCTAGCTAGTACCTATTCCATTTATGTGGAGTCTTCAAAGATGGAATCTTTATTCCAAGATCAGCATGCAGCTGTAGTGCTTCGAAGTCCCTGTAATAAGGTTTGTAATAAACTGAACTCCAAACTGAACTACACTCTCTTCTATCATTGTCTTAAATATATTTAATGGTCTCATTGCAAAAGCTAAATTGTCGCTAGGGAACTTTGAAGCACCTGTGTGCCAATCTTGGAGTAAACTGACGATAGCAAAGATTATAGCAAACACCACATAAACGGAATTGGTGCTCGCAGGCTCTGCAAATTCAGCTATTGTTGGGAGCCAGCCAATATGAAACATAAACTATATTAAATTACAAAAGGTTGCAGCATATGTTGACAGCTGTCAACCCTTGTCAATGCAATCCGTTTCACATTTGCTAGCTACCTTTTAGATCGAAGCCCATATAGAATGATAGAAGATAATAGAAGCCCAACTCCTACTGTAAATAACCTGCACACTGTGTGTGTGAGTGTGTGTGTGTGTGTGTGTGTGTCTGTGTGTGTGTGTGTGTGTGTGTGTGTGTGTGTGTGTGTGTGTGTGTGTGTGTGTGTGTGTGTGTGTGTGTAGCCAGCCAGCCAGCCAGCCAGGTAGAAAACTGGCAGAAAAAAGAAAAAAGACGGACAGAGTATTTTTCAGTACACCAAAAGCAAAGTAAGAAATGTTTCACAATGATGTCATTAGGCACAGCAGGCAACAGATGGCACACAGACACAGAGCTGGGGACAGATGGGCAGGGACAGACTGGCAGAAACAGGTAAGTTTGTTGAGTCTTTGTTTGGCAACATTATGAAAGGTTCTCATTTTTTTTACTTGTACAATAGGAACATATTTGGAAAATGCCATGGATACCCCCACTCTCAACTTTAACTGGTGACTGAACTAAGATTTGTGTAAGGCAATGGTATTGCTGTTGTGATTAATTGTGTAGTTTTGGGTACCGGTAGGAATACAGCAAACACCTTATTTATTTATAGGAGACAGACTGTGAGTCAGTGAAGGAGGTGAAAGGGAAAGAGCCAGGGAGAGAGACTTCAGAGAACAGTGTCACAGCCACGGCAGGACCAGGTGTCAACCCTGTTGCCAGCAGCACCAGTATAGTGGACAGTGGCACAGCATTGTCCAGTTACCTCAGTGATAGATAGATAGATCCGCAAACTCTTGCCAACAGAGTGTTGACGTTTCAAGAGAGATGGTTTCGCGATTTCCCCTGGCTACATTATAATCCATCAATAAAAGGAGTGTTGTGTTTTCACTGTAGCCAAGGGTTTTCAAGCCAGCCATCTTTTGGCCAAAGAGCAGATGCTGCCTTCATTTGTGCAGGTTTTAGGAACTGGTGAAAAGCCATTGAAAGATTCACAGCACATCAAAACTGCCAAACGCAACGCCACTTTGTAACTGTAACAGAACACAAGCTAAATCCAATCAGTGTCCAGTTATCCAGCTCGTGGGGTAAACAGCAGCAGGACGCAAGGCATTGCTTGATGAAAATTGTTAGTTTGGTGCGGGATGTAGTAAGACAGGGACAAGCTTTTAGAGGCCACACAGATGACAGTGGGAATTTATACCAGCTTTTGAAACTTAGGGCAGAAGAGAATCCCATTTTACTGAAGTGGTTAAACAGAGAGTACCGCAATGTACACAGGCCCTACAGCACAGAATGAAATTCTGAACATCATGGCCAATACAGTCATTCGAGGCATTGCAGCTGAGATCAGGTCTCTTCTGATTGTACATTGTTGATGGTACTCAAGATGTCTCGGTGCTGAACAGGAGAGTGTCTGCGTGCGTTATGTTGACCATGACCTTGTCCCTCACGGTGACTTTATTGGGCTATACGGGGTGTCGGGACAACAGGCGAGGGCATTGCGAAAGTGGCAACTGATGTGTTGTTGAGGCTCAATTTGCCCATGTCTGGCTTACGTGGGCAGAGTTACGATGGTGCCTCAAACATGGCAGGATTTTGTAAAAAAAAAAAACACCTTTATTTAACCAGGTAGGCTAGTTGAGAACAAGTTCTCATTTGCAACTGCGACCTGGCCAAGATAAAGCATAGCAGTGTGAACAGACAACACAGAGTTACACATGGAGTAAACAATTAACAAGTCAATAACACAGTAGAAAATAAAGAGAGTCTATATACATTGTGTGCAAAAGGCATGAGGAGGTAGGCGAATAATTACAATTTTGCAGATTTACACTGGAGTGATAAATGATCAGATGGTCATGTACAGGTAGAGATATTGGTGTGCAAAAGAGCAGAAAAGTAAATAAATATAAACAGTATGGGGATGAGGTAGGTAACATTGGGTGGGCTATTTACCAATAGACTATGTACAGCGATCGGTTAGCTGCTCAGATAGCAGATGTTTGAAGTTGGTGAGAGAGATAAAAGTCTCCAACTTCAGCGATTTTTGCAATTCGTTCCAGTCACAGGCAGCAGAGAACTGGAACGAAAGGCGGCCAAATGAGGTGTTGGCTTTAGGGATGATCAGTGAGATACACCTGCTGGAGCGCGTGCTACGGGTGGGTGTTGCCATCGTGACCAGTGAACTGAGATAAGGCGGAGCTTTACCTAGCATGGACTTGTAGATGACCTGGAGCCAGTGGGTCTGGCGACGAATATGTAGCGAGGGCCAGCCGACTAGAGCATACAGGTCGCAGTGGTGGGTGGTATAAGGTGCTTTAGTAACAAAACGGATGGCACTGTGATAAACTGCATCCAGTTTGCTGAGTAGAGTGTTGGAAGCTATTTTGTAGATGACATCGCCGAAGTCGAGGATCGGTAGGATAGTCAGTTTTACTAGGGTAAGTTTGGCGGCGTGAGTGAAGGAGGCTTTGTTGCGGAATAGAAAGCCGACCATAGATTTGATTTTAGATTGGAGATGTTTGATATGAGTCTGGAAGGAGAGTTTACAGTCTAGCCAGACACCTAGGTACTTATAGATGGCCACATATTCTAGGTTGGAACCATCCAGGGTGGTGATGCTAGTCGGGCGTGCGGGTGCAGGCAGCGAACGGTTGAAAAGCATGCATTTGGTTTTACTAGCGTTTAAGAGCAGTTGGAGGCCACGGAAGGAGTGTTGTATGGCATTGAAGCTCGTTTGGAGGTTAGATAGCACAGTGTCCAAGTGTACGGAATGGTGTCGTCTGCGTAGAGGTGGATCAGGGAATCGCCCGCAGCAAGAGCAACATCATTGATATATACAGAGAAAAGAGTTGGCCTGAGAATTGAACCCTGTGGCACCCCCATAGAGACTGCCAGAGGACCGGACAGCATGCCCTCCGATTTGACACACTGAACTCTGTCTGCAAAGTAGTTGGTGAACCAAGCAAGGCAGTCATCAAAAAAACAGAGGCTACTGAGTCTGCCGATAAGAATATGGTGATTGACAGAGTCGAAAGCCTTGGCAAGGTCGATGAAGACGGCTGCACAGTACTGTCTTTTATCGATGGCGGTTATGATATCGTTTAGTACCTTGAGCGTGGCTGAGGTGCACCCGTGACCGGCTCGGAAACCAGATTGCACAGCGGAGAAGGTACGGTGGGATTCGAGATGGTCAGTGACCTGTTTGTTGACTTGGCTTTCGAATACACAGGTGCACAGGCAATTGTGAGGAGGCAGCAACCATTAGCCCTCTATGTGCATTGTGGAGCACACTGTGTAAATCTGATTACACAGGCTGGCTGCTCAGCCTCCCCACTGATCCGGGATTCCCTTTCTTGTGTCCATCAGTTAGGTATCCTCTATGGCCAGTCAGGAAAGTTTAAGAGCATGTTTGAATCAATTGCCACCTCCAAAGATACCAATCTTACCACCCTGAAACCTTATGTCCAACAAGGTGGACTGTGCGGAATACTGCTATTAGAGCTGTATTAGGGCAGTATGAGCGGGTACTAAGCAGCCTAGAGGTAATGGCAAAAACTGCATCCAAGACAGCTTCAACTGCCAGTGGCTTATTTGAGCACTTCGCAAAAGCAAGACTGTGTTGGGCCTCACACTTGCCTCTGCTGTTCTTGGAGAGCTTGAATGCTTAAACTCAGACTGTCTCTGGTATGCAGGCTGCAGTCGAGTGTGTGCGGTCATCTCTTACGGGCAAGAGAAATGACGAAAGCTACCTTGCACTGTATGAGAAAGCAACAAAATTGATTAACTCCATTGAGATGCACTCAACGATTTGAGTTGAGGAGGAGCTGATCAGAATTTTGTTTGTGGTGCCAGTGTCTTCATGTGAGGCTGAGAAGAGTTTCAGTGCACTCCCCAGGTTAAAGACTTGGCTACGGGCTAGCATGGGCCAAGAGAGACTGAACGGCGTAGTTGTCTGTAATGTACATAAAGACAGGCTGAACAGTCTCAAGAGGGAAAATATCTGCCAGCAATTTGTTGGATCCATTGAAACCCGCAAACATATGTTTGGTTCTTTTGTTCAGTAGTGTGTATAGCAGTGGTTCTCAACCTTTTTTGGGTACTGGAACCCCTGCATATTTTGAGGCAAGGCAGGCAAGGTTTTGAGTGGTCCTCAGGGACCTCCACCCCCTCTATAATATAATATATGTAAAGTTACTGGAATCCTTGTGGTGCTGAATACGTTCATTACACTTTTTTATTTCACGGACCTCTTGCAATTACACCAGAGACCGCTGTTTGAGAACCCCTGGTGTATAGTATATTTGTTATTTTGTTTAGTAGTTTTTATTACATGAGAGTACACTTACTAATGATTTATTTTATGTTATTTTATTTCAAATTGCATGCTTTGTGTGACATACTTGTTGTTTGAAGAGTTTTATTGACTGATCAATAAATAAGTATTTTTGAAGGATATTTTGGTAACATTTTTGGGCATATTAATTGAAGTGGTTATTTCACTTTTAGAACTACTTATTTTGAGCTGTTTGTTCTTATAAAGCTATTGTAGTACACTCAGGCCAGTGGCACATATTTAATGACTATATAAATGTATCAGAAAAAGTCAAATAAAAAGGTGATTATTTTAGATGAGATCGCACCATGTTCATTGTATTTACGAAAACTGCACCCATACACAGTGCACAGTACCATTGCCACCTACTGGCTTTTCTTGGTATTGCTGGTTGTAAATGCAAATACCTGCATACATACTGGACTGATAAGGAACACTGCTATAACTATTATTATTATAACGATTTAAACATTTGAACAAGTTGGGACAACCCTTCAGTTAACTACTGTACCTGTCAATTATCCAGTAGTAGTAATTATGGTTCCTCACATTTAACATATTACAATGTAGGCTATGTTACAGCACTACTTTTGGTGGCCACCTCAGGAATTGCTCTTGAGAAAATTTCATGCAATTGTCCCCTCCAAAATTGATATCAGATTTTAGCCCCCGACCCAGACTCAACTCCGTTGCTTCGGAGAACAGCTGTGTGAACAGGTGGCATAGCTCTACAACTGAGCTGTGAGTTTGAGAAAGTTCAAATCATAACCATAATCGTCATCACCAACATTATCACAATGATGGGAAATGCAAGGTTAGTGATGTTACAATTCAAAAAGCCAGTGACACTGCATATGGCTGACCCAATTGAAGATGTGAAGATGAATTTCAGGGACAAAGCAGACAAAAAAGGTTTTCCTAATGGACCATAACAGAAGGATTTTTTTTTCTAAAGAAATGTGTTGAATCCCACAGTAGTTTCACCATTGTTCATGGCTGCAGTGTGACGATGCATACCTTTCTGCTCACTCACTCCCCCTCCAAACTCTGTATATTAATCTTTTCCCACACTCTACTATTGGAATTCCAATTGTATTCAGTCACACACCTCTTATGATGGTCTCCACTAATCCACCTCCCCTGACCCAGTTATTTTATGACAGTCTGCCTGATACTGTCGAGTCATATCAGACGAAGCAACCAATCAGCATAGGCCTGTCTCATCCACTGATGCTCTCTGACACTTCACATCATTCACAGCATAGCCAGCCAGCCAGTGTGTGTGCTTGCTTGTGATTGAGATTGTTAATGCTTGCATGTGTGTGTTTCCGTGAAAGAAAGAGAGTGGCCCTGACCCTAAAGGTGCCCACATACTAGGTTCGGTTTGCTCCTAGCAGAACTTGGCTAGTTGAAGTGAACGTCTGTGCCTCGCATACTCCCTTAAAATACTTTCGCTTTAAAAATGTTTAAAAACTGCAATATTACTGTTTGTCCCTCTTGAGACGCAGTAGACAGTACACTTCCTAAAAATAGTCTTCTAAAGAAATCTGCAATTAGTTGTGAATTTTTTTGCACCATTTTACATCGACCTACTGCAAGATGTTTAATGCAGTATTTCTCAAGACAAAAAATCAGCATGAAAATGAGTGGTCTCTCGTTAAATGACAACAAACACTCAATTGAAGAATCCCTACTGATGACCAATCACTAAAGAGCATAGACTTCAGCTACTGAACTTCAGCTTGACTCAAGAAAAACATTTGTGTGCACGAACAGCCGAAAATACCCTTGCCAATGACCAAAAGGAACAAAAAACGTCACAGAATGTTGTCATAATATACGTACTAATTGTTTCTAACCGTTTCAGATGGGATGCATGGGGACGCCTTAACCCTCACTCCTACTGTCAGCTGACAGGATTGGCTGTGTTTGTCTAGACTGAGCACAGCTCATTTGTCTGTGTGCATTTAATGTGCAGTAGAAGCAGCGTCCTTATTGTATGCCTATTAATGCCAGCTGACAAGTGCAGAAATGGGAAAGCGATAACAGTCAATGATGCAAATGGAATAACCGGACAAGGTACTGGCTGTAAATTCCTCTCGCTAAATTGTTGTCACACTGAATGTCATTCTATCTTGGGCTATAAAACCATGACCTTATCATAGGTTTATTAATTGTGTGAAATTATATTGGACTGATGGCTATGCTCGGCTATGAAAAGCCAACTGACATTTACTCCTGAGGTACGTGCCTGTTGCAGCAATCACTGTGATTATTATTTGACCCTGCTGGTCATCTATGAACTTTTGAACATCTTGAAGAACAATCTGGCCTTAACGGCCATGTACTCTTATAATCTCCACCTGGCACATCCAGAAGAGGACTGGCCACCCCTCAGAGCCTGGTTCCTCTCTAGGTTTCTTAATAGGTTTATGCCTTTCTAGGGAGTTTTTCCTAGCCACCGTGCTTCTACATCTGCATTGCTTGCTGTTTGGGGTTTTAGGCTGGGTTTCTGCATAGCACTTTGTGAGATCTGCTGATGTAAAAAGTGCTTTGGAAATACATTTGATTTGATGGTGGATGTTGACAAACAAATGCTTCCTTTACCAGAGGTCAATGATTAAGGTGTCACTACTCTCGTGTGTGTGTGTGTGTTACTTGCTTACTTGCATGCATTTGGCCATTGCACTGTAGAGTGGGATAGTGTTCATTGTCTCTGTATCGTGCTGCACTCATACGTACGTACAAACTCTGAGATGTTCTGTCACAGAAGGCTCAATCAAAAACACACCACCTCAAAGTGGGTTGTGACCCTGTCACCTGGAGCTGTGCGGCACCACTGACAGACAACAAGGGGGGACCAGGGGGGGGCAGTGGGGGAGAGACCCAGATCTGCAGCCAGCTCCCCAGACCCCCCACCAGCTGTCAGGACAGAAGCTCCCCATTCCGCCAAATGTGACCTTCCCCCCGCCTGCTATGAAAGGGAGATGGATGGATGGAGAGAGGGAGATGGATGGAGAGAGGGAGACAAGGGTAAGGGGGATGGCAAGGGAAGAAAAACGCATGAATTATTCTGCTCTAATCCTCTGACAAGAGTCTCTGAACACATTTTTAGAAAGAGTTTCCCCTCCACAGACAAGAGTTTAGTGTAACCTGTACAGAAATCAAATATTAAATGGTTACTCTCTGGATGTGTGTGGATTCCTGGGCATGGCCTGTACAGTAGCATGCCACTAGAATCCCCAATGCCCTGAACTACAGATAGAGGATCCCCAAGGTCTGGAGGTCCAAGTACAGACAGGGAAGGAGGTTAACAACAACCAGCCTAGAAGAAAGAGGTTTTCACTCATAATTAAGTTGGAGGGTGTTTATACCTGGTTCTAACTTGCGTCCTTTGTCCTGATCTTGTCCACATTCTGACTGCACCCACATTTTTAGATAATGTGTATTTTGATTGTTTACACCTATGATCTGATTGTGATCATCCTGCCCACCTCCAGAGGGACTACCAGTCAGCCACACATTGTGTCTGGATATCTTACAAGTGTAGACAGATTGGGACAGAGAAACCACTTAAATCATAATTATTCTGCCCTCTAAAATCATTGACTGATTACATCAATATGTGTCTTATAATAAAGAAATACATATTATTTTGAAAGAATAGCCATGAAATAATTTTCATTAAGGAAGGGTCCTAGAAATCTGGTCACAATGTAGACACAGGGCATGGATAAAAGACACATTTTAATACCACACTTTAATGTCTAGACACTTCTGGAAATCTGGCCACAAACAGAATCAACACCAGGATAAAGGACCAGTGTTAGCACAAGGTATAAATTAGGCTTTTGACTGGGAGAGAGAAGGGTCTATAATGTGTCTGGAACCATGGGGCTGGATGCAAGAAGTGTGGGGCTGGTCAGAGAGGTGGGGGAATAGAACGGGCTGTCAATCAGCAGTATGCCTTAGGCAAGCAGAGACCTCTTTGTATGGGGGTCACCCAGAACTATATGGATAGTGGTCTGTAGAGGTAAATGCCTAACCACTGGGTCTATCGATTCTTTCCTGTGCCTCAGCAGCTAAAGGCTTTGATAAGGTCTCAGGCCCTGACATACAGTGCAATCGGAAAGAATTCAGGCCCCTTCACTTTTCCACATTTTGTTGCATTACAGCCTTATTTTAAAATGGATAAAATAAAAACAATTCCTCATCGATCTACACACAATACCCCATAATGACAAAGCAAACAGGTTTTTAGATATTTTAGCACATTTATAAAATATTAAAACACACAGTGGCCTCCATCATAATTAAATGGAAGAAATGTGGAACCACCAAGACTCTACCTAGAACTGGCCGCCTGGCCAAACTGAGCAATTGGGGAAGAAGGGCCTTGGTCAGGGAGGTGACAAAAAACTCAGCGGTCACTGACTGAGCTCCAGAGCTCCTCTGTGAGAACCTTCCAGGAGGACAACCATCTCTGCAGCACTCCACCAATCAAGCCTTTATAGTAGAGTGGCCAGACTGAAGCCACTCCTCAGTTAACCTCTTGAAACTAGGGGGCACTATTTTCATTTTTTGGAAAATAACGTTCCCAAAGTAAATGGGCTATTTTACAGGACCAGATAATAGAATATGCATATAACTGACAGCTTAGGATAGAAAACTATAAAAATATTGTCTGTGAGTATAACAGAACTGATATTGCAGGCGAAAGCCTGAGAAAAATCCAATCAGGAAGTGACTCTTATTTAGAAACCTCTGTGTTCCTATGCGTCCCTATTGAGCAGTGAAAGGGATATCAACCAGATTCCTTTTTCTATGGCTTCCCTAATGTGTCTATTGTCACAAGACATAGTTTCAGGCTTTTATTTAGAACAATGAGCGTGACCGACAACATTGCATAAGTGGTCAGCTGGTGGCTCTCAGAGTGATTTGTGCCTAATAGACAACTGCAGCCATTGTTTCTCTCGCTCCTACTAAGAAGCCAACTGACCCGGTTGATATATTATCGAATAGATATTTGAAAAACACCTTGAGGATTGATTTTATAAAAAACGTTTGCCATGTTTCTGTTGGTATTATGGATCTAATTTGGAATATTTTTCGGCGTTGTCATGACCGCAGTTTCCGGTGGATTTCTCAACCAAACGTGAAGAACAAACGGAGGTATTTCGGCTATAAAAACAATATTTTTGGAACAAAATGAACATTTGCTGTCTAACTGGAAGTCTCGTCAGTGAAAACATCCGAAGATCATCAAAGGTAAACGGTTAATTTGATTGCTTTTCTGATTTTCGTGACCAAGCTTCCTCCTGCTAGCTGGACATAATGCTATGCTAGGCTATCGATAAACTTACACAAATGCTTGTCTTGCTTTGGCTGTAAAGCATAATTTCAAAATCTGAGATGACAGGGTGATTAACAAAAGGCTAAGCTGTGTTTCACTATATTTCACTTGTGAAAAAATAAAATATGAATATTTTCTAGTAATATTTTTTGTCCGTTGCGTTATGCTAATTAGTGTCAGTTGATGACAATTCTCCCGGATCCAGGAGCGGTAGTTACAAGAGGTTAAAAGCACATGACAGTTTGCCAAAAGGCACCTAAAGGACTCTCAAACCATGAGAAACAACATTCTCTGATCTGGTGAAACCAAGATTGAGCTATTTGGCTTGAATGCCAGGCACCACTCATCACCTGGCCAATTACCATCCCTACGGTGAAGCAATGGTGGTGGCAACATCATGATGTGGGGATATTTTTCAGCAGCAGAGACTGGTCAAGATCGAGGGAAAGATGAACGGAGCAAGGTACAGAGATCCTTGATGATAACCTGCTCCAGAGCGCTCAGCACCTCACACTGGGGCGAAGGTTCACCTTGCAACAGGACAACAACCCTAAGCACACATCCAAGGCAACACAGGAGTGGCTTCAGGACAAGTCTCTGAATGTCCAGGTGTGCCAAGCTTGTAGCTTCATACCCAAGAAGAATCGAGGCTGTAATCTGAATACTATGTAAATGTAATATTTCAGATTTGTTATAAAAAAATATTTTTTAGTGTAACACACACCGGATAGGTGTGAAATGTGTTGTTTTACAGCATTAGCAGCTCTGTCTTCCTGTCCTCTCCACACTGCATCAGTCTTCCATAGCGACAGGAGGGAGAGAAAGAAAGGGATGGGGAGAGAGGGTGAAAAAGAGAGACCCCACTTCCATGGGCAATCTTTGACTTGAGTACTACTGGTAATTTCCAACTCTTTACAGGACAAATCAATTGAACATCAGTGTAGTTAGGTCGTTCGAAACAGGAGACAAAGGGCTGTGAGACAGAGGTGTAATCCTAGACACATGAAAAGTGGGATATATAAAGAGGGTGTGGGGCAACAGAAGACGAACAGCAGAGGGGCTAAGAATCTTAGAGATGGAGAAAGGGACAATACAACAGGGGAAAGTTTGAGGGACTCCTCCCGGAGGGGCAGATCCCGAGTGGACAGCCGTACCCTCTGCCCGAGACAATATCTTGAAGTGGTCTAGAGAAGAGCAGACCGGGCTCTCTTCCAGGTACAGCAAAAGCAGCGGATGAACATCTGGGCCGAGGGTATGCTGACCTCTTCCTCTTGCTCAGGGAAGAGCAGGGGTTGATATCCCATTGAACACTCGAAAGGTGAGAGACCAGTGGCTGAGCAGGGAAGGCTGTTGCTAACATATTCCACCCACATGAGTTGCTGGCTCCAGGTGGAAGGGTTGGCGGAGATGAGGTCCTGATTGGCTCGAGGTCCTGATTGGCTCGCTCCAACTGGCCGTTAGTCTGAGGGTAAAACCCGAAGGACAGGCTGGTCAACGACCCAATGAGTGTGCAGAATGCCTTCCAGAACCGGGACGAGACCTGAGGACCGCGGACGGAGACCATGTGCACCGGAAGTCCATGGATCCGGTAGACGTGCTGCACTATGAGCTGGTCCGTCTCCTAGGCTGAGGTTAACTTTTTATGGATGCAGGGGCAGCATTGAGTAGCTTGGATGAAAAGGTGCCCAGAGTAAACGGCCTGCACTTCAGTCATAGTTGCTAATATATGCATATTATTAGTAGTATCGCAGGAAGGCTGGAGATCTGGCAGGTGGGTACAGAGTCCAGAAAAAGGCAAGGTTCAAAACTGTGAGGACAAGCAAAAGAGAATAGAAAAAGCAGGAGCAAAGGAAACACACACTGGTTGACTTGAACAGACAACTTGCGCAGAGTGACAGGAAACACAGGGATAAATATACTGGGGGAAATAAACAACACCTGGAGGGGGTGGAGACAATCACAAGGACAGGTAAAACAGATCAGGGCCTGACAGGTGGCCTCATATTCTTCTCCAAATAAAACCAAAGATGAATCAAATTATGCCTGTCTGTTCCTCAAAAGAGGCGACCTTTTGATAAGCCCATCTTTCAAATTTATGGCAGCAGTAAGATGCTTTATTGAGCAGCAACCGACAAATAGCTCATGTGGAGACCACAGACCCGAACATTTACAAGCTCTCTCTCAGCAAAGCCAAGGCTCAACATGTCTATAAAGTTGAAGTCAAAAGTTTACATACACTTAGGTTGGAGTCATTAAAACTTGTTTTTCAACCACTCCACACATTTCTTGTTAACAAACTATAGTTTTGGCAAGTCGGTTAGGACATCTACTTTCTGCTCGACAAGTCATTTTTCCAACAATTGTTTACAGACAGATGATTTCACTTATAATTCACTGTATCACAATTCCAGTGGGTCAGAGGTACACTAAGTTGACTGTGCCTTTAAACAGTTTGTAAAATTACAAGAAATTACATCATGGCTTTAGAAGCTTCCGATAGGCTAATTGACATAATTTGAGTCAATTGGAGGTGTACCTGTGGATGTATTTCAAGGCCTACCTTCAAACTCAGTGCCTCTTTGCTTGATATCATGGGAAAATCTAAAGAAATCAGCCAAGACCCCAGAAAAAATTGTAGACCTCCACAAGTTTGGTTCCTCCTTGGGAGCAATTTCCAAATGCCTGAAGGTACCACGTTCATACGTACAAACAATAGTATGCAAGTATAAACACCATGGGACCACACAGCCGTCATACCGCTCAGGAACGAGACGCGCTCTGTCTCCTAGAGACAAATGTACTTTGGTGTGAGAAGTGCAAATCAATCCCAGAACAACAGCAATGGACCTTGTTAAGATGCTGGAGGAAACGGGTACAAAAGTATCTATATTCACAGTAAAACGAGTCCTATATCGAAATAACCTGAAAGGCCGCTCAACAAGGAAGAAGCCACTGCTCCAAAACTTCCATACTACGGTTTGCAAATACACATGGGGACAAAGATCGTACTTTTTGGAGAAATGTCCTCTGGTCTAATGAAACAAAAATAGAACAGATTGGCCAGAATGACCATAGTTATGTTTGGAGGAAAAAGGGGAGGCTTGCAAGCCGAATAACACCATCCCAACCATGAAGCATGGGGGTGGCAGCATCATGTTGTGGGGGTGCTTTGCTGCAGGAGGGACTGGTGCACTTCACAAAATAGATGTCATCATGAGGAACAAAAATGATGTGGATATATTTAAGCAACCTCTCAAGACATCAGTCAGATAATTGAAGCTTGGTCGCAAATGGGTCTTCCAAATGGTCAATGACCCCAAGCATACTTCCAAAATGTTTAGCAAAACTGCTTAAGGACAACAAAGTCCAGGTATTGGAGTGGCCATCACAAAGCCCTGACCTCAATCCAATAGATAATTTGTGGGCAGAACTGAAAAAGAGTGTGCGAGCAAGGAGGCCTACAAACCTGACTCAGTTACACCAGCTCTGTCAGGAGGAATGGGCCAAAATGTACCCAACTTATTGTGGGAAGCTTGTGGAAGGCTACTCAAAATGTTTGACCCAAGTTAAACAATTTAAAGTCAATGCTAACAAATACTAATTGAGTGCATGGAAACTTCTGACCCACTGGGAATGTGATGAAATAAATAAAAGCTGAAATAAATGATTCTCTACTATTACGCTGACATTTCACATTCTTAAAATAAAGTAGTGATCCTAACTGACCTAAGACAGGGCATTTTTACTAGGATTAATTGAAAAACTGAGTTTAAATGTATTTGGCTGAGGTGTACGTAAACTTCGGACTTCAACTGTAACTGTACTAATGACAGGACAGTATCCTTTGTGAAAAATACATGGCTGAATATATGGGCATTATCTCCCTCATTATGTTAGCATTAAAGCTTTTCTTGTGAGACCTTGTAAATCCAATAAATACAAAGGGGCTGCAGCGCCTGTTGTTCTTGGCCCTCAAATAAAAGAGGTAACACAAAGATATCCAGGAGCTCAGATAATCAGTCAGTCAGTTAGCCAAGACTGCACAGGACTGGGAGGGAGATGGCGGAAGGTAAAAGGTAAGCGTGATAAAAAGAGGTCTGGGAGGTAGTCAGCCATGCATCCCACTGAATCACGTTTTCAGGCCTGATTGCCCCTGGGTGCTGGACTGAAACAGTCTGAAGCTCTGCATACAGTGTATGCACAGTGACTTCCTTTGAGCTGAGAACACACCAGGTAGTATAAGGGATCCAGTCAAATGGACCGTAGCTGTAAACCAGTGAGGGAACAAGGCAGTCAGACTGTGGCCCACACCTCCATCCCCACATCGCTCTACTGAGCTAAGACCTGCTGCAGCCACCAGACCCGCCTGGTCTGTACACATCCAACAAGATGAATACCACAGAGAGGGTGGGACAAGATAATAGCTGGACGTGTGTGTGTGTGTGTGTGTGTGTGTGTGTGTGTGTGTGTGTGTGTGTGTGTGTGTGTGTGTGTGTGTGTGTGTGTGTGTGTGTGTGTGTGTAACAGTGTACATTCCTGAACCCAGGGGACAAACATTTCCCCCCATTGCTTCACAGTGTGTGTGTGTGTGTGTGTTTGTAACAGTGTACATTCCTGAACCCAGGGGACAAACATTTCCCCCCATTGCTTCACATTGTGATTGCTGGTGTGGGACATTGTGCCCAGCAATCACACAACATGTGGATGTGATGGCCTGTGTATACAGTGCCTTGCGAAAGTATTCGGCCCCCTTGAACTTTGCGACCTTTTGCCACATTTCAGGCTTCAAGCATAAAGATATAAAACTGTATTTTTTTGTGAAGAATCAACAACAAGTGGGACACAATCATGAAGTGGAACAACATTTACTGGATATTTCAAACTTTTTAACAAATCAAAAACTGAAAAATTGGGCGTGCAAAATTATTCTGCCCCCTTAAGTTAATACTTTGTAGCGCCACCTTTTGCTGCGATTACAGCTGTAATTCGCTTGGGGTATGTCTCTATCAGTTTTGCATATCGAGAGACTGAAATTTTTTCCCATTCCTCCTTGCAAAACAGCTCGAGCTCAGTGAGGTTGGATGGAGAGCATTTGTGAACAGCAGTTTTCAGTTCTTTCCACAGATTCTCAATTGGATTCAGGTCTGGACTTTGACTTGGCCATTCTAACACCTGGATATGTTTATTTTTGAACCATTCCATTGTAGATGTTGCTTTATGTTTTGGATCATTGTCTTGTTGGAAGACAAATCTCCGTCCCAGTCTCAGGTCTTTTGCAGACTCCATCAGGTTTTCTTCCAGAATGGTCCTGTATTTGGCTCCATCCATCTTCCCATCAATTTTAACCATCTTCCCTGTCCCTACTGAAGAAAAGCAAGCCCAAACCATGATTCTTCCACCACCATGTTTGAAAGTGGGGATGGTGTGTTGGGAAATCTTTTTGTATCCAAATCCGGCTTTAAACTTCTTCACAACAGTATCTCGGACCTGCCTGGTGTGTTCTTTGTTTGTCATGATGCTCTCTGCGCTTTTAACGGACCTCTGAGACTATCACAGTGCAGATGCATTCATACGGAGACTTGATTACACACAGGTGGATTGTATTTATCATCATTAGTCATTTAGGTCAACATTGGATCATTCAGAGATCCTCACTGAACTTCTGGAGAGAGTTTGCTGCACTGAAAGTAAAGGGGCTGAATAATTTTGCACGCCCAATTTTTCAGTTTTTGTATGTTAAAAAAGTTTGAAATATCCAATAAATGTCGTTTCACTTCATGATTGTGTCCCACTTGTTGTTGATTCTTCACAAAAAAATACAGTTTTATATCTTTATGTTTGAAGCCTGAAATGTGGCAAAAGGTCGCAAAGTTCAAGGAGGCCGAATACTTTCGCAAAGGCACTGTAGCTGCGTAATTCTCCTCCCTGGTGGCAACCCGGAATGCAAATACACTTCTGTTTGTTTTCCCCCTGATGTTTGGGCAAGGTCAACCTCCAAAGCAATCACTGTATCCCCCTTGGAGACTTTTGGTGTTTTATTAGCATTTTTAAAGTTGAGTCATTTCAGAGATAACAGATGTTTCGCTGTTAAGCTGACACCCTTGTGCACTTTGACACACAGCATGCTGCAGTTGCTGAAATCTCCAGGAGTTTCACACCATCTTTCATCAACTAGCCGAGCGCCAGAGCTGATCTGTCTTTGGTAACAAATGGAACGCAGTACATCTAGAGCAGCAGCTCTCCTTCTCAACACAGCAGCTACTGACTGTCAGATCTTATCTGCATCTACAGATCCACAACATGTGTAGGAGAGGAAGGAATAGAAGGGGAAGAGAATGAGCAGCAGTAATCAACAGCATACTAAGCTCATCCTACTGAGAACGCTTCATCTAATGTGCAATTACGTTGATTCCCGCCATTCCTTCATGTTGGTACAGCGCGTCCCCTCAGCTGATTATCACGTCAAAAACACATGGGTCTCGAAAGACAATTCATTTTCTCAATGGTGTGCAGCGAATTTTACTAGATGAAAAGCTGAAATTAGTATGACATCCTAACATTCAAAGCATACAAAATTGTTGAAATTTCACATACTATAAAACTCTTTTTTGAATACCCAAAATGCCTACTATTTGGAACGCAAATACGGTTATTCGGCCGAATGCCTATGGAGTTTAAAGTTAAGTGAACATAACATAAAATAACATCACATTCGATGAGTCTACTTGGCCATGAGTTGTCCTCCAATTCAACAAGGGAGCTGGGTCTTGTCTGGCTTGTCACTCTGTTTAAACACTGGATCACTTTCCAGGCTCACTGAATTATTCACCATAGCCCATGCTGAGGGAGGAAGTTTGCGGTCCAGATACCTTACCAACCGTGAGGAGAGTACCAACAGGGGAGAGAGGAGAGGGGAAAAGAGAGAGGGAGAGTTGAGGACACTCAGTGAGAAGAATGATATGACAACAAGGAGACGGAGGGGGTAGGATACTTATTGAGAAAAATATGGGAAGAGTGAAAACATTTGAAAGGGAGAGAGAACGGATGTCATCTGATCCAGGGCCACTGATGCTAACAGACCACATCCGTATGGAGTAACCACAGTGGGTCAAGGCCCTACAGACAGACAGGAAGTCATTCTCCAGCTGTCAGCTCTCTCCACTCCTGCTGACAAGACCATAATAAAACCACAGATTATTTTCATTGCTGTACATTTCAGAGAGGAGGACTTGAGATCATAAGAACTCCAGACAGATGCTTTGCCATTGGAGCTGAGTGGACAGTAGGTACTAGCTATACAGCGCAGTGAATGACATCCTCATTTGTCTTTACACAACTGGTTTCAATCAAACCATATGATGGGAAACATTTACCACAAAGACACAAGTAGCCCTTTGTCTCAATACATTTTTATTGTTGATGGTTGTTATTCTTCAGAACAAAAAACCGCACACAACCCCAAATATATTTCCGTTATTTTGTCTCCCTCTCTCTCTCTTTACATACACACCCTGCCCCACAAATACATGGTCAGAAACACAGTAGTCTTGTTCCAATATCATACAGAAACACTCAAGAAGGAACTAATGGGGGCGGGCCACTCAAGCAATTACTGTCATTGCGAAAGCATCATGAGAGCTTTGAAAACGTAAATTGCGTTCAGTTCACACTGTGACAGCTATGTGGAAATACACAGTAAATTCAGCTTTACAGCGTGATATAAGTTTGAAGGTAATGTTCCTGCTATAGCGGAGACTGCATAACACGGTAAATGCTGCATAGGTCAGCACAATCAGGAATTTCTATGGCAGAATCTGTAATACTTCAGCTTTCCAGATTGAATAGAGCGCCAAGTAACGGAAATTTGAATGTCAATGAGCATGTCTTTGAAGTGGAAGACAAAGGCAAACTGATTTGAAGAAGCAGAACATTTGGATTCACATATGCGTTGATGATGGTCAGAGGCGTGCTTTTTAGATGGAAGGGTTTTGGAATGGCACTCAGAGAAAAACGTCCAATATCGGTGCCAAAATGTGGCAAATAATCCGATGGCATTAAACTCAGGCGCCCCGTTTATACCTGGTGGTAAAATAGGTCCTTTGTCCTCGTCTACATTCTGATTGTACCCACACTTCCAGAAATGTGTCTACGCATGGTATTACAATTTTCAAGTACAGTGAAATACATTTCTTACAAGCTCCAACCCCAACAATGCGGAAATCAAATAACATGTGTCTGTTATCCATCCACTGAGTCTGCATTGTGACCAGATTTCCAGATCGTGTCTGACTACCTCCTGAGGTGGACAGGATGATCTGATTCACAATGTGTTGTCTGGATCGTCTACACCTGTCAAAAAATGTGGGCACAATCAGAATGTAGACAAGATCAGGACAAAATATGTTATAACCAGGTTTAGACAGGGCTAGAATGATGGTCATGTACAGTACATTCAGCATTGTGGTCACTTACTGTACATCTTTACTCTGGGCAAACGGATAGTAATTAGTCACAGAACATACAATAAATATACATCTATATGTACACGTATACTCTTAAACCTCAAATAAGTGTCCAGGCACTACCTTTTGGAGTCCAGGGATTCCAAAGATGAGCAACATTTCCTTTTGCACATGAAGTGCCCAACACAACCCAGGAAGTGCTGCACTAGCAAGCCTCACCATTTTCCTCTTCCAGTTTTGCATTAAAAAGATGCACATGTGTCAGATTTTTAAGACCCTGTTTGGGTCTGGAATACTCTCTTTCTCCACTTCCTCCATCCTGGTGCTTTGACCAGACCGTGGATTTAAGAACCAGCTGGGACTGGGTCTGTCTTAGCTGTCGTGGTTGGGGTGAATGCCACTCATTGTAAGGTCCCAGTCCCAAGGAGAGGGCTTTTTTAAACCCCCTTTTTGTCCCCAATTTCATGGTATCCAATTGTTAGTAGTTACTGTCTTGTACTCCCGTACGGGCTCGGGAGAGACGAAGGTCGAGAGCCATGCGTCCTCTGAAACACAACCCAACCAAGCCGCACTGCTTCTTAACACAGCACGTATCCAACCCGGAAGTCAGCCGCACCAATGTGCCGGAGGAAACACCTAGCGACCTGGTCAGCGTGCACTGCGCCCGGCCCGCCACAGGAGTCGCTAGTGCACGATGAGACAAGAATATCCCTACCGGCCAAGCCCTCCCTAACCCGGACGACGCTAGGCCAATTGTGCGTCGCCCCATGGACCTCCCGGTCGCGGCCGGCTGCGACAGAGCCTGAGCTCAAACCCAGAGTCTCTGGTGGCATGGAGATGGCTTTTTTAGGAGGAGGAACTTCTTCTGGTCAATAATAGTGACATTTGCACCACCATTACAGTACAGTAAGACACTGAGATCATCTAAAGAAAAAGCAATATATTGACAACTGCTTATGTTCTCACAAAGTGGGTATTAGTAGAGACTGCAATATTGGTTTACTGACCCTTGATTTAGCCACAAAATGTTTTATTTAAAATTCCAAAGGGGATTTGCTTCATATTAGTGTTCTATGGGTTATAGACACTTAATTTAATTTGAGATCAGGGTCTCAGCACATATCATATAATAGTCTATACATTCCAACATGCATATACGAGCTGTGTATTTTCATACAGACAGGGTCTAATGGGTTAGTTACACCAGTCTGTATTTTGGAACAAGGTCACGGTTGGGTAAAACCAGGTTTTCCACTCCCCCTGTTTGTTTAACTCTAACTAGAGATAGAGAACACAGATGTCCTACAAGGACTGCTCATATAGACAAGTGGTCACAGATAAAGTGGCAGTTTTAACTCTTTACTCTCTTTAAGCCTCTTAAATCTATCTGTACCTCTGCACTTCTTTCAAGACTACCCCATAAGAGGGTCATCATATTGCACACATCCACATTTAGAACAGTGGTTTTACAAATAGAGTGCATTCGGAAAGTCTAGGAAGAGTCCTGACGGTTCCAAACTTTTTACATTTAAGAATGATGGAGGCTACTGTGTTCTTGGGGAACTTCAATGCTGCAGACTTTTTTTGATACCCTTCCCCAGATCTGTGCCTCGACACAATCCTGTCTCAGAGCTCTACGGACAATTCCTTTGACCTCACAACTTAGTTTTTGCTCTGACATGCACTGTCAATTGTGGGAACTTATATAGGCAGGTGTGTGCCTTTCGAAATCATGTTCAATCAATTGAATTTACCACAGCTGGACTCCAATGAAGTTGTAGAAACATCCCAAGAATGAGCAATGGAAACAGGATGCACCTGAACTAAATTTTGAGTCTCATAGCAAAGGGTCTGAATACTTATGTAAATAAGCTATTTCCAGTGTTTTTATACATTTGCAAGAAATTCAAGAAAACTGTTTTTGCTTTGTCATTATGGGGTATTGTGTGTAGATTGATGAGGGGAAAAGTATGTCATCCATTTTAGAATAAGGGTGTAACAGAATAAAATGTGGAAAAAGTCAAGGGGTCTGAATACCTTCCGAATGCACTGTACATGTATCAACATGAAGGAGTAGAACAAAGTGAAGACAGGATTCAAGTCAGTCTGTGGGATTGACACGATTAAATTAAGTGACAGGTTAGGCATCCCGTTTGATTGGCATTGGATCAGTCTTATGACATACCAGGTCGGCCCATCACAAAAAGTGGCAAACACATAAAATTGTACTTCTTCCTCCTGTCTCGATGACTCTCATCTATTTATCATAGCACTGCCAAATTGGAAAATGTATTATGCAAAGCACTGTTTTTCATGTAGCCCATTGAAATCATTCCATCGAGTTGTACTATATCTCCCCCAGTGTTAGTGGACGGTAAGGCAGTTTGTGGTAGAGATATCTTGTATTCACCACAGTAGACTGCATTTGCTGTGTCTCTTGGAGAGACCGGAACACTTCCATGTAGAGTCAAATTCTGTTTTTAGCGCCGGACTCTCAACAACAAGACAAAAAAACTGCCCGGGCCATCCATGTTTGAAGAAAAATGATGAAAGGCAGGGTAACCTCTCCACAGGTACTCTCTCGTGTTTCTCCATCGTTGATGCCACAGAAACATTTAGCACAAAAGAGCTCCAGTCCAGAGGCAAATACCAAGAACGCACAAAAACTAAGCTGAAAGTATCATAAAGGAAAACAACCAACGTCAACAATAAAATGGAGGAAACCACAGCTGTACATTAAAGGGTTAAAAGTGAGGAGCACTTCTCCCTTTTTTGTCTATTGTTGTACTTCACAACACCTTAGGCACATTAATCCAAACAATTAAGTAAATGTTGAGGGGGTCACAGGGTGTGTAACCCAGTCAGCAGTCACAGCCCACAAGACGCACCAGCTACGGAACATTGCTATCTCATGCTATCTTCTATGCAGTCCAAGTACTCCAGGATAAGGTCGTAGCAGAATCGGTATTGGTCCTGCAGAATACACACATACATGCATTAGTTACATAGATCAACAATGGTAGTGATATGTAGGGTTAGGGTCAAATCCATTTAAACTCAGGAACTGAAAAATTTTAAAAGCTTCAATAAAATATATCTTTTTAAGTCTTGAATTGAAATTCAATTTCATCTTAGGCCCGATCCCTACTTCGGAATTTAGGCCTTTCCTACTCATGCCTATCCCACACACCTCTCAGTATTTGGTATTCAGACATAACTTTTTCGGGTCACCTAACGCGCTCTGCAGGTGTGGCTACCTTAAGCATTCTGAATAAATGTAATTGAATTGCTGAAAACCCTCCCACTTGCTGAGCCAACAGATTTTCTCGTCAAAATTTCATTCAATAAGGTTTTTAGTACATTTAATGTATCTTAAGTCATCCCGTTAAATAGGGTGCTCCTTTAATACTTCACAAACATATATATGTAAATGCGCATGCACATTTTTTTAATGGTTTTCCTGAGTTACAGCTCATATAAGGAAATCAGACCCTAATCTATGGATTTCACATGACTGGGCAGGGGCGCAGCCATGGATGGGCATAGGCCCACCCACTTGGGAGCCAGGTTATACACATGGTCTGTGATGGTGAGGCCGGTTGGACGTACTGCCAATTTTCTAAAACGACATTGGATGCGACTAATGGTACAGAAATTAACATTAAATTATCTTTCAACAGCTCTGGTTGACATTCCTGCAATCAGCATGCCAATTGCATGCTCCCTCAACTTGAGATATCTGTGTCATTGTGTTGTGTGACTAAACACCACATTTTCAGTGGCCCTTTATTATCCCCAGCACAAGATGCATCTGTGTAATGATCATGCTGTTTAATCAGATTATTGATATGCCACACCTGTCAGGTGGATGGATTATCTTGGCAAAGGAGAAATGTTCACTAACAGGAATGTAAACAAATTGAGAGAAATATGGAATTTACCTCGCCACTATGGCCTATTTTATTGCCTTACCTTGCCTTATCTTACCTCATTTGCAAAATCTGTATATAGACTTTTTCTACTTGTATTATTGACTACAGTCGTGGCCAAAAGTTTTGAGAATGACACAAATATACATTTTCACAAAGTCTACTGCCTCAGTTTGTATGATGGCAATTTGCATATACTCCAGAATGTTATGAAGAGTGATTAGATTAATTGAAAAGTCCCTCTTTGCCATACAAATTAACTGAATCCCCAAAAAACATTTCCACTGCATTTCAGCCCTGCCACAAAAGGACCAGCTGACATCAGGTCAGTGATTCTTTCGTTAACACAGGTGTGAGTGTTGACGAGGACAAGGTTGGAGATAACTCTGTCATGATGACGGAGTTCGAATAACAGACTGTAAGCTTCAAAAGGAGGGTGGGGCTTGGAATCATTGTTCTTCCTCTGTCAACCATAGTTACCTGCAGGGAAACACGTGCTGTCATCATTGCTTTGCACAAAAATGGCTTCACAGTTAAGGATATTGCTGCCAGTAAGATTGCACCTAAATCAACCATCAAGAACTTCAAGGAGAGTGGTTCAATTGTTGTGAAGAAGGCTTCAGGGCGCCCAAGAAAGTCCAGCAAGTGCCAGGACTGTCTCCTAAAGTTGATTCAGCTGCGGGATTGGGGCACCACCAGTACAGAGCTTGCTCAGGAATGGCAGCAGGCAGGTGTGAGTGCATCTGCACACACAGTGAGGCGAAGACTTTGAGAATGGCCAGGTGTCAATAAGGGCAGCAAAGAAGCCACTTATCTCCAGGTAAAATATCAGGGACAGCCTGATATTCTGCAAAAGGTACAGGTATTGAACTGCTGAGGACTGGGGTAAAGTTATTTTCTCTGATGAATCCACTTTCCGATTGTTAGGGGCATCCGGAAAAAAGCTTTCCGGAGAAGACAAGGTGAGCGCTACCATCAGTCCTGTGTCATGCCAACAGTAAAGCATCCTGAGGCCATTCATGTGTGGGGTTGCTTCTCAGCCAAGGGAGTGAGCTCACTCACAATTTTGCCTAAGAACACAGCCATGAATAAAGAATGGTACCAACACATCCCCGAAAACAACTTCTCCCAACCATCCAGGAACAGTTTGGTGACGAACAATGCCTTTTCCAGCATGTTGGAGCAACTTGCCATAAGGCAAGTGATAACTAAGTGGCTCAGGGAACAAAACATCGACATTTTGGGTCCATGGCCAGGAAACTCCCCAACCTTAATTCCATTGAGAACTTGTGGTCAATCCTCAAGAGGCGGGTGAACAAACAAAAACCCACAAATTCTGACAAACTCCAAGCATTGATTATGCAAGAATGGGCTAACCTCAGTCAGGATGTGGCCCAGAAGTTAATTGTCAGCATGCCAGGGCGGATTGCAGAGGTCTTGAAAAGGAAGGATCAACACTGCAAATATTGACTCTTTGCATCAACTTCATGTAATTGTCAATAAAAGCCTTTGACACTTATGAAATGCTTGTAATTATACTTCAGTGTTCCATAGTAACATCTGATAAAATATCTAAAGACACTGAAGCCGCAAACTTTGTGGAAATTAATATTTGTGTCATTCTCAAAACTTTTGGCCATGACTGTATGTTTGTTTATTCCATGTGTATCTCTGTGTTGTTGAACTGCTTTGCTTTATCTTGGTCAGGTCGCAGTTGTAAATTATAACTTGTTCTCAACTAGCCTACCTGGTTAAATAAAGGTGAAATATTTTTTTATATATTTTTTAAACATTGAAAGAACGGGTTCAGAATATAAGGTATCAATGAAAGAATGCCTTATAAATACATGCATATTCGTCTCCATTTCAGCATCAACTGGTAGATAAAAAAATACTCTGATCTTGTAGATTATTTAGGTTTCGGAAAGTATTTATGAATCATAAAACCAGGTTTGGAGAGTCTTTACGCAGGAAAGAAAGAAAACAGTGGTTTGATTCATTCTGAAAATTGCCACATGCAGTTCTTCAACCCATGGTAATGTTGGAAGATTAGTGTAGATATAATTAAAATAGGGAGAATATTGTTGTCTAGTGCCTGCATTAACCATGGAACTGTGTGATGACAAGGTCAAGTATTACGCCATGCGCTCTAATTCATAATGATTAAATTAGCCTACATGTCTTATTTTATATTATCAACTGTTAGTAATGATCCTCAGCAACAACTGAACGGCCATGAAGCGTTTACAGAGGAAGTAAATGAAAGTAAACAAAACAATGTAATTAAACTGAATAATAAGATAGGATATATCAACTGAAGGCCTACTGACAGTCGATACTGATATTTAACATGATAGAAATAGGAGACAGAGAAAGTCCGGGTAACCAATCATTTTGACATTCAAGAGTGCCCTGCAAGTTAAAAGGCCATACGTACAATTTATATTCTGCATAATGGCACTGCATTTCATAAACTTTACTCTTGCTGCCATATGACTGGTTTCACATTTGTCTCCGGCGATCATAAGGTAAAATAGATCTAAAATAAGTGTAATTCATATTTACAATCACCTTATCCAAACAGATTACTTATTAACCTAGTTCTTATCAATAGATCCTATCAAATTGTAAATTACACTGCATGGAGAATGGTGTTATTTCCATGGGGAAAACATTTAATAGATTATTTTTCCACTTGGAACTAATTGGTTCGCTAGACCTTATTCATGGTTTCCTCAATCACGGTTTCCTCGCGTGTAAATGTGGTGGAAATATTAGGGAATTAAGTTAAGGTCATAATAGAGCGTATCTGTAGACACACCTCTGCCATTCGAGCTCCACCTCGAGCTTATACGAGCTCCACCTCAAACGAATAGTGAGTGAATAGCATGCTATTTTCATGCTAAATTCAAGGTCAGAATACACAGAGAGAAAAGCGAACATAAAGGGGAATTATGTTCGCTTAACCTGGGACGGAATTCCTCGCAAAAATACTCCAAAGCTAAATTGCAGCCGGGCAGCTCCCCTCCACATACCAGTGACTCCACCATGTTGGGTTTGGAGTTGCGGAGTGTCTTGATGGAGTAGAAGATGTCCACCATGTTCTGGTACTGTATCATCTCCAGCAGGATGGTGCTGGCACAGAATGTCCCACTGCGCCCACCGCCGTTCCTATAAGACAGGGAGGAGTTGTTAGAGAACGAGGAGTTGAAACACAACCTTCAGTGTTAAGATGCTAGGATTTTAGTATTTATTAGGATCCCCAATTAGCTGCTGCCGAGGCAGCGGCTACTCTTCCTGGGGTCCAAACAGGAAACAACACAACAGATAAAATGCATAATATACATAAATATACATAGCAGAAATACATTTACATTGCAATTTATCCATTCAGCAGACGCTCCCATCCAGTGGCCCACAGCTAGTGCATTCATCCTGACTAGTCTCCCAGTCCCTGCAGCTAAAAAACACTGCCACAGCATGATGCTGCCACGACCATGCTTCACCGTAGTGATGGTTTCCTCCTCAGGTTTCCTCTAGACGTGACGCTTGGCATTTAAGCTAAAGAGTTCAATCTTGGTTTCATCAGACCAGAGAATCTTGTTTCTCAGGGTCTGAGAATCCGATGAAAACGTGCTCCAGAATGCTCAGGATCTCAGAGTGAGGCGAAGGTTCACCTTCCAACGGGACAATGACCCTAAGCACACAGCCAAGACAACGTAGGAATGGCTTTGAGATAAGTCTCTGAATGCCCTTGAGTGGCCCAGCCAGAGCCTGGACTTGAACCCAATCGAACATCTCTGGAGAGACCTGAAAATAGCTGTGCAACAGCACTCCCCAACCAACCTGGCAGAACTTGAGAGGATCTGCAGAGAAGAATGGGAGAAACTCCCCAAATACATGTAGGCCAAACTTGTAGCGTCATACCCAAGAAGACTCGATGCTGTAATCGCTGCCAAATGTGCTTCAACAAAGTACTGAGTAAACTGTCTGAATAGTTATGTAAATGTGATATTTCAGTTGACCAGTTTTATTAAACTAGGAACAAATTCTAAAAACCTGTTTTTGCTTTGTCATTATGGAGTATTGTGTGTAGATTGATGAGGGGAAAAAACGATTTAATACATTTTAGAATAAGGCTACAACGTAACAAAATGTGGAAAAGTCAATGGGTCTGAATACTTTCCTAAGGCACTGTATACTGTTAAGTCGTCAACATACATGGACACACAAGCTTTATTCAAGGTCAGTGGAAGGTCATTAGTAAAACATAGAAAACAACAATGGGCCAAGCCAACTGCCCTGTCGTACACCCCACTCAAACGAATTTGCATTAGAGAGGCTTCCATTAAAGAAAAACCTCTGTGTTCTATTGGACAGGTAACTGTCCATCCATGATAAATCAGAGGATGTTAATCCATAACACCTACATTCTTTCAACAATATGTTATGAACAATGATATCAAAGCCTGCACGGAAGTCTAACAAAACACTTCCCACAATCACATTATTATAATTTTCATTCAGTCAATAATCAGTCATTTGTGTCAGTGTAGGTAGGAGGCATGTTGAGTGTCCTCCCCTATAAGTATAGTCTGTAAGAAAACATCTGTAAAATAACATTGTATTCGGTCGAACACGATTTCTTCCAAAAGCTCGCTAAGCACCGTTAACAAGCTGATTGGTCTGCTGTTTGAACCATTAAAGGGTGCTTTGCTATTTTTGGGCTGCGTAATGCCCTTTGCCTCCATCCAGGCCTGAGGGCACACTGTCTTCTAGGCTTAGATTGAAGATGTGGCAAATAGGAGTCACAATGTATTCCGCTACCAACCTCTGTAATTTACCATCCAGGTGGTCGGTTCCAGGTGGTTTATCCTTATTTATAGATAGCAATGATTTTTTCTGCTCACTTTGCGGAATTCAAAGCTACAGTGCTTGTGTTTCATTATTTGGTCCATTATGTATGACTGTGAACTCAGAATTTGTTGTTTGCATGTCATGCCAAAGTTAGCTAATCTAGTCAACAAAAAAGGTATTAAAAAGTGGTTGGCAATATCAAAGGGTTTTGTTACTTTTAATTTTTTTCACCAATGAAAAACACCAACACATATAAATATATTTTTTAACGGGGTGCAGGTGTGGTTTATTTGGGCTTATATGAAAACCACACTACAAAAAAACTATATACAATACATATTGTAAGTTCCAAAATACGTATGTGTGCATGTGAGAGTTGGGCTATTTGGAGGAGATTACTGAGTAGTTTGGTTCATCAGGCTGACCCCCAGTCTCCGCTTGAAGTTATTGAGGGATGATGATGTTTCAGCAATGTGAAGATAAGAATTCCAGAGTATGTTACCTCTGTATCTGATAGAGAATTAACTATGTGAGGTGCGGCATTGGGGAGGGTGAATTTCAGAATGAACCTGGACGAATCCATTGAAGGGTTTAGGTACACTGTGGGAGGTATGAGTATTTGTAGATTAAAGTGCATAATTGGCAATATATATTGAGTCTCAGATGGAGTGCAGATAATTAGAGGTGGCTAGTCTTTTTGTATGATGAGTACTTTGTGTAGGTAGGAGACATACGTACAGTACTGGCCCAGGCAGTACAGTAAATGAGATATGGTTAAATTAAAATATTGTATAGAGTTAGGAAGCAAGCCTGATGAACCAAACCACTAATCTTTCATCACTTTGCTGCAAAATAATGGAATATGGTCTTTCCATGATACCTTTTCATCAATTAAAACTCTGGAAATGACTTCTTCCATTTCATTCCCACCAAATGAGATGGTGGATCTTTTTTCTGTATAATATTTCTTATTCTTACTAGTGAATACAATAAAGTAGGATTTTTTTTACATTGAAAGATAATTTGCTCAGAAGATTTGGCCATGACTGAGTTGGCTTTATTAATTAGTGAATAAAAATGATTGTGATAAAATCAAATTAGTATCATCAGCAAAGAAAATGGGAACACAGAAGACACAGCAGAAGACACAGCAGCAAGGGCATTGATATAGATTAGGAATAACAAAATTCCAATTATCGAACCCTGTGGCACGCCACAGGATATCTTCGCCCTGGTAGATGCAGAGCCGATTGCATAAACATAACTATATATCCAATTATATTTGCACTATATATAAAAGTATGTGGACACCCCTTCAAATGAGTGGATTTGGCTATTTTAGGCCCACCCGTTGCTGACAGGTGAACAAAATCCATAGACAAACATTAGAATGGGCTGTAGAATGGGCTTGCTGAAGAGCTCAGTGACTTTCAACGTTTCACTATCATATGATGCCACCTTCCCAAGAACAAATTTCTGCCCTGCTAGAGCTGCCCCAGTCAACTGTGTGGTGTTATTATGAAGTGGAAACTTCTAGGAGTAACAATGGCTCAGCCTCGAAATGGTAGCCCACACAAGCTCCCAGAACGGGGCCGTGTAAAAATCGTCTGTCCTTGGTTGCAACACTCACTACCGAGTTCCAATCTGTCTCTGAAAGCAACGTCAGCACAAGAACTGTTCGTTGGGAGCTTCATTTTGTACTTCCAACTTTGTGGCAACAGTTTGGAGAAGGTCCTTTCCTGTTTCAGCATGACAGTGCCACCGTGCACGAAGAGAGGTCCATACAGAATTTTTTTTGGAGATCGGTGTGGAAGAACTTGACTGGCCTGCACAGAGCCTTGACCTCAACCCCATTGAACACCTTTGGGATAAATTGGAACGCCGACTGCGAGCCAGGCCTAATCGCCAAACATCAGTGCCCGACCTCACTAATGCTGTGGCTGAATGGAAGCAAGTCCCCGGAACAATGTTCCAACATCTAGCCTTTACCAGAAGAGTGGAGGCTGTTATAGCAGCAAAGGGGGGGACCAACTCCATATTAATGCCGGCAATTTTTCACCAAACAGACACTAATCTCATCATGACCTGCTGCTGATATCTTTAAGTTACCAATTACCTCCATCACATCAGGAGGATCAAACTGAAGCAGAGAAGGGAAATGTCCCTTAATGTAATCCAAGGCATTTCCATCAGTTTTCTCTATTTCTCCATTTCAAAAAAGTTATTAAATTCACATGAAATAACATCAGGATCACTATAGGTCTTACTTCCAACAATAAATTGAGATGGGATAGTTGAATATACCTTTTTCTTTTTCAACAGTTGATTTATTTTCTAAATGTACTTTATATTATTTAAGGAATTATGGAATTTGTTAGTAAAATATATTTTTTGGGATATCCGAAGTAGGTGAGTAAATGTGACCGACCGCCTCGATTCGGCCTTATGTAGCAAAATTTGAAATTATGTTTTTTTTTTTTTACATTGGATAAAAGTTTAGACTCAGAGCTAGAAAATGGCATACCATACACTACAGTTGAGGAACAACTGTAGTGTACTCTGATAAACTTGTAACCTCACTTTTGAGAAAATGGACTTGGAATATTTCGGTACACCTACTTGTGCCTATCAGAGAGGGTTGCCGTGCTCTTAGAAAAGAGTCAGTTGGGTTCTCAGTTCATTGTGCAGACAGGAACAAATATCTCTCCAGGAAGAAGAAGGGGGGGGGTGTATGTTTCATGATTAACGACTCATGATGTGATTGTGATAACATACAGGAACTAAAGACATTTTGTTCACCCGACCTAGAATATGTCAATCAAATGCCGACCATATTACCTCCGAAGAGAATTTGTGTATATCCCCCCTCAAGCCGATACCACAACTGCCCTCAAAGAACGTCCCTGAACTTTATACAAACTGGAAACCACATATCCTGAGGTCACATGTATAGTAGCTGGGGAGTTTAACAAAGCAAATTTAAGGAAAAGAATGCCGAAATTCAATTATCAAATTGACTGTAGTACTCGGCTGCTACAAAACTCGACCACTGCTACTCCAACTTCCGGAATGCCGACAAGGCCCTTCCCTGTTCTCCTTACGGCAAATCTAATCACGGCTCCATTTTGCTCCTCCCTTCCTATAGGCAGAAACTCAAACAGGAAGTACCCGTTCTAAGGACAATGCTGGTCTGACCAATCAGAATCCACACTTCAAGAATGTTCTGATCACGAGACATGTTCCAGGTACCCTCAGAGAATAATATAGACGCATATACTGATACGGTGACTGAGTTTATCAGGAAGTGTATAGGAGATGTTGTACCCATTGTGACTATTAAAACCTATCCAACCCAGAAACTGTGGAAAGATGGAAGCATTCGCGCAAAACTCAAGTGCAAAACATTGCATTTAACCATTTAACAAAGTGTAGTTATTCACTCCGTAAGGCAATCAAACAGACAAAACGTCAGTATAGAGACAGTGGCGTCGCAATTCAAAGGCTAAGATACGAGACTATGTGGCAGGGTCTACAGACAATCACGTACTGCAAAGTGAAAACCAGCCATGTTGAGGACACCGATGTCTTGCTTCTGGACAAGCTAAACACCTTCTTTGCCCGCTTTGAGGATAACACAGTGCCACCGACGCGGCCCGCTACCAAAGACTGTGAGCTCTCCTTCTCTGTGGCCGACGTGAGTGACATTTAAGAATGTTAAACCTTGAATGTAACCCTAGCTGCATCCTCAGAGCATCCGCAGACCAGCTGGCTGGAGTGTTTACAGATACAGTGGGGCAAAAAAGTATTTAGTCAGCCACCAATTGTGCAAGTTCTCCCACTTAAAAAGATGAGAGAGGCCTGTAATTTTCATCGTAGGTACACTTCAACTAATGACAGACAAAATGAGAAGAAAAAAAAATCCAGAAAATCACGTAGGATTTTTAATGAATTTATTTGCAAGTTATGGTGGAAAATAGGTATTTGGTCACCTACAAACAGGTAAGATTTCTGGCTCTCACAGACCTGTAACTTCTTCTTTAAGACGTTCCTCTGTCCTCCACACATTACCTGTATTAATGACACCTGTTTGAACTTGTACTAAGTATAAAAGACACCTGTCCACAACCTCAAACAGTCACACTCCAAACTCCAGTATGGCCAAGACCAAAGAGCTGTCAAAGGACACCAGAAACAAAATTGTAGACCTGCACCAGGCTGGGAAGACTGAATCTGCAATAGGTAAGCAGCTTGGTTTGAAGAAATTAACTGTGGGAGCAATTATTAGGAAATGGAAGACATACAAGACCACTGATAATCTCCCTCGATCTGGGGCTCCACGCAAGATCTCACCCCATGGGGCCAAAATAATCATAGTGAATGACCTGCAGAGAGCTGGGACCAAAGTAACAAAGCCTACCATCAGTAACACACTACGCCGCCAGGGACTCAAATCCTGCAGTGACAGATGTGTCCCCCTGCTTAAGCCAGTACATGTCCAGGCCCGTCTGAAGTTTGCTAGAGAGCATTTGGATGATCCAGAAGAAGATTGGGAGAATGTCATATGGTCAGATGAAACCAAAATATAACTTTTTGGTAAAAACTCAACTCGTCGTGTTTGGAGGACAAAGAATGCTGAGTTGCATCCAAAGAACACCATACCTACTGTGAAGCATGGTGGTGGAAACATCTTTGGGGCTGTTTTTCTGCAAAGGGAACCAGGACGACTGATCCGTGTAAAGGAAAGAATGAATGAGGCCATGTATCGTGAGATTTTGAGTGAAAACCTCCTTCTATCAGCAAGGGCATTGAAGATGAAACGTGGCTGGGTCTTTCAGCATGACAATGATCCCAAACACACCGCCCGGGCAACGAAGGAGTGGCTTCGTAAGAAGCATTTCAAGGTCCTAGAGTGGCCTAGCCAGTCTCCAGATCTCAACCTCATAGAAAATATTTGGAGGGAGTTGAAAGTCCGTGTTGCCCAGCAACAGCCCCAAAACATCACTGCTCTAGAGGAGATCTGCATGGAGGAATGGGCCAAAATACCAGCAACAGTGTGTGAAAACCTTGTGAAGACTTACAGAAAACTTTTGACCTTTGTCATTGCCAACAGAGGGTATATAACAAAGTATTGAGATAAACTATTGTTGTTGACCAAATACTTATTTTCCACCATAATTTGCAAATAAATTCATTAAAAATGCTACAATGTGATTTTCTGGATTTTTTTCTTCTCATTTTGTCTGTCATATTTGAAGTGTACCTATGATGAAAATTACAGGTCTCTCTCATCTTTTTAAGTGGGAGAACTTGCACAATTGGTGGCAGACTAAATACTTTTTTGCCCCACTGTATTATCAATCTTTCCCTGTCCAAGTCTACTGTCCCCACATGCTTCAAGATGTCCACCATTGATCCTGTACCCAAGAAAGCAAAGGTAATTGAACTAAATGTTTATCGCCCCGTAGCACTCACTTCTGTCATCATGAAGTGCTTTGAGCGACTCGTCAAGGATCAAATCACCTCTACCTTACCTGACACCCTAGACCAACTTCAATTTGCTTGCCGCCCCAATAGACCAACAGACGATGCAATCACCATTGCACTGCACACTGCCCTATCCCATCTAGACTAGAGGAATACCTACAGTTGAAGTCAGAAGTTTACATACACTTATGTTGAAGTCATTAAAACTTGTTTAACCTGTTGAGTGTAGGGGGCAGTATTTTGATGTTTGGATGAAAAACGTACCCAAATGAAGCCTATTTCTCAGGCCCAGAAACTAGAATATAGATGTAATTGTTAGATTAGGATAGAAAACACTCAAAAGTTTCCAAAACTGTCAAAATATTGTCTGTGAGTATAATTATCCTTTTGAGGGCATGGCAGATTTACGCCCCCTTTGGAGAAATTGGGTACCCCTAGTAAACTGAAAAAAAAATTCTCAAAAATTGCTAATATATGCATATAATAATTATTATTGGATAGAAAACACTCTAAAGCTTCTAAAACCGTTGGAATTATGTCTGTAAGTATAGCAGAACTCACAGGGCATGCATTCTTCCAAACTAGTTTTTGTGGTCATGAAAGTTGGAGCAACTTTGACGTCATCGCCCCCACCCTTCCCGACCACTTATGGATCTGGGATCCTCTTTCTGTAGAGCGTTCAATCATTCAAATCGCGCGAGAATTGGCCCTATGGGAGTGATTTGAGTAAGTGCCGCGAGAAAAAAACCTGTGCGTTAGGGCGCGAATTGGTCACAGCCATTCCTTTGTTCCAGCACTCCTGGGAAGAGCAAACGATGCCCGGTTGAATTGAAATTTGTTTTGTGTGTTAAAAACATCATAAAGCTTGCTTCTGCACTTAGTTTGACCTGTTTAGTCGACATATAATATGTAATTTTGAAGTTTTGATGCGCAACGTTACCGGACCAGAGGACGTTTTGGGTGCATTTCAGCTGATGTTATTAGCTGTAGCTAATACAAAGACGCAAGACTTGAAACCAAACGATGTATTGGGTAAGTATGAACCCTTCCAGAACATTCTGAACGAAGACCATCGAAGGTAAGGGAATATTTATGCTTAAATCTGTGTTTCTGTTGACTCCAACATTACGGAGAAATGTAGCTTATATCTGATCGCCGTCTCAGCAAATTGAATAGTGTGCGATTTCTGTAACGTTAAAAATAAATGTACCAAAAGCGGTTGCATAAAGAAGCAGTGTATCTTTCTAACTATATGTAGAACATGTATATTTAGCCAAAGTTTATGATGTCTATTTACGTTATCTTGCCGAGCTACCTAGATTTCCTGCGGGCATTTTTGAGTAATTTCTGAACATGAGCACATTGTAAATGGACATTTATGGATATATATGGCATATTATTGAAAAAAAAAAAATGTACTGTGTAACATGTCCTATCACTGTCATCTGATGAAGATTTTCAAAAGGTTAGTGAGCGATTTATTTTTTAATCCTGCTTTTATAATTTTATATTTTCTGGGACAAAATGGCTGCCGCTTGTCTTGGTTTCGGTGGTGGTCTAATATAAATATGTGGTGTGTTTTCGCCGTAAAACATTTAAAAAATCTGACATGCTGGGTAGATGAACAAGGTGTTTATCTTTCATTTGAGCTATTGGACTTGTTAATGTGTGGAGGTTAAATACAGTGCCTTGCGAAAGTATTCGGCCCCCTTGAACTTTGCGACCTTTTGCCACATTTCAGGCTTCAAACATAAAGATATAAAACTGTATTTTTTTGTAAAGAACCAAAAACAAGTGGGACACAATCATGAAGTGGAACGACATTTATTGGATAGTTCAAACTTTTTTAACAAATCAAAAACTGAAAAATTGGGCGTGCAAAATTATTCAGCCCCCTTAAGTTAATACTTTGTAGCGCCACCTTTTGCTGCGATTACAGTTGTAAGTCGCTTGGGGTATGTCTCTATCAGTTTTGCACATCGAGAGATTGAATTTTTTTCCCATTCCTCCTTGCAAAACAGCTCGAGCTCAGTGAGGTTGGATGGAGAGCATTTGTGAACAGCAGTTTTCAGTTCTTTCCACAGATTCTCGATTGGATTCAGGTCTGGACTTTGACTTGGCCATTCTAACACCTGGATATGTTTATTTTTGAACCATTCCATTGTTGATTTTGCTTTATGTTTTGGATCATTGTCTTGTTGGAAGACAAATCTCCGTCCCAGTCTCAGGTCTTTTGCAGACTCCATCAGGTTTTCTCCCAGAATGGTCCTGTATTTGGCTCCATACATCTTCCCATCAATTTTAACCATCTTCCCTGTCCCTGCTGAAGAAAAGCAGGCCCAAACCATGATGCTGCCACCACCATGTTTGACAGTGGGGATGGTGTGTTCAGCTGTGTTGCTTTTACGCCAAACATAACGTTTTGCATTGTTGCCAAAAAGTTCAATTTTGGTTTCATCTGACCAGAGCACCTTCTTCCACATGTTTGGTGTGTCTCCCAGGTGGCTTATGGCAAACATTAAACAACACTTTTTATGGATATCTTTAAGAAATGGCTTTCTTCTTGCCACTCTTCCATAAAGGCCAGATTTGTGCAATATATGACTGATTGTTGTCCTATGGACAGAGTCTCCCACCTCAGCTGTAGATCTCTGCAGTTCATCCAGAGTGATCATGGGCCTCTTGGCTGCATCTCTGATCAGTCTTCTCCTTGTATGAGTTGAAAGTTTAGAGGGACGGCCAGGTCTTGGTAGATTTGCAGTGGTCTGATACTCCTTCCATTTCAATATTATCGCTTGCACAGTGCTCCTTGGGATGTTTAAAGCTTGGGAAATATTTTTGTATCCAAATCCGGCTTTAAACTTCTTCACAACAGTATCTCGGACCTGCCTGGTGTGTTCCTTGTTCTTCATGATGCTCTCTGCGCTTTTGACTGACCTCTGAGACTATCACAGTGCAGGTGCATTTATACGGAGACTTGATTACACACAGGTGGATTGTATTTATCATCATTAGTCATTTAGGTCAACATTGGATCATTCAGAGATCCTCACTGAACTTCTGGAGAGAGTTTGCTGCACTGAAAGTAAAGGGGCTGAATAATTTTGCACGCCCAATTTTTAAGTTTTTGATTTGTTAAAAAAGTTTGAAATATCCAATAAATGTTGTTCCACTTCATGATTGTGTCCCACTTGTTGTTGATTCTTCACAAAAAAATACAGTTTTATATCTTTATGTTTGAAGCCTGAAATGTGGCAAAAGGTCGCAAAGTTCAAGGGGGCCGAATACTTTCGCAAGGCACTGTATTTCTAAGAATATTTTTGCGTTCCATGCGCCACGGTTTGAGCTGAACGGGGGGGGGAGGTGTTCCTCTAGAGGAACTCCTGGCATTAACAGGTAATTAACATAACTGATATTGCAGGCGAAAACCTGAGGAAAATCCAAAGAGGAAGTGCCTTCTATTTTGTAAGCTCCCTGTACCATTGCATGCCTTCCCTCCATTTAAAGGGATATCAACCAGAATCATTTCCCTGTGGCTTCCACATGGTGTGAACAGTCTTTAGACATAGTTTCAGCCTTTTATTCTGAGAAATGAGCGAGAACGATCACATCGCGTCAGTGGATATTATCGATTATTTAATGGAAAAAACAACCTGAGGATTGATTATAAAAAACGTTTGACAATTTTTCTACGAACTTTACGGATACTATTTGGAATTTTCGTCTGTCCCGTCGTGACCGCTCGAGCTTGTGGATTACTGAACATAACGCGCCAACCAAATGGAGGTATTTTGGATATAAAAATAATCTTTATGGGACAAAAGGAACATTTATTGTGTAACTGGGAGTCTCGTGAGTGCAAACATCTTAAGATCATCAAAGGTAAGTGATTCATTTTATTGCTTTTCTGACTTTCGTGACCAATCTACTTTGCTGCTAGCTGTTTGTAATGATTTGTCTGCTGAGAGAGGTGTCCTTACATAAACGCTTGGTTTGCTTTCGCAGAAAAGCTTTTTGGAAATCTGGTGGCGTGTCACAAGCTAAGCTGTGTTTTGCTATATTGCACTTGTGATTTCATTAAAATGTAATATTTTTAGTAATTTAATTTGAATTTGGCGCTCTGCACTTCAGCGGATGTTGACGAAAATGATCCCGCTAACAGGATGGGTGCGCCAAGAGGTTAAACAGCTTAGAAAATTCCAGAAAATTATGTCAAGGTTTTAGAAGCTTCTGATAAGCTTTTTGACATCATTTGAGTCAATTGGAGGTGTACCTGTGGATGTATTTCAAGGCCTTCAAACCTTCAAACTCAGTGCCTCTTTGCTTGACATCATGGGAAAATCAAAAGAAATAGGCCAAGACCTCAGAAAAAAAAATTGTAGACCTCCACAAGTCTGGTTCATCCTTGTGTGCAATTTCCAAACACCTGAAGGTACCACGTTCATCTGTACAAACAATAGTACACAAGTATAAACACCATGGGACCACACAGTCGTCATACCGCTCAGGAAGAAGAAGCATTCTGTCTCCTAGAGATGAACGCACTTTCATGCGAAAAGTACAAATCAATCCCAGAACAACAGCAAAGGACCTTGTGAAGATGGAGAAAACAGGTACAAAAGTATCTATATGTGGATAAATAAACTAGGCTTGCAATTTAACAATTTTATTCATATTTACAGATGGCATACAAGTTTCTTATTAAGGCACATGAAAGTTCACGTTCCAGAAGGCATCTCTGTCAAAAAACATTTTGATAAAAAATAAAATGTTTACGTTCAAATGGCTCTCCTGTGAAGTAGTAACCTGCAACATACGCCTTCCTGAAACAAGTCACAAATTTGTTCTTATACTTTTTGTAATTTGCAGAATTCAGGGGAGAAGGATTTGTGAGAAACTTTTAATTATAATTTTTTTTTAGACCGGTTGGTAACCAAGAGTCTCCTTTGGAAGAATGCTTGTCAAGTGTTGTTTGGAAAATTGCGAAAATCCTCAGACATGGTTTTGAATGACGTCTGGCTGGTGACATTCGTCCCTTTAGCTCCTCCACCTCTGACAGTGTAAATTCAAAACAGTGTTTATATTCCATTACATCCTTAAACAGATCATCAACCCTTTTGTTGGTAGAATCCATAAAGAGTTGCAGGAAGGTCTCAGCATTATTTTCCAGCAGATCTATTAGATCTTTATAGAACTATTTTCGTTGATCAATTAGTTCATGGAGTCTAGTGCTTGAGACGTATTCCTCTTCCACATTGAGCTTTGCAGAGTATTTCTAGAGTATTTTTGGCCATGCTACAAGCTTGTTGTGAGCTAAAATGAGTTCGCAAACACAACCCACACCCCAAAAACAAGCGCCACCAGTGAAATGGCAAACACATACAAGCAACACACATGCACCAGTACGATAAACAGAGAGAAAATCGGACAACTTGCTCACTGTATGGATCCTGGCTGCACTTTACTAAATGAGCGGGAGATTACCAACTCGCAGATTAGTGCTGTGGATACAAGCAGTATGCGGTGCATTAAGCCAAAACACTGGTCAAAGATGCTTGGAAGAGACAGTGGTAGGAGCATTCACTTACCCACTGAACGAGCTGTGTGAACGAGCAGTGTGAACAACGCCAGAGTCCTTCCGGGTGCCAACCTGGTTGGTACTATTATGAATAGTACCATTCACCTCAATGAAGGATGGAGCTGAGTTAGCTTAATTTAGAAGCCTATACTTTCATTTAAGGTACTCCAGAGCTTTTTACTATCATTCTTCATATCATTTATCTTTGTTCCATAGTATAGTTTTTTCTTCTTTTTGTTAAGTTTAGCTATGTGTGTTCTCATTTACTGTATGTTTTCCAATCTGCTATGTTGCCAGACTTATTTGCCATTCCCTTAGCCTCATTCCTCTGAGCCATACAGTTTTTCAATTAATCATTTACCATGGGGATTTGGAATTTTTAACAGTCAGTTTCTTTATAGGTGCATGCCTGTCAGTAACCAGAAGAAGCAATTTCATAAATGCTTCAAGTGCAGTGTCAGGATGTTCCTCATTACACACATCGGACCAATACATATTTGTCACATCTTCAAAATAGAAATCATTGTAAAACCTCTTGTATGATAATTTATACTGTGCACTAATTTAGGTCCAGTCTTTGGAACCTTGTTTTTCCTATTATATTATGATCCCTACACCGGATGGGTTTGAATACGGTTTAAGAGCAGTAAATTAGTAAATATGTGGTCAATACAAGTGGATGATTTAGTTCCTGTTCTGTTTGTAAATACCCTGGTAGGTTGACTGATAACCTGAACCAGTTTACAGACACAGGTTACAGTTTGAAGCTTTTTCTTGAGTTTGATGAAAGCCAGTCAATATTCAGGTCACCCAGAAAATATACCTCTCTGTTGATATCCTATACATTATCAAGCATTTCACACATATTATCCAGATACTGAGTGTTAGCACTTGGTGGTCTATAACAACTTCCCACAAGAATAGGCTTTAGGTGAGGCAGGTGAACCTTTACCCATATTACTTTAACATCATTTGACATGAGATCCTCTCTAAGCTTTACAGGAATATGACTTTGAATATAAACAGCAATACCTCCTCCGTTGGCATTCCTGTCTCTTCTGTAGATGTTATAATCATATATTGCTACAATTGTATCATTAAATGTATATCCTAAGTGAGTTTCAGAGATAGCCAGTATATGAATGCTTCCTGTTGCTAGCAAGTTATCGAATTCATGAACCTTGTTTCTTAGGCTACATATGTTAATGTACTCTATTTGTAGTGCTTTTCTGGGATTCTTGATTGTTTTTATTGCTTTAATGGGAGGCTTATCAGAGGTAGCCATGACAGTGATATTTACATTTGAGCTGATAGTGCAGGGTGAAGTGCTAACAGTGGGCTTCTTACTAGTGCAAAAGATCTCAGTGCTAACAGTATAACTCAGGTTCATAGGCACATGCTTACTGCTGAGAAAATCTGTTGTTTTGACAGAGGCATTTAGAGGAAAATAAATTAGGCTACTTACATTATGAATGGCAACACCTCTGGGAAAATGTACATTTGCAGCAGCACCACAACAGCTCAGCAACAAAATGGTAGGGATTATCTGAGCAGGGTTTGGGTCCCTGATAAGTCATTGTCTCAACGCAGCCTTGAAATGTGAGGACAGGGTCCAGTAAGCATGTTGTGTGTGGCATTTTCTGGTGCTAGATGGTCTGGGTTATCATCATAAGCTATAGGAACATTAATAAACAACGGAGGCGAGGCCACATCCTCATTCCTGAAATGCACCCTGGGAAGACTGACATCAAGTCGCTGTGGCAGCCAATACGGGCAATGTTAAGGTAATCAATCGGCGTCAGCAGTTTGGCAGCCTGGAATTTACTGTCGTGAGAGCCGGCACATTCTGTATTAAGCCATAAGTGATTTCATCGCCATAATCTCTTTCCTGGTTGTCGTGGGTAATGCTATGTGACAGCACTGAGTGATGTGTTTTTGGACACGTGTTGTCATTCAGCAATGTGCATAAGGCTCCATAGATCTATATTCAGCTGAGTTCTCATGAGAGGAGGAGAGTACAGTGCAATGCAGCCAATATGCCATGTGGCACCATGCTTACAGCTCAAACCACCTCTTACACTGATTGATGTATGTTCTGGGGGTTGTTCATCAGGGCATTCCTGATGGCTGGTACCTGATTGGCTTTGAGCCTTATGAACTGGTGTTTATCAGATGTAACGCCTACTTCATTGTCTGTGATTGGGTGCTAGCTATGTTGACTGCTGGTGTTTGATTAGGTAAAGGCAAGGCTGACCTCCAGTCTGGGATGAACTAAGCTGGGAGTACTGCTGTTTATGTGTGGATGATTGTGTATGTCAGTCCCTGTGTGTCAAATCAAACTTTATTTGTCAAATGCTCCGAATACTACAAGTGTATACATTACCGTGAAATTCTTACTTACAAGCACTTAACCAACAGTGCAGTTCAAGAAGAGCTAAGAAAATATTTACCAAAATAAACTAAAGCATTTTTTTTTTATTAAAATAAAAAGTAACACAATAACATAACAAAAACGAGGCTAAATACAGGTAATTTGTACATGTAGCTAGGGGTGAAGTGTCTATGCATAGATAATAAACAGCGAGTAGCAGCAGTGTACAAAACAAATGGAGGGGGGTGGTCAATGTAATAGGCCAGTTGCCATTTGAATAATTGTCCAGCAGTCTTATGGCTTGGGGGTAGAAGCTGTTAAGGAGCCTTTTGGTCCTAGACTAGGTGCTCCGGAACTGCTTTCCGTACGGTAGCAGAGAAAACAGTCTATGACTTGGGTGACTGGAGTCTCTGACAATTTTATGGTTTTTCCTCTGACACCGCCTATTATATAGGTCCTGGGTGGCTGGAAGCTTGACCCCAGTGATGTACTGGGCCGTACGCACTACCCTCTGTAGCGCCTTATGTTCAGATGCCGAGCAGTTGCCATACCAGGCGGTGATCCAACCAGTAAGGATGTACTCAATGGTGCAGCTGTAGAACCTTTTGAGGATCTAGGGACCCATGGCAAATCTTTTCAGTCTCCTGAGGGGAAAAGGTTTTGTTGTGCCCTCTTCACAACTGTCTTGGTGTATTTGGACCATGATAGTTCATTGGTGATGTGGACACCAAGGAACTTGGAACTCTCGACCCGCTCCACTACAGTCCCGTTGATGTTAATGGGGGCCTGTTCGGCCCGCCTTTTCCTGTAGTCCACGATCAGCTCCTTTGTCTTGCTCACATTGAGAGAGATTGTTGTCCTGGCACCACACTGCCACTTCTCTGACCTCCTCCATATAGGCCATCTCATTGTTGTCGGTAATCAGGCCTACCACTGTTGTGTCGTCAGCAAACTTAACGATAGTGTTGGAGTCGTGTTTGGCCATGCAGTCATGGGTGAACAGGGAGTACAGGAGGGGCCAAAGAACACACCCCTGAGGGGCCCCAGTGTTGAGGATCAGCGTGGCAGACGTGTTGTTGCCTACTCTTACCACCTGGGGGCAGCACGTCAGGATGTCCAGGATCCAGTTGCAGACGGAGGTGTTTAGTCCCAGGGTCCTTAGCTTAGTGATGAGCTTTGTGGGCGCTATGGTGTTGAAGGCTGAGCTGTAGTCAATGAACAGCATTCTCATTTTGTCCAGGTGGGAAAGGGCATTGTGGAGTGCAATAGAGATTGCATCATCTTTGGATCTGTTGGGGCGGTATGCAAGTTGGAATGGGTCTAGGGTATCCGGGAGGACGCTGTTGATGTGAGCCATGACCAGCCATTCAAAGCACTGAGTGCTACGGGCGGTAATCATTTAAGCAGGTTAGCTTCGCTTCTTTGGGCACATAGACTATGGTGGTCTGCTTGAAACATGTAGGTATTACAGACTCAGTCAGGGAGAGGTTGAAAATGTCAGTGAAGACACTTACCAGTTGGTTCACTCATGCTTTGAGTACACGTCCTTGTAATCTATCTGGCCCAGCGGCTTTGTGAATGTTGACCTGTTTAACCTCTTGAACCTCTGGGGGCAGTATTTCATTTTGGATGAAAAACGTTCTCGTTTTAAACAAGATATTTTGTCACGAAAAGATGCTCGACTATGCATATAATTGACAGCTTTGGAAAGAAAACACTCTGACGTTTCCAAAACTGCAAAGATATTGTCTGTGAGTGCCACAGAACTAATGCTAGGCGAAACCAAGATGACATTTCATACAGGAAGTGAGCCAGATTTTGAATGCGCTGTGTTCCAATGTCTCCTTATCTGGCTGTGAATGCGCAAGGACTACACTTTCTGTCGTTTCCCCAAGGTGTCTGCAGCATTGTGACGTATTTGTAGGCATATCATTGGAAAATTGACCATAAGAGACTCCATTTACCAGGTGTCCGCTCGGTGTCCTCCGTCGAAACTATTGCGTAATCTCCAGGTGCGTGCATTTTTCCATTTTGTTCAGAGGAGAAACCAAACTGCCAGGAATGATTTATCATCGAATAGATATGTGAAAAACACCTTGAGGATTGATTCTAAACAACGTTTGCCATGTTTCTGTCGATATTATGGAGTTAATTTGGAAAAAAGTTTGCCGTTGTAATGACTGAATTTTCGTTTTTTTTTCTTAGCCAAACGTGATAAACAAAACGGAGCGATTTCTCCTACACAAATAATATTTTTGGAAAAACTGAACATTTGCTATCTAACTGAGAGTCTCCTCATTGACAACATCCGAAGTTCTTCAAAGGTAAATTATTTTATTTGAATGCTTTTCTTGTTTTTGTGAAAATGTTGCCTGCTGAATGCTAGGCTTAATGCTATGCTATGCTCAATACTCTTACACAAATGCTTGTGTAGCTATGGTTGAAAAGCATTTTTTGAAAATCTGAGATGACAGTGTTGTTAAAGGTCTTGCTCACATCGGCTACCAAGAGCGTTATCACACAGTCATCCAGAACAGCTGGTGCTCTTGTGTATGCTTCAGTGTTGCTTGGCTCGAAGCGAGCACTGAAGCATACACGAGAGCACCAGTGATTGCGTTCGTGCATGTGAGCACTTGTGTGTGTATCAGATTGTCAGGAATACTCACAGGCAGTGGACAACAGTGCGGCCATCTCCACACTCCCTCTGCCACTTGTGCACGTGAGCCAGTAGGCTGAGGAAGGCCTTCTTGGAGTCGGGCACGTCGCGGTAGGCTGACCAGCGCAGGAACTGGAACTGACACACCACCAGCTGGCCCTCCTGGGGCTAAGCACAGAAAGAAAACATGAAGCTCATGAGACCTAAATGTGTGTGTGTATGCATGTGTGTGTGCATGAGTTCCTGCCTGCGTGTGCGCGTTCATGTGTGTCCATAAGTGTGAGAGATTTATAGCTCTGCTGGTGAGACTGGGACCTGAGGTGTGAAAGAGAGATGTCCATGTGTGCTCAGAGCTATAGCCCAAACCAGCACCTGCATTAATATCACTCTGATGCTGCAGGGGCACACGTGACAGCTGTAACAGCCTCCAGCCCTACAAGTAAGGAGCTAGGGATGCACTGTAAATCATGCAGATTGGACTAACACAAACAAATAGGATGCAAGGAGAAGTTACAATCATGGAAGTGGGATTTTCTATGGACCTATTTCTCTTTCACACACACAAACAATTGCACACACCCTCATTTCACACAGACAAACACACCATTTCCCGACACTATGCTATCTGTGGGTTGCATTCTTCCAGGTTGTGTGAGGTGCTGTTTGACAGTGCAGTGTAGAGGAGAGAGGTAGAGAGAGGTAGTGTAGGTGAGGAGGGATGACAGGAGGGGTAGATTGGGGAAAGGAGGATGCCACTCTATGAGGGTGGTTATGGGCACTTCCTCTCACAACCTGCCAGCAGGGACAGTCTGGTTGACAGTGATGCAACACACCTATTCATTTACACACCCACACACAGTACAGTAATGTACACAAACTCAGCTCTTTCTACCGTTCTGACAGACAGACAGAAATAGATCATTAAGACACACACAAAAAGGCACGTAGGCATATGCACAAGCACAAACATGCACACGCACACCAAACAAAGTCTCTATTATTCTTCACAGAGGTAGGGAGGGAACATTGACAGGCATCTTCCTTTTCTTCCTGCCGGCATACTAAGGGGGACTTTGACAACACCAGTACTCCCTGTACTTTGACAACAGAGCTGTCATCTTCAGTTGGGATTGACATGAAGCCTAATTCATGAGTTCTGCCTGATTCTCTATGTCAGGTAAATTTGTGACACGCTTTATGAACAAATAAAAAGGGAGAGAAAATGTGCATTTGAGCCTATTAGAATATCCCACATTGTGGATGTGACATGCATTATGGTCAAAGTTCCCCTTAGTATCCCAGCAGGAAGAAAAGGAAGATGCCCATCAACGTAATGTCAAGCAGGAAATTGAAAAAGGGAGACGGTTGTTTTATAGGATTGAACGCATCAACTGTGTGTGTGTGTGTATAAATGCTCACCCTTGTCACATTTTTGACACAGAACAGACGAGTGATGACGTCGTCGTCAGCTGACATGGACAGGAACTCAACCTCCATTGGCCCATACTGCTGCAGACCAGGCTCTGGCCAGTACTGGACACAGGGCTAGAGAGAGAGAGGAGGGGAAAGAGAGAGACAGGGAGGTAGGGTAGAGTGAAAAAAGGAGGAGGAGGAGAAAATAGTTCATTTGGCATCTTTGGGACCTATAGATCAATGTCAAGATTCCAAAAGGGAAATATCAGAGTCTAATCAATTCACCCCCAAAACCACCCTGTGACAACTCCAAATGTGTTCCAACGGCATGTGATTGGAACTGGTATTGCAACAAAAACTAGCAGACCTTTCTGAAAGGAAGGGCTCTCACATAATTATGAAACAAAGTGAGCGCGGAGAGAGCGAAAGAGAGAGGTGGAGGGAGAGAGCGAGAGGAAGAGAGAATGTGTATATGTGTGAGACAGACAGAGCAAGAGAGAGCAACAGAGAAGTGGGACGGTATTAAATGACAGTCAGGCAGACACTGTGAGATACCTACAAAGAGAAACCTTGAGTTGTGGCTTGGGGGTAGGAATTAAAGTTGATATAGCTGAATCTCTAGAGACTGAAATCAAGCGAGGAGTGTTACTGACTCCGCAATACCAATGTGGTCAGAGATCAAAGAGGCACAATGCAGTGTGAAAGAACAAATCCAAAAGCACACACACTTATACAGAGACTAAATGATGGCAGAGCGGCATGGCTCTGACTGGCTAAGTCTTCTGCTATTAGCACAACGGACACAGGAGCAAGAGTTGAGCTAAGATACAGCATCCCAGACACTGCCAGTAGAATCAGAACTAGATTCAAACTCAGATCTGCAGCATTTTTCAATGTGAAAAGTGAAATGCTAATTCATCAACAGAACACTGTCCCTTCCTAATAAACTGCGTTCATTAACATATACATATATACATACATATATATTACATGCATACAGTATATCTTAATATGCATAAATATTGATATGTATAGCTCACCCAGGCAGAGTTGGACTGGTTGAGCTGGTTGAGCATGACCACCGAGGTGCAGCCGTAGTCGAACACCAACCTCCAGAAGTCGGCGGTGGTGCCGGGGAGCGGGTGAGGGGTGACGATGAAAGCGGCGGGCTGGTGGAAGCTGTCAGTGAGTGCCGCGTTGATGTAGTTGTTGCTCTCGCCCTCGGTGGTGACCAGGAATGCCAGGACGCGGTCGGGCGGCAGCACGTCCATGCTGCGGTTCTTCTCCCGGTTCCTGGGGAGCAGGGCGATGCTGCACTCCTCCACGTCCAGGTGAGGGGTGACCGAGTTCAACGTCTGGAGGACGGAGGGGAGGTGGAAAGGGAGGGAAGGAGGGAGGAAGAAAAGTTGGAGGGATATAAAGATTTAATGAAGGGAGAATTTATGAGATTGGTGAGGTGAGGTGAGATGAAGTATCAGAAATAAAAATAGGTGATGAAGAAAAAAGAGGGAAAGGAGGGAATTGATGCAGGCGGACAGAAAGAAGGGGAGGAAGTGGGGGTGGAGAAACAGCATGTAATGACAGATTGGCCACTCGTAATTCTCTGTCAATACTGGTACATTGATTGACAGTTTCAGTTAGAAGCATCTTTAAAATAGTTTAACATCACTCTGAAATAGTCACAGAGTTCAATAACAAATTGGAATAATTAGGCCAGCCTCTTGCATAATGAACACAAATGTTATGAACCTTTGGGAAAACAAAAGTGAAAACAGAATCATTTGCACCTATTCCTTTTGATGAACATTAACAAGTATTCCACCCTAATTACATAAGACAAAATAAACAGAATGTTTGGATCATTAATGCACCACATCAATAATAGATCTGAGAAATGTTGATCTTAGTGATACTGGCTGGTATTGGCTTTATCTGGGCTTTGTGATAGATTCGGCATGAGCAAAATATAGGTAGAGTTTGTATTAGAGGTTGTATTTGGCATACATTGCATGGATCCTTTCAGAAGGAATGTCAGTTGGGTGAATTTACAGGATCAAAGGGATCCACTTGCCCATTTTACTTAGGAAGAACTAACAACCTGTAATCAGAGAGCACCCATGCCCATTTTCCCCTGCCTAAGTAATAAGTAATGAATCGTCAAGTAATGAAAAGTGGCATAATTCATATGAAGTGTATTTGGAAAAACACAGTAAACAGTAAAAGTGTGCCGGGTGTGAGCGCCATCACCGACCTAGAGGACTGGGTGAACTCGCGTTCCGAGGCCGACGTGAGTAAGGTCTTTAATCATGTCACCCCTTGCAAGGCCGCGGGGTCCGATGGTATTCCCGGACTCGTACTCAGAGCTGGCAGGCATATTCATAGTAATTTTCCACCTCTCCTTGTTCTAGTCTGTAATCCACACATGTTCTAATGACCACCACCATTCCTGTTCCCAAGAAGTCTTCATGCAACAATGACTACTACCCTGTGTCATGTAAAAATATTCCCCGCGTGAAAAAGTTTGCAGTCGTTCTGATTGTGTTCTGATTGTGACGTCATGCGGTGAAATTTCTCCCAGCGTGAAAATCCCAGCTCAATAATTGCACGTGCATCTCTTTATATGGATGGATGGCTGAGCTCGTGTGGATGTTTCTCTCACACACATTTGCTTTACACATCTGCCAGGAATACTGACTCTGACCAATCAAAAGCTTGTTGAGGCATGAGATCAGCATATAAATACCCGGACTCGTGTGTCGAAGTGCTGAGGGTCAATGTGAGGAGAGATTTTTTGCAAATGCAAAGACTTAGGCGCTACGTTTTTGATTGACAGTACATACATTTGTTTGTTAGTTAGTTAGTTAGCTAGCTATACAAACAAGTTAAAACTGAACACCTCTGAGAACAAGCCATCTCGACCAGTTTATAGCTAATTATGCTAGTTAGCTAGATAAATCCAAGGTGAGGAGATGAGAGAAACGAACTTCAAGGTCCTCGGTGTGACTTAACCCTTGTTTTGTAAAAAAATGACCCGCCACTATGTTAAACAGCAGAGAAAACCCCCTAAATTATATATTTTTAATTTGAGTGACCCCAACATTAGAAAAAGTGAAACATCACCTTTGTTCATATTTCCATGAAAGCTGTACATCACCAGGGTACAAAAATTGTCTTTGGGTCATTTTTGACCCAGCAGTTATAAAATAATTTACACACCACAAAAACCACAAAGACACACACACACTCACAATGAGAAATTTAGATTATATGTGCTACTGATTGAACTCAGTCAGCAGCTCCTGAAGAGAAAGATCACCATGGTTGGCACAGTTAGAAAGAACAAGCCTGAGCTCCCCCTTGCACTCCTCGCAACAAGGGAGAGGCCTTCTAATCAAAAATTGCCTTCAGCCCCACCACCACTCTAGTTTCTTACCTCCCAAAGAGTAACAATAATGTGGTCCTCCTGAGCACACTCCACAAAACGGCTGAGATCAGTGATCATGAGGACAGAAAACTAGCCATCATCCTAGACTACAACCACAACAAAGGAGGCATGGACAACCTGGACAAGGTGATTGGAACTTACAGCTGCAGGAGGATGACTGCCCGCTGGCCTCTGGTCATCTTCCATAACATCATTGATGTGTCCTCAAACAATGCCTTCGTGTTATGGAACAGCTGGGAAAGGCACATGTAACCCCACACATTCAAAGAAGGGAGCGCCTCCCCCACACAGAAGCCTCTGCAGCGCTTGTGAAAGCTGTTCAGGGGGCTGAATCTTGTCCTGATCCACCTGAGGCTGCAGCTGGGGCAGGTAAGAGGAGGAGATGCCAATTCTACCCCCCAAAGAAGGACTGCAAAACAAATACTATGTGCTGCACATGTAAGAAATACATCTGCAAAGTCCATGCACACAAACATGCATACTGTGCTACGCCTTGCTAGCAGCAGGCAAACTTGTCACGGAAATCAGAAAAGCAATCAAATTAAATCGTTTACCTTTGATGAACTTCGGATGTTTTCACTCACGAGACTCCCAGGTAGACAGCCAAAGTTCATTTTTTCCCAAAATATTATTTTTGTAGGCGAAATAGCTCCGTTTGTTCTTCACGTTTGGCTGAGAAATCGCCCGGAAATTGCGGTCACCACAACGCCAAATTAGCTCCATGATATTGACAGAAACATGGCAAACGTTGTTTAGAATCCATCCTCAAGGTTTTTTTCTAATATCTATTCGATAATATATCAGTCGGGACAATTCGTTTTTCACTCTGTCCGATTGGAGTAATGGCTACCTCTGTATTTTACGCGAGAATCTCTCTCGGAGCCACCATGTGACCACTTACGCAATGTGGCTGCCTACGGCTATTCTTCAACAGAAATGCGTAAAACTACGTCACAATGCTGTAGAGACCTTGGGGAATACGTAGAAAGCGTAAACTCGTTGATGGTACGTTCACAGCTGAATAGGGAGTCATTGGAACGCAGCGCTTTCAAAACCTGGGGCACTTCCGGGTTTAGATTTTTCTCAGGCTTTCGCCTGCAACATCAGTTCTGTTATACTCACAGACAATATCGTTACAGTTTTAGAAACGTTAGAGTGTTTTCTATCCAAAGCTATATATATGCATATTCTATCATCTTTTCCTGACAAAATATCCCGTTTAAAACGAGAACGTTTTTTTTCCAAAAATGAAAATACTGCCCCCTAACACCAAGAAGACTCCAGCCACCCAAGCCATAGACTGTTCTCTCTGCTTCTGCATGGCAAGTGGTACCGGTGCATCAAATCTGACACCAACAGACTTGAAGATCCCCAAGCCATAAGACTGCTAAATAGGTAACTAAATAGCTTACAAAATGGCTACATAGACTATCTGAATTGACCCTTTTATTTATTTTTGCACTGCACACTCACAGAGCCTTACACACTCACGCACACTGACACTCCAAAACACACACAACTACTCACTTCATCATTTGCTCACACACACATAATATGCATATACATTTATACATACTCCACACACACGCACACCCACTCAAATACAATCATCATATACGCTGCTGCGTATTTTTGTTCTACCTCATGTTATTTTTAGTATTACATTGTTGCATTGTTGGGTTTAGAGCTTCCAAGAAAGGTATTTCACTGTACATGTGCATGTGTCATTACAACTTGAAACTTAAAAGGGGGGATGCGTGTGGGGCTATTCCAGTATGAAATGCAGTACTTTGAAATGCAAAACCTTGAATCAATGATGCTGCTCTTATAGTAGAGTCAGTAGACAGTACTGTTTGGAGGGCTAAGAGAGGAAGTTAATGCATGAGGGAACACAGCTGGTGCCCCTCTGTCCTAATCAGAATCAAATAAAGTGGTTTGAGACCACAACATTCCCGGCTTCCCACAAATCATGGGGGATTTGAATGATAATCATACACTTTTAAAGGTGAGAAGAAACTGGAATCCTTGTTATGCCATTAGCAAACACACATGCAAAACAGGCAGGCATGCATATACAAGCTCACATTCACGCATGGATGCACATACACCTGCACCAGACCTTAAAAAAAGCATACATTTTCTGAGATCTGTATTCAAAAAGTTGTAGTCACCTACAGAGTAACTATTTGTTCCCCTGGAAACAATTATTCAGTGGGAACAAACAGTTACTTTGGTGGTGACTATAACTATTTGTGCCTCTGTAATAAACTGTAATTCCTTTTGGAGCAACATTATATTTGTATTTAAATGTATTATGGATCCCCATTACTAAACCCTGCACCGTAGAGGCTGCTGCCCTATGTACATAGACTTGGAATCACTGGTCACTTTAATAATGAAACACTAGTCACTTTAATAATGCTTACATACTGTGTTTTAGTCAATGCCACTCCGACATTCTTATTTCCATTCTTTTACTTTTAGATTTCTGTGTATTGTTGTGAATTGTTAGATACTACTGCCCTGTTGAAGCTAGGAACAGAAGCATTTCGCAAAACACCCGTAATAACATCTGCTAAATATTCTACATTTCCTGGGGCCCAGCAAAATTAAGGCAGTTTATACTATTTTAAAAACATAAGAAGAGATTTCACAACACATTAAGTGTGTGCCCTCAGGCCACTACTCTACTACCACATATCTACAAAATATAATCTACAGTATGTGTACATGTGTATGTTATTGCGTGTGTGTTGTAGAGTAGTGGCATACAAGTATTTTACACCATTTTAAAGATAAAATTCTCGTTAATCCAGCCACAGTGTCTGATTTCAAAAAGGATTTACAACGAAAGCACCACAAACGATTATGTTAGGTCACCACCAAGCCACAGAAAAACACAGCCATTTTTTCCAGCCAAAGAGAGGAGTCACAAAAAGCAGAAATAGAGATAAAATTAATCACTAACCTTTGATGATCTTCATCAGATGACTTCATGTATGTTTTGTTTGATAAAGTTCATATTTATATAAAAAAATCTATGAGTTTACATTGGTGCGTTATGTTCAGTATTTCTAAAACATGCAGTGGTATTGCAGAGAGCCATATCAATTGACAGAAATACTCATAATAAACATTGATAAAGATACGACTATTATACATGGAACTTTAGATACACTTCTCCTTAATGCAACGCTGTGTCAGATTTTTTTAAAACTTTGCAGAGAAAGCAAACCATGCAATAATCTGAGTACAGCCTTTAGACAACAAAGCAGCCAAAAAGATACTGGGTAGTCAACATTATTCAGAAATTTTAAATATTCACTTACCTTTGATGATCTTTATCAGAATGCACTCCCAGGAATCCCAGTTCCACAATAAATGTTTGATTTTTTCGATAATGTCCATCAGTTATGTCCAAATAACTTATTTTGTTATGGCGTTTGGTAAACAAATCCAAAAGCGCGTTCAGGTCGCGCCGAACGTCGGACGAAAAGTTCAAAACGTTCCGTTACAGTCCGTAGAAACATGCCAAACTAAGTATGGAATCAATCTTTAGGATGTTTTTAACATACAACTTCATTAATGTTCCAACCGGACAATTTCTTTGTCTGTACAAATGAAGTGGAATGTACAAATGAACCTTTCACGTGAGCGCGTCAGATCGAGGCTGTGGCACTCTGCCAGACCACTCACTCAAAGAGCCCTTATGAGCCCCTCCGTTAGAGTGGAATCTTCAAAACAGGTTCTAAATACTGTTGAAGTGGAAGCCTTGGGAAGTGAAACATAACTAATATTCCACTGTATCTTCAATGGGGGCTGAGTTGAAAAACTACAAACCTCAGATTTCCCACTTCCTGGTTGGATTTTTTTCTCAGGTTTTTGCCTGCCGTATGAGTTCTGTTATACTCACAGACATCATTCAATCAGTTTTAGAAACTTCAGAGTGTTTTATATCCAATATCCAATATCCATCTGTACAAACATTGTGTCTTTAGTGCTAGGCAGGCCACTAAGTGATACGGGCCATAAACTTTTATTTCTCCCTTAACCTGGAGGAGACTCAGCCTAGGAGGAAGGGTTAAGCATAAGTGCTTGTGTGAAAATGTTTTTGTCTAATGCAGCTGTCTTGACCCTCTGGGAAGAATAAACTTGGTTAAGCTTTCATAGTGTCTGTTGAGTTTTTGTATTTAACTAGGCAAGTCAGGTAAGAACAAATACTTATTTACAATGACACCCTCCCAGGGAACAGTGGGATAACTGCCTTGTTCAGGGGCAGAATGACAAATGTTTACCTTGTCAGCTCGGGGATTCGATCCAGCAAACTTTCGGTTACTGGCCCAATGCTCTAACCACTAGGCTACCTGCCACCCCAAGAATGCTGATTTAATCCGTCTACATTGTCCTGTTTTCTGCTACAATGTGTTGGACTTCTGAGCCATGCAGCGTTGTTACATCAAGTTCAGGCCAGACACAACTTCTCTCTGATCCCCTCTAGTCCACCAGCAACAAAGTCAAAATATCCAACAGTGCTTCAATTCAGTATTCTAGGTTGGGGTTGTTGTGTTGTTTGTTTTATCTTAACCTTTTCTGTGAAGTCACTGAATAGTATTTTACAAGGAAACAGAAGATGTATTATTTCATTCCAGTGTGTGACTGACCTGGAACTCATCTCGTAGCTGGGAGGAGTTGCTCTGAGAGTCCAACCGCAGCATGTCTTTGTAGATGAGTGCAAACTCATTCACCAAGATTGCCGTCTCTCCACACAGACAAGCCTCCAGGATGGCATCATGGATAAATATGTACTGCTCCTGCAGATAGAGAGAAAGGGGTGAGAGAGAGGTGTGTATGGAGAGAGAGAAAGAGAGAGAGAGAGGGGAGATGAAAAGGGGGGAGAGAAAGACAGAACAACAAAACAGAGAGAGTAAGAACATGAAGAACATAGGATGATATCACAAAGAAAGTGGGTGAAGTATGATACAGAGGACAAGGGGGGGTTAGAGAAAGCGAGAGGGAGAGAGATAAGAAAGAGAGAACAACAGAACAGGGAGAGTTAGAACATAAATAACATAGGACCATATCACAAAGAAAGAGTATGAGGTGTGGAAGGGTGGCGAGAGAGAAATCTCATTACCTGCCATGATGTGAATTAAATATAAGCTATAACATTGTACAGTGTATCAAAGAGCGGTGGGAGACTGAATAAATATGTCTAAATAAATAAACATTTGCAGTGTATATATTTCATTAGAGCACCCCTGCAAATAACTACAAATGTAATACACAGCTAAACCAATATTGGATTTAGATAATACGATTAAGATATGCTATATCAACGAAAGAAAAGCCATGTGCTTTTGCATTGCACTGTGACAATGTAAGCCTTCACATCTCGGAAACCATCGACCTATACACAAGTCCCAGTGGACGAGCTAGGCTAGAATATTCCCCTCACTCTCTCCCGGTTCCCCAAACACAATACAGAAAATACAGATGTAAGGATACCAGAGAGGTGTGAATCATTTTATCTTCCCCCCCTGAAATGTACTGTAGGCCAGCCCATTCACCTCTGTCTGGATCATGTTAATGCGTCGTGAGCAGAGGGTTTTGACACAGTTGTAGATGTCCACCACACCCTCACACTCGGCCATGTCCAGCATGACGTCCAGCACGATGTAGCAGCCTGTGCGGCCCGCCCCCACACTGACACAGAGACACAGGGAGAACAACATGTCACTGACCTTTGACCCTTTAGGACAAGCCTTCACATACACTACTGTAATAACAGTGTTCAGATAAGGGTTGAAAGCAACTCTTGGCTCTCTCTTTCTTTGGGTGACATGAAAATAATATAATCAGGGCTGGGGATGGATGCAATTCCCCTATACAAGGCATCAGCCACAGCAGGTAAAACTGGTTGAAATAGCGTCCGACTCATAACGAATGTAAAACTGTTTAAAATTGTGTCATTTCAATCAGTTTTGCCCACTGGGACTAAGCTTTAAAGCTTTGAAAACACAAAGTAGTAATGGTTGCATGAGCATTGACAGCTAGCAGGAAGTGATGTACTGCAATGTGCGTTGATTGGAGGCTGGTACCTGCAGTGGACGACCACAGGTCCAGCATCGGGGGGCGTGGATGCTTTGACCCGCCGTATGAAGGCCAGCAGGCCTGTGGCGTGGTAGGGAACCCCATGCTCCGGCCAGGACGTGAAGTGGAACTGACGCACCTCGTGTTTAGCTGAGTAGCCCATCTGTGGAAACACAACATCAGAAGAAGAACAAAAAGAAGATTACATGAGTTACAGTTCCTTCAGAAAGTATTCATACAACATTTTGTTGTATTACAGCATGAATTCAAAATGGAGTAAATATTTGTTTTCAAACCCATCTACACACAATATCCCATAATAACAAAGTGAAAACATGTTTTTATAAATGTTAGCAAATTTATTGAAAACATATATTTATCGAAAACATATTTAATTTACTTAAGCATTCACACCCATGAGTCAAAACATTGTAGAAGCACCTTTGGCAGGGGTTACAGCTGTGAGTCTTTCTGGGTACGTCTCTAAGAGCTTTGCACACATGGATTGTGCACAATTTGCCCATAATTATTTTCAAAATTCTACAAGCTCTGTCAAAATGGTTGTTGATCATTGCTAGACAACCATTTTCAGTTCTTGCCATAGATTTTCAAGTAGATTTAAGTCAAAACTGTAACATTCACTGTCTTCTTTGTAAGCAACTCCAGTATAGATTTGGCCTTGCGTTTTAGGTTTGTATTTGTATTGATTATGGATCCCCATTGCAGCAGCTACTCTTGCTGAGGTCCAGCAAAAAAAGGCAATTTTAAAAACATTACAATACATTCACAGATTTCACAACACACTGTGTGCCCTCAGGCCCCTACTCCACCACTACCACATTTCTACAATACAAAATCCATGTGTACCTGTGTGTAGAGTGTGTATGTTATTGTGTGTGTGTGCATGTGTCTGTGTTTATGTTGCTTCACAGTCCCCACTGTTCCATAAGGTGCATGTTTATTTATTTTTAAATCAAATTCTACTGCTTGCGTCAGTTACTCGATGTGGAATAGTTTTCCATGTCGTCATGGCTCTATGTAGTACTGTGTGCCTCCCATAGTCTGTTCTGGACTTGGGGACTGTGAAGAGACCACTTGTGGAATGTCTTGTGGGGTATGCATGGGTGTGCGAGCTGTGTGCCAGTAGTTCAAACAGACAGCTTGGCGCATTCAACATGCAAGTAGTGATGAAGTTAATCTCTCCTCCACTTTGAGCCGGGACAGATTGACATGTATACTATTGATGTTACTCTGGGTACATCCGAGGGCCAGCCGCGCTGCCCTGTTCTGAGCCAAGTCCCTTTTTGTGGTATCTGACCACACGACTGAACAGCAGTACTGTAAAGAAGGTAGAGGAGCTCTTCATTATGGACAGACTTCTCCCCATCTTAACTACTGTTATATCAATATGTTTGACCATGGCAGTTTACAATCCAGGGTTACTCAAAGCAGTTTAGTCATCTCCACATGCTCAATTTCCACAGAATGTATTACAAGATTTAGTTGAGGTTTAGGGTTAGTGAATAATTTGTCCCACATACAATGCTTTTAGTTTTGGAAATATTCAGGACTAACTTATTCCTTGCCACCCACTCTGAGACAAACTGCAGCTCTTTGTTAAGTGTTGCAGTCATTTCAGTCGCTGTAGTAGCTGACGTGTATCGTGTCTAGTCATCCACATACATAGACACACTAGCTTCACTCAAAGTCAATGGCATGTTGTTAGTAAAGATTGAAAATAGTAGGGGGCCTACCTAGACAGCTGCCGTGGGGTATTCCTGATTCTACTTGGATTATGTTGAAGAAGCTTCCATTAAAGAACACCCTCAGTTCTGTTAGACAGAAACTCTTTATCCACAACATAGCAAGGGGTGTAAAGCCATAACAAACACGTTTTTCCAGTAGCAGACTATGATCAATAATGTAAAAAAAACGCACCGACATCTAACAAAACAGCACCCACAATCTTTTTTTAAGCAATTTATCTTAGCCAATCATCAGCCATTCGTGTAAGTGCTGTGCTTGTTGAATATCCTTCCCGATAAGCATGCTGAAAGTCTGGTATTCTAGTGGTTAGACTGTTGGGCCAGGAACTGAAAGGTTGCTGGATTGAATCGCCGAGCTGACAAGGTAAAAATGTGTTGTTCTGCCGCTGAGCAAGGCAGTTAACCCACTGTTCCCTGGGTGCCGAATACATGAATGTTGATTATGGCAGCCCCCTGCACCTCTCTGATTCAGAAGGGTTGGGTTAAATGCGGAACACAGTTTTCAGTTGAATGCATTCTGTTGTACAACTGACAAGGTATCCCCCTTTCCCCTTGTCAATTTGTTTACTGTAAAATAGTATTGTATCTGGTCAAACACAATTTTTTCTAAAAGTTTGCTAAGGGTTGGTAACAGGCTGATTGATCGGCTATTTGAACCAGTAAAGGGGGATTTACTATTCTTTAGTAGCGGAATTACTTTTGCTTCCCTCCAGGATTGGGGGCACACACTTTCTATTAGGGTTGAATTGAAAATACGGCAGACATGAGTGCCAATATCGTCCTCTATTTTCCACATTAATTTTCCATCCGAGTTGTCAGAACCCAGTGGCTTGTCATTGTTGATAGAAAAATCATTATTTAACCTCTCACTTTACAGAATTCAAAATTACAATGCTGGTCTTTCATAGTTTGGTCAGCGATACTTCTGTAGTGTCAGCGTTTGTTGCTGGCATGTCATGCCTAAGTTTGCCAATTAAAACATCATTAAAGTAATATCATTCGGTTTTGTAATGAATGAGCCATCTGATTCAAGAGCGGAGTTAGCATTTTCCAAAAAAGTAATTTACCTTCTTAAGGTATAGGAGGCAGCATTTTCACTTTTGGATAAATAGCGTGCCCAATTTCAACTTCCTGCTACTCATGCCAAGAATATAAGATATGCATATCATTAGTAGATTTGGATAGAAAACACTGAAGTTTCTACAACTGTTTGAATCATGGCTGTGAGTTTAACAGAACTTATGTAGCAGGCAAAACCGTTCAGATTTTTTTGAAGTCTCTGTCTGTTCAGTGCAGGGTCTGTTTCATTGGGAAACGGTATTTCTTAGGAACTTGTTTTTAGTTCCTACCGCTTCCACTGGATGTCACTAGTCTTTGGAATTTGGTTGAGGTTATTCATTTGTGCAATGAAGAAGTACGGCCATCTAGGAACTGCGTAACACTGTTGAGAGTTGAGCAAGACTTGAAAAGTAGCTTGGTTTGTTGTCTTCCTGTATTGAACACAGATAGACCCGTCTTCAATTTGATCGATTATTAACGTTTAAAAATACCTAAAGTTGTATTACAGAAGTAGTTTGAAATGTTTTGGCAAAGTTTACAGGCAACTTTTGAAATATTTTTTATTGACGTTGCGCAATTTGGAAGCTGTTTTTTTCTGGATCAAACGCGCCAAATAAATGGACATTTTGGATATATATGGACGGAATTAATCGAACAAAAGGACCAATTGTGAAGTTTATGGGACATATTGGAGTGCCAACAAAAGAAGCTTGTCAAAGGTAAGGCATGCTTTATATTTTATTTCTGCGTTTTGTGTAGCACCTGCAAGGTTGAAATATGCTACCCTCGTTGTTTACTGCTGTGCAATCATCAGATAATAGCTTCTTATGCTTTCGCGGAAAAGCCTCTTTAAAATCTGACACGTTGGCAGGATTCACAACGAGTGTAGCTTTAATTTACTATCTTACATGTGTGATTTAATGAAAGTTTGATTTTTATATAGTAATTATTTGAATTTGCCACGCTGCATTTTCCCTGGCTTTTGGCAGAGTGGGACGCAAGCGTCCCCTATACCATGAGCAGTTAAGGTACTCCAAAGCATTTTACGATCAATCTTCATGTCATTTATCTTAGTTTCAGTGTAATTTCTTCTTGTTATTCAGTTTAGTCACATGATGTCTCAATTTGCAATACGTTTGCCAATCGGTTGTGCAGCCAGACCTATTTGCCATTCCTTTCGCCTCATCCCTCTCAACCATACAATTTTTCTATTTCTCACCAATCCACAGGGATTTTACAGTTTTTACAGTCATTTTCTTAATGGGTGCATGCTTAATTGTAACTGAAATAAGCAATTTCATAAATATGTCAAGTGCAACATCTATTTGCTCCTCATTACACACCATGAACCAACAAATATCCTTTACATCAACATAGAAATCACTACAAAAATGATCATATGACCAGTTATATACTATATTAGGCCCAGCCGTTGGAACTTTGGTTTTCCTAGATATGGCTACTATATTGTGATCACCACATCCGATGGATTTGGATACCGCTTTGAACCAAATTTCTGCAGTATTAGTAAAGACATGATCAATACATGTTGATGATTTAATTCCTGTGCTGTTTGTAACTACCCTGTTAGATTGACGGATAACCTGAACCAGGTTACAGGCACTGGTTACAGATTGAAGCTTTTTCTTTAGTGGGCAGCTTGATGAAAGCCAGTCCAAATTTAAATCACCCGGAAAACATGTCACTCTGAATCACATACATTATCAAGCATTTCACACATGTTATCCAGATACTGACTGTTAGCACTTGGTGGTATATAGCAGCTTCCCACAAGAATGGGTTTTTAGGTGAAGCAGATTAACATGTAGACATATTAATTCAAAGGTATTTAACATGAGATCCTCTCTAATCTTTACAGGAATGTGGTTCTGAATATAAACCGCAATACCTCCACCACTGGCATTTCTGTCTTTTCCTTAAATGTTATAACACTGTATTGCTACCACTGTATCATCAAAGGCATTATCTAAGTGAGTTTCAGAGATAGAATATGAATGTCATCTGTTACCCGCAAATAATTGATTTCATGAACCTTGTTTCTTAATCTACATATGTTAATGTGGGCTATTTTGAGCAATTTTTTACGCTTTACTGGGAAGCTTAGCAGAAATAGATATGCTCATGTTATTTACAGTTGAGGTTGGAAGTTTACATACACTTAGGTTGGAGTCATTAAAATGTGTTTTTCAACCACTTCACAAATGTCTTGTTAACAATAGTTTTGGCAAGTCGGTTAGGACATATACTTTGTGCATGACACAAGTCATTTTTCCAACAATTGTTTACAGACAGATTATTTCACTTATAATTCACTGTATCACAGTTCCAGTGGGTCAGACGTTTACATACACTAAGTTGACTGTCCCTTTAAACAGCTTGGAAAATTCCAGAAAATGATTTTATGGCTTTAGAAGCTTCTGGTAGGCTATTTGACATCATTTGAGTCAATTGGAGGTGTACATGTGGATGTATTTCAAGGCCTACCTTCAAACTCATTGCCTCTTTGCTTGACATCATGGGAATATCAAAATAAATCAGCCAAGACCTCAAGAAGAAAATTGTAGACCTCCACAAGTCTGGTTCATCCTTGGGAGCAATTTTCAAATGCCTGAAGGTACCAAACAATAGTACGTAAGTATAAACTGCTCCAAAACCGCCACAAAAAAGCCAGACTACGGTTTGCAACTGCACATGGGGACAAAGATCATACTTTTTGGAGAAATGTCCTCTGGTCTGACGAAACAAAAATATAACTGTTTGGCCATAATGACCATTGTTATGTTTGGAGGAAAAAGGGGGATGCTTGCAAGCCGAAGAACACCATCTCAACCATGAAGCACGGGGGTGGCAGCATCATGTTGTGGGGGTGCTTTGCTGCAGGAGGGACTGGTGCACTTCACAAATTAGATGGCATCATGAGGAACAAAAATTATGTGTATATCTTGAAGCAACATCTCAAGACATCAGTCGGGAAGTTAAAGCTTGGTCGCAAATTGGTCTTCCAATGGACAATGACCCCAGGCATACTTCCAGAGTTGTGGAAAAATGGCTTAAGGACAAAGTCAAGGTATTGGAGTGGCCATCACAAAGCCCTGACCTCAATCCTATAGAAAATTTGTGGGCAGAACTGAAAAAGTGTGTGCGAGAACTTTGCTGTTCCCTCTTAGCAGCTGTACTCCATAATCGTACAGTGGTGCTCCCACGGAGAGTGGCGGCAACAGTGAAACGATAATTCTGTGTTTGTGCCACTGTCACTCCGCAGAGTTGCTCTGAGCCGCTCCATGGAGAGACCCTGGCGTTGATTGACAGGATGGTCTACTGAGAGCAATGAACACTTCAAGCTCAGGTGCTGTCATTGTAGAAGCAGCATGCCTCAGCGGTGTGGGAGGGGGGGGGGGGGGGTTAAGTAGCTTGAGTTATTAAATCCTCTCACTGCAGGCATATTTAATCAGAGGGCCCTCGATGGTCATCGTCTCTGAGTCACATCGGTCTGTACATCAGGAGCTGTTGTTTATTCTAATCTCTCTACATCGTATTTATGCATCGTCAGGCAGTAAGACAATGTCTACTCAAGTCAGTGTATATGCCAACTGCTGCGGTCTCTGCAATGTTTATGAGCATTGGGAATGAGACTGGTACAGGGGCCAACTCAGTAACAAAGGAGAGGAAAGAACCATAGAGCCAGAGTAGTATTTCCTACTATCACCCCTCTTTAGTCAGAGACAGGGTGCTATATGTCCGCCAAGTGCCTTTATCAGAAAGAGGAGTCAAAGAGGCCTCTGTGGAGCCAAGTTCTCTGAATAGGATGCATTCACAACAGAAGCACCTCATAATTGAGACAGATTGACTGCTGGTTCTGTTCAGTTGGACTGATAAACATCACAGACTCTCTATTATAGAATACTGCCTGGAAACGCTGGATGAAGAAACAAGGCCCTCATGGTATATTTAAGCAGTGAAGCCATAAGAAACCCAAATAAGAAAAGAATGAGGGAAAGATACTTAGTAATAGCTGGGATTTGTCCTGTACAAGTAAAATCCATGTGATATTGGTCATCGACGTAGACTGACTCAATGTCAAAAATGTGCAGGTACAGAATGGTTGGACTTACCCTCTCCAAGGCAAAAGTACGAACGGTGTACTCTGAAAGTGTGTCCAGCTTCAGCAGTGTAATCTTGATGTCTCCATACAGCTCACTGTCATCAGGCCAGTATTTACAGCATTTCACCTGGTCAACAGAGACAAATTACATTTGATCAAATACGCATACAAGGATAGTCACAGAAATGTGTTTGACATGTGTTTGACCAAGCAGTGTTACTTGTTGGAGAATTATGTCACCTACTGCTCAGCATGAAATAAATGTAAGGAAGACACAGAACAATTATACTTAAATTCAGCTCCAACAAAATCAACCAGTTCTTCCATAGATAGAGGTAACTATAATAGTCTTTAATGAGGGGGAACATAATATCTAAAATTGGGCCACCACTAATGTTTTCCATTAAGGCACAAAGGATTTTTGTAACTTTTTATTTAGGTTAGATGTTTTTTTTTTATTCAGCTGACGAACAATCCAGAGCTAACGTATCGATTATGGAGTACAGCTGCTAAGAGGGAACAGCAAAGTTGATGTACTGATATTGATAGAAACACTTTGTCATCCTAACCACTATGTCTACGTTTATGACTTCAGAAGAAAATAACGGGACATAGACTATAACATTTACATTCTGCTGGTGTTTCAATTACTCTTATGTCTGTCTGAGCAAATAGCAAGGGATCTGCATACAGTACAGAGAAAATGTTATTGTGTCCCCCTTTGCACTGTGTGAGATGTGTGTAAGAGGAGAGAAGTGTGGGACTCACCCTGCCTATCTCTACCAGTTTAGTGATCATGACAATGCTGAAGCAGTTCTCCTGCCACACCATCCTCCAGAAGTCATACACCGACTCCTGTTTGGGCCCTATGGGACAAAGAGGTAAAACCATCACATCAACCATCAACCATATACAGTGCCTTGCGAAAGTATTCGGCCCCCTTGAACTTTGCGACCTTTTGCCTCATTTCAGGCTTCAAACATAAAGATATAAAACTGTATTTTTTTGTGAAGAATCAACAACAAGTGGGACACAATCATGAAGTGGAACGACATTTATTGGATATTTCAAACTTTAACAAGTCAAAAACTGAAAAATTGGGCGTGCAAAATTATTCAGTTATTATTCAGTTAATACTTTGTAGCGCCACCTTTTGCTGCGATTACAGCTGTAAGTCGCTTGGGGTATGTCTATCAGTTTTGCACATCGAGAGACTGACATTTTTTCCCATTACTCCTTGCAAAACATCTCGAGCTCAGTGAGGTTGGATGGAGAGCATTTGTGAACAGCAGTTTTCAGTTCTTTCCACAGATTCTCGATTGGATTCAGGTCTGGACTTTGACTTGGCCATCCTAACACCTGGATATGTTTATTTTTGAACCATTCCATTGTAGATTTTGCTTTATGTTTTGGATCATTGTCTTGTTGGAAGACAAATCTCCGTCCCAGTCTCAGGTCTTTTGCTTCCAGAATGGTCCTGTATTTGGCTCCATCCATCTTCCCATCAATTTTAACCATCTTCCCTGTCCCTGCTGAAGAAAAGCAGGCCCAAACCATGATGCTGCCACCACCATGTTTGACAGTGGGGATGGTGTATTCAGGGTGATGAGCTGTGTTGCTTTTACGCCAAATATAACGTTTTGCATTGTTGCCAAAAAGTTCCATTTTGGTTTCATCTGACCAGAGCACCTTCTTCCACATGTTTGGTGTGTCTCCCAGGTGGCTTGTGGCAAACTTTAAACGACACTTTTTATGGATATCTTTAAGAAATGGCTTTCTTCTTGCAACTCTTCCATAAAGGCCAGATTTGTGCAATATACGACTGATTGTTGTCCTATGGACAGAGTCTCCCACCTCAGCTGTAGATCTCTGCAGTTCATCCAGAGTGATCATGGGCCTCTTGGCTGCATCTCTGATCAGTCTTCTCCTTGTATGAGCTGAAAGTTTAGAGGGACGGCCAGGTCTTGCTAGATTTGCAGTGGTCTGATACTCCTTCCATTTCAATATTATCGCTTGCACAGTGCTCCTTGGGATGTTAAAAGCTTGGGAAATCTTTTTGTATCCAAATCCGGCTTTTCCTTGTTCTTCATGATGCTCTCTGCGCTTTTAACGGACCTCTGAGACTATCACAGTGCAGGTGCATTTATACGGAGACTTGATTACACACAGGTGGATTGTATTTATCATCATTAGTCATTTAGGTCAACATTGGATCATTCAGAGATCCTCACTGAACTTCTGGAGAGAGTTTGCTGCACTGAAAGTAAAGGGTCTGAATAATTATGCACGCCCAATTTTTCAGTTTTTGATTTGTTAAATTTTTTTGAAATATCCAATAAATGTCGTTCCACTTCATGATTGTGTCCCACTTGTTGTTGATTCTTCACAAAAAAATACAGTTTTATATCTTTATGTTTGAAGCCTGAAATGTGGCAAAAGGTCGCAAAGTTCAAGGGGGCCGAATACTTTCGCAAGGCACTGTAAGTAGGACCAAAGAGTTTTTCCTGGTCAGGTCAAATGCCCTACTGTAATTAAAGTTGTGCTGTACAGTGCTTCATAGCAGTGTTCATTGGTCTGTGCCAGCGAACTGTGGCTCAGTATGAGAAGTGACAGGTGAAACAGGAAACGGATCATATGGCCGAGGAAGACACTAAGAATAGCTTACTCACTCAGACTCACACTCTATCACACTTTATCTCTCTCTCTCAGAGAGAGAGTGAGTTTGTGTAAGATAAGTGAGTAGCTAGACACGCTAGGAGAGGGTTTAACTGATGCTGAGGTGTGTATCTACACATCCAAACACGCACGCATGGAAAAGCATGAACACACACACACAGTTTGTGCACCCAAACTGCTGCTTAGTAAGAGATCACAGGTGTGGATGATTGACAGAGGGAGAACTGTAGGCTCTCACACACACACACACACACACACACGCACACGCACACGCACACGCACCCGCACCCGCACGCACACACTCTCTCTCTCTCTGTCTCCATGTATCACCCACCCCATATCATGCAGTGGGTTGGCGGGTCACACATGCAGTCACCTTTTGATTGGATGGAGAGACACTTGAGATCTGTCTGTGTCACTGTTGCTAGGTCCTACGTGGAAGTTCATTGGGTAGGTTGGTCGACCTCAATTTTACACACAAAAACACACAATCCCACACACAAGCACCCAAATCCAGACATGGCGGGATACTCACCCTGAGTGGCAATGAAGTGGCTGGATCGATGGTAGCCCTGAAAAAGAAAACATGGGATGACATACTTAGTAAGCCATCTGTGCCTCAGACAGCGCTTTCAGCATGCCCACGGCATCCACGCACCACCTCAACCGGTCATAGTGGTAACCGTAACCTCCTGAGATTTGACCTCATGCAAGCACAAGTAATATAACTACATAGGGACACTTGTCACATGCTGGAGATGACAAGGCATGCCAGTGGGTATGGTGAAAATGACACAGCTCTATATGCTTACAGGTCACACAAACAATGGGCCACAAGGCAGTCTCGTCTTCCGCAGATATGGGAGCTCCTTCAAACGTGCATTTCTCTTTACTTAGTGGGTTGTCTTTGATTTAGGTTTGGTCGAGAAAAGGGTGCCTATTCACAATACCTCCTTCAACGGTATTGCCAGAGTGCAATGGTGCTCTTGTTATTCTACTGTAAGATGAGCTACTGGCTTGAAGCTTGGACATGGCTCAGGTGGAAATAGACAAACATCTAAGATTCAATGGCAGATAAAAGGAAAAGAGATGGCAACCCTCAGAGTTTCTTCACTCTGCTGCAATCTGAACATTGTGAAACCTCAGAGCAGCTTGCTTTGTGCCAACTCTGAGTGCAGGCTCCCAAACACTAGACTGAAGGGTTTGCATTTTGAAAGAGGGATGTGCTGCATGGGAAAGAGGGAAAAGAAAGGGATGGTAGACAATAGAAAGAGCAGTGAATTACTTACTTCCCTGTTAATCCGAATCTACAGGGTCCAAAGTCGAGAAGGTGGGGAAGGTAGTAGAAAAAAAAGAGAGAACAGATAGAAGCTAGTTAATGAAAGAAGATTGAGAAATCTAAGGAGATAAAGGTTGCAGACAGGAGGAGAACCTGTATTGAGAGGTGTGCTAGTTTACATACAGTATGTGCGTGTGAGGCTGAGTGTGTGTTTTGTGTGTGAGCGTGCGTGCATGCATTCGTTCATGCACGTGCTGCCATGTGTGTGTATTGCTTTGGACTGTCTCCCTATTTAACAAATTAGACGCTGTCATATAGCATTCAGCAGGGTTCAGCAGAGTTTGATGATGGAAAATACTGCCCTGTATGTACACATGACAAACACAGGCAGCTGCCAAGCATGCATATACATACAGCACAATACTGTATACCCACACACACACAGCCACACATACAGGCACACAGCCTGGCGATGAGTGACAAAGAGATCAAATCAAATGCTAAAGAGAAAAACTATCTGAGAGCTCGCACTTCGTCAACCTCTGCTTTAACAAACAGAAAACACATTTCAGAGAGAGGATAAACTTTTCCATGTAACCTTTGGTGAAATAGTAATGCGCTCTCCACAAGTACTCCCCTGTAGCAACGTATTTATTCATCATTCAGTACCAGGCCTTGTCAGGGGGCCAACTTGGCCATACAGCGAGCAGCACCCAAGCATTAAGTGGCAGGTCTCTAATGATGCCTGGTCTCCCTGTGCCCTGACACTCTAATTGGCACCCTCACAATGGCAGGAGTCAAAATAGGACGGACCCATTTTAGTGCCCTCTCAAGTGCCCTCTCTATGCTAATGAAGTCCCCTAAAAGCATTTCTCCTCCACAAGTCCCCTCTCTCTATATCTCTCCCGGCTTAACGATGTAAAAGGAATGCTTTCACCTTTCCGACGAGGCGTTTTAGACAAGTTTGTCTCTTATGATGGAATAACGTGCATTCATGACTGTACAGTCCAACAAATTGATGATGCATGTTGCTCTACGGGAAACACATTCTAGTTGATGCAGATGGAAACAAGAAGTATAATAAAGTGAAGGTGAGCAGTCAAAGAGATCATGTCTCAGAGATGCTCCCCGTCCATCCAGCGATTGAACAACATCAATCCAGTCTATTCAATTCAGAGGGATTGGGGGGGTTTTACAAAGGGCTTTACCGCCAGGACTTGGTATTATAAAATTAATGTATTGTCTATTAATAGCGTTGGATAAGGGGTTGTAGAGGTAGTCACCAAACAGACATGGCATCTGGCCAAATGCCAAGAGGAAGGTTTGTGATTGGATGGGGGTTGGGTGGATGGTGGGGTGAGCCTGGTGTTTCCAGGAATAGGAATAACCTCTCACAGGTAAATCTGGGGAACCGGATTGCTTAGGGCGACACAAAATACTGTGAAATGGACTGTGGTTTTTCAGAAAGGGATAAGGAATGACTTGGTGTGTTTCCCAGTATAACACTGTGTGATTGGACAGGATTCTGAGCAGAAAGGAAGGAGAGCTGAAACTTACGTCTATGTAGTTGGCGTTGATGTAGTCGGAGTTGGGGTCTCCCAGGAGTGGGTGGAGCTTGACTCTGTGGCGGTTGTCTGGAATGGAAACATGAATCACATATCAGCCGTGTTTCCAATTGCATTACAGTACATCCACACCACATACAACTCAATTAAATAAAACCTTTCTTTTTTTAAAATTTTATTTAAAAAATCTGTACATAAAATAACACATTTACTGTAGTAACTTGACAAGGAATGCCTACACGCATTTCAATATAACTTTCCTTTACTTTCAACCTAAGAAATAAAAGGTGTACAGCCATGTACACAACTGGCTCCCGGGTGGGAGGCACTGCATCTCAGTGCAAGAGGTCCTTGGTTCACATCCAGGCTGTATCATATTCGGGCTGTGATAGGGAGTCCCATAGGGCTGCGCACAATTGGCCCATCCAGGTTTGGCTGGGGTAGGCCATCAATGTAAATAAGAATTTGTTCTTCACTGACTTGCCTAGTTAAATAAAGGTTACATTTTAAATGTACAAACGGTATAAATACAGCCAAACAATACAGCCCACTCAACATGTGGTATAGTCGCATTGTACAGATCCAACTCAGGGTGATGACATCTTCCAAGGGGAAAGGTTACGGTCAATAATAACCATGCACACATGAATAGCAATCATACTATACTGCAGATAAGTACAATTCATATTTAATGTAATTATATATATAGTGTCCACACTATAACACATCTCCCACCTTAATTTCAAAGGACAAGTACATTAGAGTGTCTAAGTTGAGAAACAGACGCTTTGCAAGTCCTCAACTGGCAGCTTCATTAAATAGTACCCGCAAAACACCAGTCTCAACATCAACAGTGAGCAACATCAACAGTGAGAGGCGACTCTGGGATGCTGGCTTTCTAGGCAGAGCTCCTCTGTCCAGTGTCTATGTTCTTTTGCCCATCTAAATGTTTTCTTTTTATTGGCCAGTCTGAGATATGTATTTTTCTTTGTAACTCTGCCTAGAAAGCCAGCATCCCAGAGTCGCCTCTTCACTGTTGACGTTGAGACTGGTGTTATACGGGTACTATTTAATGAAGCTGCCAGATGAGGACTAGTGAGGCGTCTGTTTCTCAAACTAGACAATCTAATGTACATGTCCTCTTGCTCAGTTGTACACTGGGGCCTCTCATGGTTAGAGACAGTTTGCAATGTTCTGTGAAGGGAGTAGTACACAGCGTTGTACGAGATCGTATTTTTTAAAAATGTTTATATTTCACCTTTATTTAACCAGGTAGGCTGGTTGAGAACAAGTTGCCATTTACAACTGCGACCTGGCCATGATAAAGCAAAGCAGTGCGACACAAACAACAACACAGAGTTACACATGGAAAAAACTATATTAAGTGTAAGGCAATAAATAGGCCATAGTGGTGAAATAAATACAATTTAGCAATTAAACACTGAAGTAATAGATGTGCAGAAGATGAATGTGCAAGTAGAGATACTGGGGAGCAAAGGAGAAAAAAACAGCAACAAAAAAACAGTATGGGTTATTTACAGAAGGGCTATGTACAGGTGCAGTGATCTGTGAGCTGCTCTGACAGCTGGTGCTTAAAGTTAGTGAGGGAGATATGGGTCTCCAGCTTCAGTGATTTTTGCAATTCGTTCCAGTCATTGGCAGCAGAGAACTGGAAGGATAGGCGGCCAAGGAAAGAATTGGCTTTGGGGGTGACCAGTGAAATATACCTGCTGGAGCGCGTGCTATGGGTGGGTGCTGCTGTGGTGACCAGTGAGCTGAGATAAGGCGGGGCTTTACCTAGCAAAGACTTAGATGACCTGGAGCCAGTGGGTTTGGTGACGAATATGAAGCGAGGTCCAGCCACCGATAGTATACAGATCGCAGTCGTGAGTAGTATATGGGGCTTTGGTGACAAAACGGATGGCACTGTGATAGACTGCATCAGTTTTACGAGGGTATGTTTGGCAGCAAGAGTGAAGGATGCTTTGTTGCGAAATAGGAAGCCCATTCTAGATTTAATTTTGGATTGGAGATGCTTAATGTGAGTCTGGAAGGAGAGTTTACAGTCTAACCAGACCCCTAGGTATTTGTAGTTGTCCACATATTCTAAGTCAGAACCGTCCATAGTAGTGATGCTGGACGGGCGGGCAGGTGAGGGCAGCGATCGGTTGAAAAGCATGCATTTAGTTTTTGGAGGCCACGGAAGGAGAGTTGTATGGCATTGAAGCTCGTCTGGAGGTTAGTTAACACAGTGTCCAAAGTAGGGCCAGAAGTATACAGAATGGTGTCGTCTGCGTAGAGGTGGATCAGAGAATCACCAGCAGCAGTAGCGACATCATTGATGTACACAGAGAAAAGAGTCGGCCCGAGAATTTAACCCTGTGGCACCCCCATAGACACTGCCAGAGGCCCTCCGATTTGACACACCGAACTCTGTCTGAGAAGTAGTTGGTGAACCAGGCAAGGCAGTCATTTGAGAAACCAAGGCTGTTGAGTATGCCGATAAGAATGCAGTGATTGACAGAGTCGAAAGCCTTGGCCAGGTCGATGAATACGGCTGCACAGTATTGTCTCTTATCGATGGCGGTTATGATATTGTTTAGGACCTTGAGCGTGGCTGAGGTGCCCCCATGACCAGCTCAGAAACCAGATTGCATAGCGGAGAAGGTACGGTGGGATTCAAAATGGTCGGTGATCTGATTGTTACCTTAGCTTTCGAAGACCTTAGAAAGGCAGGGTAGGATAGATTTTGGTCTGTAGCAGTTTGGGTCTAGAGTGTCTCACACTTTGAAGAGGGGGATGACCGCGGCAGCTTTCTAATCTTTGGGGATCTCAGACGATATGAAAGAGAGGTTGAACAGGCTAATAATAAGGGTTACAACAATTTCGGCGGAACATTTTAGAAAGAGAGGCTCCAAATTTCTGTTTGAAAAAGCCAGCCTTAGCTTTACTAACTGCCTGTGTATATTAGTTTCTAACTTCCCTGAAAAGTTATATATCGCGGGGGCCATTTGACGCTAATGCCATACGCCACAGGATGTTTTTGTGCTGGTCAATGGCAGTCAGGTCTGGAGTGAACCACGGGCTGTATCTGTTCCTGGTTCTAAATGTTTTGAATGGGGCATGCTTATTTCAGATTGTGAGGAAAACACTTTTAAAGAATAACCAGGCTTCTTCTACTGGCGGAATGAGGTCAATATCCTTCCAGGATACCCGAGCCAGGTTGATTAGAAAGGCCTGCTCGCTGAAGTGCTTTTTTGGAGCATTTGACAGTGATTAGGGGTGGTCGTTTGACCGCAGACCCATTGTGAATGCAAGCACAGAGGCAGTGATCGCTGAGATCCTGGTTGAAGACAGCAGAGGTATATTTGGAGGTCAGGTTGGTTAGGATGATATCTATAAGGGTGCCTGTGTTTATGGATTTGGTGTTGTACCTGGTAGGTTCATTGATAATTTGTGTGAGATTGAGGGCATCAAGCTTAGATTGTAGGATGACCGGGGTGTTAAGCATGTCCCAGTTTAGGTCACCTAACAGCACGAGCTCTGAAGATAGATGGGGGGCAATCAATTCGCATATGTTGTCCAGGGCACAGGTGGGGGCAGAAGGTGGTCTATAGCAAGCGGCAACGGTGAGAGACTTGTTTCTGGAAAGGTGGCTTTTGAAAAGTAGAAGCTCAAATTGTTTGGGCACAGACCTGATGCTCCAGATACTCACCTACCCTAAAGAAGGCCAGTTTTATTGCTTCTTTCATCAGAACAACAGTTTTCAGCTGTACTAACATAATTGCAAGAGGGTTTTCTAATGATCAATTTGCATTTTAAAATGCTAAACTTGGATTAGCTAACACAGGAGTGATGGTTGCTGATAATGGGCCAATGTACGCCTATGTAGATATTCCATAAAAAACAGCTGTTTCCAGCTACAACAGTCATATACAACATTAACAATGTCTACACTGTAGTTCTAATCAATTTGATGTTATTTTAATGGACAATTTTTTTTAGCTTTTCTTTCAAAAACAAGGGCATTTTTAAGTGACCCCAAACTTTTGAAAGGTAGTGTATATGATGGTCCTTCTTTCTTTTCAACTAGATCTGCTGTTCCAAACAAACACTAACACAACAAGTCTCTCAGTCTCAATGACTTAGTCTTTCAGGAGGTTTTAACTTGTAGAATTCCACCCGCAACTGTTCCGTCTGAAAATATGGTATTCCTTTGTCATAGCGCAGGCGGATGTGGTCCTGGTGTCCACGCATGACTCAACCATCAGTCAGTTTGACTACAAGGAGACTGGACCACTCTGACTCAGAATGATACCTGGCAACCAGCGCTCGCTTTCTTGGATTTTAACTGTCTTTCCCTCGCGTTGTGGTCATGTCTTGCTTTAAGTTTCTCCTGCTTCCATTCCACTTGTGCTTTGATGTCCGGACACAGTAGATCCAGGTGAGCTATTGGCTTTCTGCCCATCAACATCTCAGCTGGAGCATGTCCTGTGGTTGTTTGGGGCGTGATGCAGTACTGGAACAAGAACTGTGAGAGCTTAGTTGTGATGGTTCCCCCAGTCATCCTTTTGAGCCCCTCTTTCAGTGTCTGCACAGCCCGCTCCGCTAAGCCTTTTGAGGCCGGGTGAAACGGAGCGTTGCGGACATGGCGAATCCCGTTTCTCCGCATGAATTTTTGGAACAAGTCACAGGTAAAGTTTGTGTCTGACTCTTGTTGAACACAACAGAGTAAAGCATGAATTGCAAACACCTGCCAAAGCTTTTCGATGGTTGTGGCCGCTGTGATGTTGCGCATGATGTGAGCCTACAGCCACTTGGAGCGCGCGTACACCATGACAAGGAACATGTGGCCCATGAAAGGGCCTGCAAAGTCTATGCGTAGCCTGGACCTTGGGTGGTCAGGCCACTCCTACAGATTTTGGGGTTGCGGGTTGCGCCATCTTCTGGTTGATCTGGAACTCAGAACATGATTTCACTTTGTTTTCTACGTCCTGATCCATGTTAGACCACCAGATGTAAGAGCTGGCTAAACCTTTGATCCAGTAGAACCTTGTGTGAGCCTCATGGACCTCATCCATGACTTGCAAATGGCCAGGGGGTGGAACAACCACTCTGGGCCCAGCTCAGTTTTGTGTTTGCATAAGGTCTCAGTCCACCATCCTCTATGACAGGAGGGCAACCCTGACTAAGGAATCTTTTCACTTGGGCCAGGATAGGTCCAAGATAGAATCCCGGTCTGTCCGCTGTTTGATCTGTTTGGCATTCACAGGTGAGTTTGACAATCTCAACATCAGGAAAATTGTCTCGGGAGGCACCACAGTTGTGCTGGGCAGCAATGGGAGACGGCTGACCGCGTCTGCATTTGAAATATCCTTCCCCGCTCTGTACATGATAGTGTACTCGTAAGCTGACAGTGTTAGGGCCCAGCGCTGTACCCTTGCTGAAGCCATTGGAGGAATGCATCCTGATGCGCTAAAATGACTAATCAGGGGTTTTTGGTCAGTACATATGGTGAAATTATGACCATAGAGGTACTATGGCCAGACTTTCCTTGTCTAACTATGAATAACCCTTCTCAGTATTCGTCAGTGTGCCTGATGAAAATCCAATGGGTTCTCTGACCTGTCCTCCATCTAATGGTGGAGTACTGCCCCAATGCCATATGGCAAGGCGTTACATGACAAGATGATCTCTGTCTTGGTCAAAATTAACCAGCAGTTGTGCAGCTTCTAGTAGTGATTTCACTTCCATGAAAGCTTTCTCTTGTGCTGGTCCCCAATTCCATTTACAGTCTTTGTGGAGCAGCTGATAAAGTGGAGCCAACACTGTTGACAGGGAGGAACGTACCACAGTAGTTCACCATGCCCAGGAACAACCTGAGCTCAGACACGTTCTTGGGTTTTGGAGCATCCTTGATTGCCCTGACTATGTCCTCCACAGGATACAGACACTCTGATCATATGACCTAGGTATGTCACTTGGAATGTGGACTTGCTACGCTTCAGGCGTAGGCCTGTCTCTGAGAATCTCTTTAACATCTGGTCCAGATGGTGGAGGTGCCCCTGTAACCAGGATGTCGTCCAGGTACACTGCTACATGACGGATCCCCTGCAGTAGACTGTCCATTGTCCTCTGGACAATGGCTGGACTGGACGCCACTCTGAAAACTAAGCGGTTGTACCTGAACAATCCTTTGAGCGTGTTGACTGTGACATGCTCTTTTAAGACCTCATCCAGGAGGAGTTGTTGGTAGGCTCGACTCATGTCAAGTTTTGAGAACGTCTTCTCTCTTGCAAGCATTGCGAACTGGTCCTCCACCCGCGGCAGCGGGAAAGCATCCAGCCTAGAGGCCCTGTTGATGGTGGTTTGTAGCCCCACATATATGCAACGTGCCGTCATTTTTCAGAATGGGAATGATTGGAGCTGCCCAGCGGGAGAACTGAATGGGAGTAATGATGTTTGTTTCCTGCAGCCGCTCCAACTCATCCTCAACTTTCTTTTTCATGGCGTAAGGCTTGGAAAAGTTAGGCTTGGCCTGAGGATCTACGAACAGCTTAACTGCAGTGCTCTGCAGTGTGCCCAGTTCATCTTTGAAAATCTCAGGGTACTTTTGAATGACATCCTCAGTCTCTCGTGTGTGTTTTATCTCACCCCAGTTCAGTTGTATTTTGGTGAGCCAGTCACACCCTAGTAAACTAGGCCCATTCCCTTTCACCACCAGGTGCTGTGGTCTAGCTTCCTGGCTGTTGTATGCAATGTCCACCTCCAGAGCCCCAAGCAATGGCATCGTCACACCGGTGTACGTACACAGTCTGATCCCTGCCGGTGTGAGGGCTGAAGCCTGTTTTGAGTCCCATATTTGTTTGTAGGTCTCCTCACTGATAACAGAGGCAGAGGCCCCCATGTCAACCTCCATTCTTATCTGCTTTCCATCTTCCTCCACTGTAGCATAGATAGGCTCTGCGCGTGGCTCACTCACATTAAATATGTTGTAGGAACAATGCTTGTCCTCCTCCTCTGTGCTCTCTAGGTGGTGAGCTACTGACTGCAGCTTCTTAGCTGTGAACTTGCCCTACCCAGTCTGCCAACCCTCTGGCTTGCTCCTAGGACCCCTGCATTTTTTTACTAAATGTCCCTTTTTGTTGCAATTGTGACAGACAGTGTCCTTGAACTTACAGTTGTTTGCATAATGTGTTCACCCACATCTGAAACATTCCACTGCTTTTCCCCTTTTTCCTGACGCCTCTTTTGTCACCTGATGCACTGCACAACTCCCACTTTCGGCCTTTTGAATATTTATAGCATTTACAAGCCACCACCATCCCCATCCCTTGAGACAGTTCCAATGATCTCTTGAAAGTCAGTGTGGCTTCCACCAGCAAACAGTGCTGTATGCTGTCATCATTAATGCCACAGACTAATCTGTCACGGAGCATGTCCTCTAACATAGCCCCAAACTCACAATGTTCAGAGAGTTCACATAATTCAGCAACAAAGTTAGCAACAGACTGACCGGAAAATGGCAGTTTTCTGAAAATTTCTCCCGGTCTCCGTGGTGTAGCCAAATTCCTCATTAGCTTTTAGCCCCACACACACTCAAGCCTCATCTGTAATTCTATTTGCCAAGAAAAAGTGTCCCAACCTTTCCACATATTCTGTTCAGACCTCGTTCTCTTCCATAAACTTAGTGATAGTCCCAAACATTGCCATTATAATGCCAACTTGTCCTTGGCCCTCATTAGTTATTTTCACTTGCTACTGATTGTCACCATCGATGTTTCCCTCCAGTGGCAGCTGCTCTCTGTCGCTCATTGAGCTAGCTAGCTAGCTAGCTAGCTAGCTAAGTGACTACCTCCACTGTTTCTTAGCTAGCTAGCACATCACCCTGTACATGCTGATAAAGTTTTATCCCCGTCGCCAAAAAGATGTAGTAGTCCCACACGCATTTCAATATTACTTTCACCCTAAGAAATAAAATGTGTACAGCCATGTACAAACACAGCCAAACAATACAGCCCACTCAACATGTGGTAGAGTCGCATTGTACAGATCCGACGGGGTAACGACATCATCCAAGGGGAAAGGTCACGGTCAATGCCAATAATAACCATGCACACATGAATAGCAATCATACTATACTGCTGGTAAGTACAATACATATTCAATGTAATTATTTATATAGGGTCCACACTATAACATACAGTCAAAGTCAGAAGTTTACATAACCTTAGGTTGGAGTCATTAAAACTAGTTTTTCAACCACTCCACAGATTTCCTGTTATCAAACTATAATTTTGGCAAGTCGGTTAGGACATCTGTTTATGCATGCCCATACCCTAACCCCACCACCTCCATGAGGCACACGCTGTCTGCCATCTTCCCGGTAGAGTTGAAACCAGGATTCATCTGGGAAGAGCTCACTTCTTCAGCGTGCCAGTGGCCATCGAAGGTGAGCATTTTCCCACTGAAGTCGGTTACAACGCCAAACTGCAGTCAGTTCAAGACACTGGTGAGGACGAAGAACACGCAGATGAGCTTCCCTGAGAAGATTTCTGACCATTTGTGCTGAAAGTTGTTGGTGGTGCAAACCCAGTTTAATCCGGGTGGCTGGTCTCAGACAATCACGCAAGTGAAGAAGCAGGATGTGGAGGACCTGGGCTGGCGTGGTTACACATGCTCTGCGGTTGAGAGGCCGGTTGGACCTACTGCCAAATTCTCTAAAATGACATTGGAGGCGGCTAACAGTAGAGAAATTAACATTCATTTCTCTGGCAACAGCTCTGGTGGATATTCCTGCAGTCAGCATGCCAATTGCATGCTCCCTCAAAACTTGAGACATCTGTGGCATTGTGTTGTGTGACAAAACTGCACATTTAGAGTTGCCTTTTATTGTTCCCAGCACATGGTGCACCTGTGTAATGATCATGCTGTTTAATCAGATTCTTGATATGTTACATCTCACTAATAGGGATGTAAACAAATTTGTGCACAACATTTGAGAGAAATAAGCTTTTTGTGCGTGTGGAAAAAGGTTTTGCCATATTTTATTCAGCTCATTTCAACATGCGACCAAAACTAAGGAAATCAGTCAATTGAAATAAATAAATTTGGCCCTAATCTATGGATTTTTGTCACACCCCTCCAAGTGTCACCCATCTTCCCCATTATCTCCAGTGTATTTATACCTGTGTTCTCTGTTTGTCTGTTGCAGTTCACTTTGTTTCATCTAGCCTACCATAGTTTTTCTCCTTTCTCTAGTTCTCCTGTTTTTGACTATTCTGCCTGCCCTGACCCTGAGCCTGCCTGCCGTTCTGTACCTTGTCACACAACCCTTGAATACTGTCCTCTGCCGGCCCTGAGCCTGCCTGCCGTTCTGTACCTTTTCAACTCTGCTCTGGATTGCTGACCTCTGCCTGCCCTTAACCTGTTGTTTGCCTTCCCCCCCTGTTTTGTAATAAACCTTTGTTACTTTGAAACTGTCTGCATCTGGGTCTTCTCCTGAGCCTTGACAGTACAAAACTGTCCATGATGGACCCAGCAGACTCGGACCAGCTCCCCAATGCTGTCTCCTCCCAAAGACCCACCATTGGAAGGCACTAGGAGTTGCTTCATGGTCTTACGGAAGGGTTCCAGACATTGGCCGAACACCATGACAGTGAGTTGAACACATTGCTGGAGCAATTCCGCAGGTTGAATGTTAGGCAGCCTACCACGGCAGTAACCTCCCAGCATCTCAGTCACCCGGCTGTTAGCAGCGTGGCCTCCCCGGCGACCCTGGTTCCCGAGAACCCCACTTGCCTCCCCCGGAATGCTTCGGTGGGGACTCGGGAACCTGTCGGGCGTTTCTCGCGTAGTGTTCAAGCTGCAAGCTGCAGCCCTCCTCCTTCCCCTCGAACATCTCAACAACTCATCACACTGATGTCCAGTAGGGTTCTAGCCTGGGATATGGCTGTGTGGGAACAACAGTCGACCGTATGCTTCAGTCTGGAGGAGTTGGTGGCGGAGGGGGAAGATGCTTTTTTATTCTCTATTGTCCAGGAGAGGAGCCTGCCCGGAATTTACTCCAGCTTCGACAAGACTATACATACGGTGGATTTCGGCACATTGGCAGCTGAGAGTGCCTGGAACCCGGAATCGCTATTAGACACGTTCCAGCACGGATTATGGGAGGAAGTGAAGGACGAGCTAGCAGCCCAGTAACTACTGACCGATCTCGACTCACTCATTGCCTGCTCCAAAACCGCCATGTAAAAGCCAGACCACAGTTTGCAACTGCACATGGGGACAAAGATCGTACTTTTTGGAGAAAAAGTGTCCTCTGGTCTGACAAAACAAAAATAGAACTGTTTGGCCATAATGACCATCATTATGTTTAGAGGAAAAGGGGGAGGCTTGCAAGCCAAAGAACACCATCCCAGCCATAAAGCACGGGGGTGGCAGCATCATCTTGTTGGGGTGCTTTGCTGCAGGAGGGACTGGTGTACTTCACTAAATAGATGGCATCATTAGAGAGGAAAATTATATGGATATATTGAAGCAACATCTCAAGACCAGAACCAGACTTGTGGAGGTCTACAATTTTTTGTCTGAAATACCGTGCCTTGCGAAAGTATTCGGCCCCCTTGAACTTTGCGACCTTTTGCCACATTTCAGGCTTCAAACATAAAGATATAAAACTGTATTTTTTTGTGAAGAATCAACAACAAGTGGGACACAATCATGAAGTGGAATGACATTTATTGGATATTTCAAACTTTTTTAACAAATCAAAAACTGAAAAATTGGGCGTGCAAAATTATTCAGAAGGAGGTATTGTGAATAGGCACCCTTTTCTCGACCAAACCTAAATCAAAGACAACCCACTAAGTAAAGAGAAATGCACGTTTGAAGGAGCTCCCATATCTGCGGAAGACGAGACTGCCTTGTGGCCCATTGTTTGTGTGACCTGTAAGCATATAGAGCTGTGTCATTTTCACCATACCCACTGGCATGCCTTGTCATCTCCAGCATGTGACAAGTGTCCCTATGTAGTTATATTACTTGTGCTTGCATGAGGTCAAATCTCAGGAGGTTACGGTTACCACTATGACCGGTTGAGGTGGTGCGTGGATGCCGTGGGCATGCTGAAAGCGCTGTCTGAGGCACAGATGGCTTACTAAGTATGTCATCCCATGTTTTCTTTTTCAGGGCTACCATCGATCCAGCCACTTCATTGCCACTCAGGGTGAGTATCCCGCCATGTCTGGATTTGGGTGCTTGTGTGTGGGATTGTGTGTTTTTGTGTGTAAAATTGAGGTCGACCAACCTACCCAATGAACTTCCACGTAGGACCTAGCAACAGTGACACAGACAGATCTCAAGTGTCTCTCCATCCAATCAAAAGGTGACTGCATGTGTGACCCGCCAACCCACTGCATGATATGGGGTGGGTGATACATGGAGACAGAGAGAGAGAGAGTGTGTGCGTGCGGGTGCGGGTGCGTGTGCGTGTGCGTGTGCGTGTGTGTGTGTGTGTGTGTGTGTGTGTGTGAGAGCCTACAGTTCTCCCTCTGTCAATCATCCACACCTGTGATCTCTTACTAAGCAGCAGTTTGGGTGCACAAACTGTGTGTGTGTGTTCATGCTTTTCCATGCGTGCGTGTTTGGATGTGTAGATACACACCTCAGCATCAGTTAAACCCTCTCCTAGCGTGTCTAGCTACTCACTTATCTTACACAAACTCACTCTCTCTCTGAGAGAGAGAGATAAAGTGTGATAGAGTGTGAGTCTGAGTGAGTAAGCTATTCTTAGTGTCTTCCTCGGCCATATGATCCGTTTCCTGTTTCACCTGTCACTTCTCATACTGAGCCACAGTTCGCTGGCACAGACCAATGAACACTGCTATGAAGCACTGTACAGCACAACTTTAATTACAGTAGGGCATTTGACCTGACCAGGAAAAACTCTTTGGTCCTACTTACAGTGCCTTGCGAAAGTATTCGGCCCCCTTGAACTTTGCGACCTTTTGCCACATTTCAGGCTTCAAACATAAAGATATAAAACTGTATTTTTTTGTGAAGAATCAACAACAAGTGGGACACAATCATGAAGTGGAACGACATTTATTGGATATTTCAAAAAATTTTAACAAATCAAAAACTGAAAAATTGGGCGTGCAAAATTATTCAGACCCTTTACTTTCAGTGCAGCAAACTCTCTCCAGAAGTTCAGTGAGGATCTCTGAATGATCCAATGTTGACCTAAATGACTAATGATGATAAATACAATCCACCTGTGTGTAATCAAGTCTCCGTATAAATGCACCTGCACTGTGATAGTCTCAGAGGTCCGTTAAAAGCGCAGAGAGCATCATGAAGAACAAGGAAAAGCTATAATCACAGCAAAAGGTGGCGCTACAAAGTATTAACTTAAGGGGGCTGAATAATTTTGCACGACAAATCTCCGTCCCAGTCTCAGGTCTTTTGCAGACTCCATCAGGTTTTCTTCCAGAATGGTCCTGTATTTGGCTCCATCCATCTTCCCATCAATTTTAACCATCTTCCCTGTCCCTGCTGAAGAAAAGCAGGCCCAAACCATGATGCTGCCACCACCATGTTTGACAGTGGGGATGGTGTATTCAGGGTGATGAGCTGTGTTGCTTTTACGCCAAACATAACGTTTTGCATTGTTGCCAAAAAGTTCAATTTTGGTTTCATCTGACCAGAGCACCTTCTTCCACATGTTTGGTGTGTCTCCCAGGTGGCTTGTGGCAAACTTTAAACAACACTTTTTTTGGATATCTTTAAGAAATGGCTTTCTTCTTGCCACTCTTCCATAAAGGCCAGATTTGTGCAACATATGACTGATTGTTGTCCTATGGACAGAGTCTCCCACCTCAGCTGTAGATCTCTGCAGTTCATCCAGAGTGATCATGGGCCTCATGGCTGCATCTCTGATCAGTCTTCTCCTTGTATGAGCTGAAAGTTTAGAGGGACGGCCAGATCTTGGTAGATTTGCAGTGGTCTGATACTCTTTCCATTTCAATATTATCGCTTGCACAGTGCTCCTTGGGATGTTTAAAGCTTGGGAAATCTTTTTTTATCCAAATCCGGCTTTAAACTTCTTCACAACAGTATCTCGGACCTGCCTGGTGTGTTCCTTGTTCTTCATGATGCTGTCTGCGCTTTTAACGGACCTCTGAGACTATCACAGTGCAGGTGCATTTATACGGAGACTTGATTACACACAGGTGGATTGTATTTATCATCATTAGTCATTTAGGTCAACATTGGATCATTCAGAGATCCTCACTGAACTTCTGGAGAGAGTTTGCTGCACTGAAAGTAAAGGGTCTGAATAATTTTGCACGCCCAATTTTTCAGTTTTTGATTTGTTAAAAAAGTTTGAAATATCCAATAAATGTCGTTCCACTTCATGATTGTGTTCCACTTGTTGTTGATTCTTCACAAAAAAATCTTCACAATCTTCACAAAAAAATCTTTATGTTTGAAGCCTGAAATGTGGCAAAAAGTCGCAAAGTTCAAGGGGGCCGAATACTTTCGCAAGGCACTGTATATCCATTTCTTTAGATTTTCCCATGATGTCAAGCAAAGGCACTGAGTTTAAAAGTCATGCACAAAGTAGATGTTTGAGGAGAAATTTGTGGAGTGGTTGAAAAATTAGTTTTAATGACTCCAACCTAAGTGTATGTGTCATGTCTTGTCATGTTATGTCTTGTTCCTGTTCTTTCTCTTCACTCTGTCTCCCTCTGCTGGTCGTATTAGGTTACCTTCTCTTTCTCTCCTCCTCCAGCCGTTTCTCATCTCCTCTAACTACCTCGTTCACCCTCTTCCCACCTGTTCCCTTTTTCCCTCTGATTAGGTCTCTATTTCTCTCTCTGTTCCTGCTTCTTTCTTTGTCAGATTCTCGTTTGAGTTTCTCATGCCAGAAACAAACTATCGTCTCGTTTGCTTCACCCTTGTCCTGTCCCGCAGGAATCCGCTTGGCAAGTGCATCCTGTACTCAGCTAACTGTCTTGTCGTTTGTACTGTGTCCAGTTCATCTGATGCTACGTGAGATCAGGTACCACTGTTCCTCTACGACCCGCGCCTACCCAGAGAGACCTGCAGCCTGTCGCCGCTAACCCAGCTATTCTCCTCTGCTGCTAAGAAGGGGGCTCTTTTGTAATTATCAGAAGGACTTTTTGTTTCATTTGTCGCCCTCTCTGCGGGTTGTCTATTTTTCCATTATCTACATCTGAAGAGGATCTATGTCTTCCCTGTGTTTACATTAAAGGACTCTGTTTTTGTTAAACCGCTTTTGGGTCCTCACTCACCTGCACAACAGTATGTAAACTTCCAACTTCAACTGTATCTTTACCTCAGGTTCTTCCACTGAGGTAAAAATATATATTTTACATGGAAGACCTGGCCAAAAGATCCTACATAACAATTTTTTTCATGTAAAAGAATATAACACATATTTGTGATTGACAATATTGCTTACGGTGATCAGTGCATTCGTCCCAAGCGGGCTGGCATGTCCATGATGACTTATATCCCATCAACGTGTCATTCCTCCCTTTAGTTTTGTCCTTCTTTTTGGTGCAGTCCCAGCCATCAAAGAAGCTCTGTGGAGGGGTAGGGAAGTATATGTTAATGATACTATCACCAATACCACCCTTCCCCTATGGAGTCAAACATATTTACAATGCGTCTCTTCTAAACCATTATATCTGCAGTTGTCTGTTGTGTTTGAGCGACGTAAGGGGGAAATAGAAAATTAATGGGTATAATTGGAGCAATATCTTTCAAGTATTGAGCCAATGCATACATCATGACGGTGTAGTGCTATTCAAAGACCATTCGAACTGAAAGGGAGTTCAAAAGCATCATAGATGACAAGTAGCTACCCGTTCACATTAACTGATCATGCAGAACATGTGGAAGAGCCTTAGCTTCATGTTCACACAGAGACAGAGCACTCTAGTGAATTCCATACATCCTGCCTAGTCATGGCCCCATGCACAACTCTGTTCCAACACGCTCCTGTCCTCTCATCAACATGCCCCACTATCGCCATCCTATGACAGTCCTGATTCCAGGGCAACCCCAGCAGCAGGATCCAGCTGTCTAATGCTCTCATCAACCAAACTACTCCTGTCCCCTAGTGTGGGGCCAAGTTTCCCCCCACACACACCCCTGTGGTTGTTCAGCCCCCAGGGGGGGACTGTGGGTGAATCCAAGCCTGCATGCTGAGCAGGGGAATTACAACCCCGCTGCTCCCCACAGAGAGAGTAACCACCCAAACTCTGCCTATGATTACACCAACCCCCCCACTTTTCCCCAATACAGACTTGGAGAGTTAGGCCCATTGATCGGGGTGGAGGGTGCAGGGAGGGAGGGAGGGTTATTTGGTTCTGAGGATCACACAAAAAATTAAGAGTAAAACTCGAATGAAAGACAAGACGAGACACAGTGAAGAACAGTCTGAGCCGTTACATGAATAATTTTGCTGCAGTGTTTACAAATTATCGCTGTGTTTTATCTCCCCCAGTGCAATATTACTGTGTCAACCAGCCCACCGGTTTTGACTACTTTCCTTTCTCCTAATCATGGAGAAGTATCCCACCGGGGAGAAATGTTTCATGGCTGTGTGCCCTCCAAAATGTGGCCCGACGCATCCAGACAGCCATGGAAATCAGCCTTTACAGAGGTACTGGAATAATAAGTGGGTTAAGTTCTGCTTGTCTCCCAAAACAAAACGTTTCCCTCTCTACCTATGGTAAAGTACAGACTTTGTTCCACAGTCTGCATGTCGAGAGATTTCCAATTATTTGACCTGTACTTAACTAGGCAAGTCAGTTAAGAACAAATTCTTATTTACAATGATGGCCTACCCAGGCCAAACCCTCCCCTAACCCAGACGATGCTGGGCCAATTGTGCACCGCCCTATGGCACTCCTGATCACGGCTGGTTGTGATACAACCCGAGATCAAACCAGGGTCTGCGCCACTCGGGAGACCTCGGAAGATAATGGAACTGAGGGAGACTCTCCTTAACATGCACTCCCTGATGCATAAAGAAGTTTGGAACAGAGTCCTCCAAGGCTTCTCTCCTTAATTGTAGGCGATGATTTAACAAAATGACTCCCTCGTTGTGCCGTGCATCACTTAATAACACCTGGTGGTATCCTATACAAGCCTAAAAACCTCTGTTTTTGAATTCTCCTCCAACCAGAGTACAGAGGTTCTTCTTTTTTCAGTGTGGTACTGGAGGTCAGCCAGGGGTTGGAAGCCACGAGCCCCCGATGCTGAGACAATTGTTGGTCACTGGGCTGGGGAACAAATGGACTGGTCTGGAGAACCCCTGGGGATTGGGGCTTCATCAGCGACATCCACTCTGACAGAGGGGCTATTTGAGCTCCAGACAATGAGGATTTTTTAATAGTCTCACAGTGAACTTGGTCAAAGAAGTGTCTTTTAACCCTGATCATGCATTTTTACAATCTGTAACAACTGGGACGTGAGTGATAACTTCACACAATCTGACTACTAAATGCATAATCTCCTGTCTACAATTTTTTACTTTTAAATGATGACTTATTCTACATTTTAAACCCCTAAATAGTGTACGGTGACAAGACTACAAACTTATATTTTCGCACACCATTATTTTCCAGCAACACACCATTATACCAACCAAACACACATCAGCCACAACCATGCCTATACTTCCTACCTCGTACTCCTGTTTGAAGCCGTACCCCTCTGCAGTTTTCATCTGGTTGATGTGCTGGAGAAGGTCAGCCACGCGCACAGCAGGGTGGAGCTGACCGGTGTGGTAGGGTGATCCCTTACGCCCACACTGGCGTCGTGGCGAACCCCCCAGAAGACTACTGGACTCGTTCACTGTGCTACACTGCTCACCTGTGAGAGAAGGACAAAGGAAGGGGGCACCATTAGGCATAGAGTTACACACAAAAGGTGGTATCTGAAATTGAGTAATTTGCAACTTCATTTTTCATATGAAACTCTGTTGATGTCAATGCCAGTCAATATTCCATAGGCTCAGTGGTGACCCATCATTCAGGGCAGGTGGGGCAGAGCCCCCACCTGTTTTGAGCCCCACATTTTTTGGGGGATACATTTTTTCCTGGTTTGCTTGTTATTTTGGCATTTTATACACGTCACATATCAAATAGCAAACAATGTAAAACAAATGTCATTGAGTTAATAAAGTCGCAAAAAACAAGGCAGCTCCAAAATGCAGGTGTTTCAGCCTAGCTCAGTGCTTGGTGGTGGTGGGGCAAGCCAGCAGAAAATGATTGGCTCAGCCTGATTGGCTCAGTTTTCTGTCATGATTGGCTAAGTTTTCTATCACTCATGGGGCAGTACGTCACCCCCAAGTCTAAGGTTAGAGCGCAAACATTTTAGCCCCTTTGGTTACAAGTGCCCATCCAAGAAGGCACAAGGTCATTGGCCACAGATAGTATGACATTACATTATATCTACAGTACCTTTGATTGGACTGATACTTTCAAAAATGTTCATACTTTCAAAATCTGACTGCAGAGTCTACTGGAGGACTTTTCCAAAGGATTGAAAGAGAAGTTGGGGAAACACGTGTACAACATTCGACATCAATACTCCAAACTGATATAATTAAAAGAGAATATGTGGAGAGATCATCGTGCATATTGACTTTGCAGAGAACTACCTGTGTAAATACACCAGTGAAATCCAGGCAGTTCACTTCGGTGATTCTCACAAGCAGGTGGCCCTCCACACCCGTGATGAACATACCACAAATGATACAGTTTCACTTTGCTCATTGAGCTCTTCTATGCGGATGACCCCCTGCAATCTGGGCCCATCTCTCAAAAACACTGGCCTCCTTCCTTGAGCTCTTCCCATCGGCTACTTTTGGAATCTTACTTTATCTTAAATGAATTAAATGTTTAACAATGGTTGTTGTTCAAACTGTTTGCAATAAAATATTGTTTTCATAAAGTTTTTTTTTTTTTGCATAGATGTCATTTCCACCACACCCATATTTTTTAGGTAAATGAGAATATTGTGTATAATTTGATTGATTGAGTGATTTGTTTTAGATAGGGTTATCATTTGGTTGTTATCATAATCTCACAAAAAGGTCTCATCACATTTTTCATGATAAAAACATTTTTTTCCGTTTATACATTCAGGCATTGTGTTGAATAATGTATATTAGAAAAACATAAAAAATCACTTAAAATAAGATTAAATACAAATTAATGAATAAATGTATAAATTAATGTGATACAAATTAACTGTATGATATTTAATTTTCAACTAAAACTGATGTTTAATGACGTGATCAAAATGACATTTGTCAATTTTCTGTCTGAGAAAAATACATTCCTTGAATACCATGATCACAGCCATTATCAGATATTATTTCTAGACACATCAAAAGCAATTATAATGGTGGTGTTTCAACACATTTTCATTTCTGAAAGCTTGCAGGGTCAAAGTGCTCGAAGTTGCAGAATCTCCCAGCTAAAGATAGACTAGCCAGTTAGCTTTGTAGCCATGGATTGTGCACCCTCCATTATTTAGCTAAGTAACTACAGTAGCTGGTTGATGTTTTCCTTTGGTAAACAGAGTGGATGAAAGCAACATTCACCTCCACAAATGCTGTTTACATCGATACTGAATGAAGCAATTAAGGGACATCATGGGCACCCTTAACTTTTTCACTTATTTTAAGGGGGAAATTCACCTTCAATGTTTTTTGCAACTGACTTAAAGTTAAGGAAACTTTAAAGAACAAGATGATTGTTCCTTCATTCTCTGTTATGCACATTAATATTTCAAGATGACGAGATGAGAAGGAAGACAACTAGAATCACAAATCATTTTCTTGCCTGAAGGTGTTTCACTTTACTTCTGTTTGCAATTTTATTTTTATTGTTATCTTATTAGACTGTGGATCTGCTGCAGGGAGCATAGATGCTTCTGAGGTATATGAAGCTTTTCTAAGACTAGATGGATGTTGTCGGAGGAATAACGTTCACACACAATATAGTGGGCGCGTTTGATGAACATTTTGGGAAAAGCTTGTCCTAAGTGATTATGTGAGTGAATATTTTAGTCCTCAGGTGTTCCAGGAATGAATCATAGCTTGATTGCTGGTGTCTTCTTTTTATTTGAAAGTACATACTGCAGGTGTGTGTGCTTATGCCTGTGTGTGTGTGTCTTACCGCGCATGCTGCAGGTGTGTGCCATGCGTGCTGCAGAGAGGGCCACACGCTCATCCTCCTGCAGGGTACTCTGGTCAGTGAAACTGCGCTCCATCGAACCCATGTGACTCTTCTCCTGACGGTACGTTATGGGTGTGTTATTTATGTTCACTGGCTTCCTACAAACACACAGAGTGAGAGAGGGAGGGGGAGGGGGAGAGAGGGGGATAGAGAGAGCAACAGTTTTATTTGGCCACTGAAACTCTTCATTGGTAGCCAGAGACCACAAGCATGTGAATGATCGATTGGCAAAACAATGGAAAGGTAGGAGGGTGGCAGGACCAATCCACAGCCAAAGCAGCTAGACCAGCCTCTAATTGAATATGTCACTGGAACTAAGGGGCCTAGCCCAAAACATGAAAAACAGCCCCATACCATTATTCCTCCTCCATCAAAGTTTACAGTTGGCACTATGCATTCAGGTAAGTAGCATTCTCCTGGCATCCGCCAAACCCAGAATCGTCCGTTGGACTGCCAGATGGTGAAGCGTGAATCATCACTCCAGAGAACGCTTTTCCACTGCTCAAGAGTTCAATGGCGGCGAGCTCCACACCACTCCAGCCGATGCTTGGCATTGAGCATGATGCTCTTAGGCTTACTGCTCGGCCATGGAAACCCATTACATGAAGCTCCCAACTATGTTATTGTGCTGATGTTGCTCCCAGAGGCTGTTTGGAACTCTGTAGTGAGTGTTGCAACTGAGGACAGACAATGTCTATGAGCTTCAGCACTCGGCGGTCCTGTTCTGTGAGCTTGTGTGGCCTAAAATTTTGCAGCTGAGCCATTGTTGCTCCTACACGTTTCCACTTCATAATAACAGAACATACAGTTGACCAGTGCAGCTCAAGCAGGGCAGAAATTTGACAAACTGATTGCGGGAAAGTTGGCATCCTATGACGGTGCCACGTTGACAGTCACTGAGCTCTTCAGTAAGGCCATTCTACAGCTAATGTTTGTCTATGGAGATTGTATGGCTATGTGCTCAATATTATACACCTGTCAGCATCGGGTATGGCTGAAATAGACAAATCCACAAATTTGAAGGGGTGTCCACATACTTTTGCATATATAGTGTATTTTAATAGGCTACATATAGGGAAAGGGGGTTACCTAGTCAGTTGCACAACAAAATGCATTTAACCAAAATATGTATTCCGCATTTAACCCAACTCCTCTGAATCAGAGAGGTGCAGGGTCTGCCTTAATCGACATCATTGGTGCCCGGGGAGCAGTTGTTGGGGGTTAACTGATGCTTTAACAGACTGGAAACGATATGAACTGAGTTCTCCCTACAACATGCCTGCTCAATGTGTAAATGTATGTTTTTTTTTAACTATAGTGCTTTGTGTTTTATTTGTAAATGAAAATGAATGTGCTGCTATATTGGCCTGGTCTCAATTGAACAATCGTTTTTTAATCTCAATGAGACTAACCTGGTTAAAAAAGGTTAAATGAAAATAAATTAAACGTATAATGCCTGTTCAGCTGGACTGGAAACTCTCAACAACCCTCTTTACCTAATTGGGAAATGTCCACCTATTTCTGAATAAGCATAGACCAAACTCTGAGTTATGATGGGGTTGGAACTAAGCTCATGAGGCATTTATATATTTCTCAAGAATTAGGGGTATATACAGTGCTCTCCGAAATGATTGGTACAGTGAATCATTTTTTGTCTTTTGGCTCTATACTCCAAAGGTTTGGACTTGAAATCAAACAAGGACTATGAGATTACAGTGCAGACAGTTACACATGGACAAATATCATACTCCCAAAAAATGCAAACCTCCCCTTTTATTGTAATGATGAGAGGATAGCATGTCTTGGGAGTATGATATTTGTGCATGTGTAACTTTCTCACTCATCATGATTCACATTCATTTAGGATTATCCTTAATCATGGTAGCATCCACATTCATGTAGAAGTGTTTAAATACATATTCTATTCTTATTTACAATAAAAGTGACAAATAGTTTACCATTCATTTCTATTGGGCACAAAATCATCTGAAACACAAAACAAACAGCAAATGCATCCAACAAATTTGTAGAGTCACAAGCTTCATGTAGTCATTGCATACTATGAATTTGAAAATGCAAATACTTATTTTTTACTACTTTAAGACACATATACTTTAATACAAGTGAATTGTCTGAATACTTTTGCTCCCCTAAAATGGGGGGACTATGTACAAAAACTGCCGGAATTCCTAAACGATTCACCCAATATGGATGAAAATACCCTCAAATTGTTTGATTTCAAATCCAAACTTGTCAAGTATACAGCCAAAAGAAGAAAAAAACTTCACTGTCCCAATAATTACCACAAAATTTATTTAAATATCATAGAGTGGGCCCATTAAAAAGCGGGCAAAACCCAGACACTCCCCTCAAGGCAGTGTCAAGTCACTCCTGTGAAAGGGAGTATATGAGTAGGGTGTAACGTCTGGGTCATATGCTGCCATAAAGGTGTGTGGGACGACCCTCTCGTTGTCACCATCTGCGGGGAGGTGAGACCTTTGGGAGCTAGCGGCTAGGCTAATCATCTCCTAAAGCACACCTTTTCCCTCCCAATTATCCTCTCATTTATGGGTCACGCTTCTGCCCGGCGTGCGTAATTACAGTAAGTGAGTAATTGAATTGTATTTGCATTTAATTAAATATTTCACACTCAAACGAGCCCTGCAGATGAGAGCGGTGTGGTCCCTCTGATACACCATAAGGGTGTAACCCTCTCTCTCTCTCTCCCTCCCTGTCACATGTTCTCTCTTCAAAACAACCTGGCACTTTGGAAAGGCAAATACGAGTTCTAGGGAAGACTCGAGAGTAGAATTAAAAAAATAGCATCAACATTCTACAGATGGTTTGTGTGGTCCAGAGAATTGTCAGTTAGGAAACAACTTATTTACCACCCTGTGTGGTAATCTGACTGAGTGAGGACTGAGAAGTGGTATAAAAATGTGGGCCAGTGACTCACCCCTTCCTGATGATGATGATGATGGCCCCCAGGAGCAGGATGAGCACCACCAGGCCCCCAGCACACACCCCCAGGATCAGCCCCATCTCCTCTGAGTGTTGGGACACCTCCAGAGCCCGCCGGTGGTCCTTACATGCCGCTGAGAGAGAGAGATGAAGTGAGGGGAGGAAGCAGAGATGGGGAGGGATGAAGGGAGAGACAAAGGAGGAGGGACAGAGATGGGGGTGGAGAGAGACAGAGCGAGAGAAACAGAAGGAAGGAGAGATACAGACAGAGAGGGTTGAAAGAGTGGTGGCAGCTAGCCTAGTGGTTAGAGTGTTGGGCAAGCAACCAAAAGGTTGCTAGACTGAATCTCCGAGCTGACAAGGTAACAATCTGTAATTCTTCCCCTGAACAAGGCTCTTCCTAGGCCGCCATTGTAAATAATAATTTGTTCTTAACTGACTTGCCTAGTTAAATAAAAATGTACAAAGAGGGGGACAGAAAAAAGGATATAGGAAGAAATGTACAGGCTTAAAATGCAGATCAATAATCAATGCTTAACATACACAACAGTCATCACTGTCATATCACAATGGCTGGACTGACACTAACCACCCTGACCGCTGAGAAAAGATAGAATGTTTCAAAACAGACTGACTCTTTACCGCCACATCTGTGCATTCATTCGCACGGTTTAATTTATTTATATGGCAGTATGTTTCAAGGGACATGGGAAATGGGAAATGTTACATATTGAAACTCTGTCGGCTACCAGAATGTACGATAAAAACACTTACAAGGGTGGTGCCCACATCAATAGCTCCTGCTAATATAGACACATTGTGTTCATTAGACAAAATAATTGGATGGGAGACACAAACAGACCACTGTCATGTGCGTGCTTTTCAATAGGTGAATCATACTGGATATTTCTCTGCTCTTTTAATAGCCATGGGGAAAGGTTTGCATCTTCTTTGACAATAAGAGCCCTTTGTGTCTTCGAGTGATACACAGGAAAGGAGGTTTGAGATATACTGTATGAGGCCAGGGATAAAAGTTGTTTAGGACTGGGGGAATGTTTTGTGGAGGGTCTTCACAAGCTTGCCACACTTGGTACCTGGGTCGTGTTCAACGGGCACCAAACAGAAGAACCGCAGACTGAAATAGATAGGGCCTACCTAGACCTTTTCGCTTTTCAATTGTGTGCCCTAATGAATGTGACTTTGCTTGAAGACAAAGACATTCTGTATAACCACAGAATGTTTAATGCCACATCAAAACAAAAGCATTTTTTTGTGGTGAAATCCAAGACAACACTAATCTAAATCCAAGATGATAGTGTGGTTTATTTAAATACACACGAGTACAGTAGAGTAAGGGTGGCAGGTAGCCTAGTCGTTAAGAACGTTGGTCCCATAACTGAAAGGTTGCTAGTTCACATCCCCTAACAGGCAAGGTGAAAAAATCTGCCGTTCTACCCTTGAGCAAGGCAGTTAACAACTGCTCTTTGGGCACCAATGATGTTGATTAAGGCAGCCCCCCGCACTTCTCTGATTCAGAGGGGTTGGGTTAAATACGAAATACATTTCAGTTGAATGCATTCAGTTGTGCAACTGACTAGGTATTCCCCTTTCCCCAGTATAATTTCAAGGTGCCCCAGTGTCTAAGATACAGTAAAGGCCATTATTATAATAGCAAGTTACTCATCTCACTGGCACAAAGCTCTACACTTATGGAAGCTTTTTTTGGTCTTGTAGCAGTAACCCACTGATCTACTTTCTCTGTGTAGTGTCAGCCTCTCCTTACAGCCCAAGCAGCCCTGCAACCAGCCCTGCAACCAGCCCTACTGTGCCTTTAGGAACAGCACAGCCATTCTCTAGTGGAGGAGAAAGTCAGAGCTGGCCTAAGGAAAGAGGTCTAGATAGCTAGCGGTTGGAATGAAGAGGCTCACAAGAGCAGAATGAGATCTGGGGCAGAGGCAAGAGGAAAGGGAAAAGAAGCCATGTTTTAGCCCTCTTCTTGTGCAACCAGGCCCAGGGGCATTTCATCGACCACATCCCTATGGGAGAGAATTCTTACAGTACAATTTGGAAAAGTTTGTGGTTGGTGCCCAGAGTTTTTCTTATGAAAAATCACCAAATACTGTATAGGATTTGATCAATACTAAGGGATAGCCCCAAAGTTTTAGCAGCCTTGTATGTACTCTGACACTAATGTTTTTTACAGTCTATCACATTTATTCAGATAATTACCATAGATGTCATTGGTGTACAGATCACATCGACTAATGGACTCTGAGCCTTATAAATCCTCTGACAGAGTGGATACAGCCTTGGGGTTCCTTATATGAGTATCACAGGTCATCTTTTTGTGTATCACAAGTATGCTTGACATGCAAGGGTGACAGGTATAACTAATTCAGCCAGCCTCCCTTCAGAAAGTATTTATACACTTTGACTTAAGCCACATTTTGGTATGTTACAGCCTGAATACAAAATTGATTAAATATATTTGTTTTTCTTAGCCATTTACACACAATACCCCATAATGACAAAGTGAAAACATGTTTTTAGAAATATGCGCAAATTTATTGAAATTAAAAATACAGAAATATCGAATTTACATAAGTATTTACACATCTAAGTCAATATTCTGTAGAAGCACTTCATTTGTCACATGCTCAGAATACAAGTGTAGACTTTACCGTGAAATGCTTACTTACAAGCCCTTAACCAACCGTGCATTTCAAGACGTGTTAAGGAAATACTTAACAAATAAACTAAAGTAAAAATAAAAAAAAGTTACAAAATAACATAACAATAACGAGGATTTTTACAGGGGGTACCGGTACCGAGTCAGTGTGCAGGGGTACAGGTTACTTAAGGTCATTTGTACATGTAGGTAGGGGTGAAGTGACTATGCATAGATAATAAACAGCTAGTAGCAGGAGTGTACAAAACAAATGGAAGGGGGGGGTCAATGATGAATTGTTCAGCAGTCTTATGGCTTGGGGGTAGAAGCTGTTAAGGAGCCTTTTGGTCCTAGACTAGGTGCTCCGGTACTGCTTGCCATGCAGTAGCAGAGAAAACAGTCTATGACTTAGGTGACTGGAGTCTCTGACAATTTTATGGGCTTTCCTCTGACACCGCCTATTATATAGGTTTTGTTACAGGAAACTTGGCCCCGGTGATGTACTGAGCCATACGCACTACCCTTTGTAGCGCCTTACGGTCAGATGTCGAGCAGTTGACATACCAGGCGGTGATGCAACCGGTCAGAATGTGCCTGGTGGTGCAGCTGTAGAACTTTTTGAGGATCTGGGGACCCATGCCAAGTCTTTTCAGTCTCCTGAGGGGGAAAAGGTTTTGTTGCACCCTCTTCACAACTGTCTTGGCGTGGTTGGACCATGATAGTTTGTTGGTGATGTGGACACCAATGAACTTGAAACTCTTGACCCGCTCCACTACAGCCCCGTTGATGTTAATCCTTGTATTGTGCAACATTTGCCCAATATTTTCCTCTAGGATTTTGCATGTGCTTAGCTCCATTACGTTCATCGCTTTATCCTGAAATACTCCCCAGTCCTTAACGATTACAATCATACCCATAACATTGCACAACACACCACTATGCTTGAAAATATGGAGAGTGGAACTCAGTAATGTATTCTTACCCAAATATAACACTTTGAATTCAAGGGAAAAAAGTGAATTGCTTTGACACATTTTTTTTGCAGTATTACTTTAATGAATTGTTGCAAACTGGATGCATGTTTTGGAATATTACTTTTTTAAAAGGCTTCCTTCTTTTCACTCTGGCATTTAGGATTGTTTTGTGGAGCAACTACAATGTTTTTGATCCATCCTCAGTTTTCTCTTGAAACTGTTTTAAAGTCACCACTGGCCTCATGGTGAAATCCCATGAGGCCAACTGAGTTATGAAGGACGCCAGATTCTGGGTGTGTTGACACCGCATCCAAAGTGTAATCATTAACTTTACCATGCTCAAAGGGATATTAAATGTCTGCTTTTTAAAAATTAACCATTCTTTACGAAGCTTTGGAAATCCTCCCTGGTCTTTGTGGTTGAATCTGTGTTTGACATTCACTGCTCGACTGAGGGGCCTTACAGATAATTGTATGTGTGGGGTACAGAGAGGAGGTAGTCATTCAATAATCATGTTAAACACTATTATTGCACACAGAGTGAGTCCATGCAACTTATTATGTGACTTGTTAAGCACATTTCTACTCCTGAATTTAAATATGTTTGCCATAAGAAAGGGGTTGCATACATATTCACTTTTCATTTTTAATTCATTTGTAAAAATTTCAAAAAACATAATTCCCCTTTGATATTATGGGGTATTGTGTTGAGGCCAGTGACAAAACAAGCCTAATTTAATCAATTTTAAATTCAGGCTGTAACACAACAGAATGTAGAAAAAGTCAAATGGTGTGAGTACTTTCTGAAGGCACTGTAGTTGGCAGAAGATTAATTAAAGACTTTGTTCCTACCAACACAGAGAGACGGAGAAGGCATATATAACTTCAATTCATCATGTGAAATACAGGAGTAGGCCTATATTTTTCAACCTAATAACATGGCTGCGGGTGAAAATAATTGATTTATTTTACTAACACCCTGGACAGAGACGATCATCTTGCCACATTTAGTCTGCGAATTTCTATTAAGCCAAACAATATGACATTTTTTATAATCTGGGTATCACGTTTCAGGTAAGACCCAAATGCAGACTGTGTTGAGGTAACAATGGTCCTTACAGCAACAGGGGCAGGCAAACGACAGGTCAATGCAGGCAGGGGTTGATAATGCAGAGTAGTGGCAAAGGCACAGGACAGCAGGCAGACACAGGGTCAGGTCAGGAAGAGGTCGGAAATCAAGAGTAGGGGCAAAGGCACAGGACAGCAGGCAGGGGCAGGCAGAGTGGTCAGGCAGGTGGACTCAGAGTCAGGACAGGCAATGGCCAAAACCAGGAGAGCGAGGAAAAGAGAAACTGGGGAAAAGCTGAGACAAAACGCGGATTGACTTGACAAACAAGATGAACAGACAGGGAATAAGTGGGGAAGATGGGCGACACCTGGAGGAGGGTGGAGACAAGCATAAGGACAGGTGAAACAGATCAGGGTGTGACACTGGGGAATCCTATTTGTCAGTTTAGTTACATCAGTTGTAGTTTCGAAAGCTGGTCTTCTTACTTAACCCTGTCGGACACGATGTTATTTCCTGTTTTTCAAGAAGGATGTTAAAAGGCTGATTAAAAAGTATCTCATGTTGATCTTAACCAATTTGAAAGCTATTTGGGGGTTAAAGTACAATGTGGCTGAATGTTCAAATACATTTCCATAGGGTTCTCATCAAGGCCCTTTACGTTTTTTTTCTCTCTCTCTCTCTCTCTCTGTCTGTCTCTCTCCCCACCTACAGTATGTGCCAGAGACAAGAGGCACGTACTGTTTAATGTTCATCAATGTGTCAAGACGTAATTAATCAAAGCCCAACTGGGTGTCTGTGAGGAGCAGATGGAGTGAGACTCAGAGCTAAAATGACTTGCCTTGCCTTTTGGCTTCATGCTTCAAGAGAGCCTGGTCTCTTTCATTACTCAGTCACAAAAAAGACATCTTCACCGAAAAGTACACCTTGCCAAGACAATTTACTAGCAAGACTAGCTTACCGTTGCAGCACTATGATAACTATAAATACATGGCTATTAGTCACCACGATCCGACAGCGCACAACAGTAGTGGGGTAGAGCCTGTGGTGCCATCAGGACTCAACTTCTATGCCCTTTTCATGTTCTTTTGAGTCCCTGTGGCAGGGTGATAGAGAGTGGGGGGAGGAAGGGGTGAGAAACATTGCTCATATTGATGGGCTCAAGTAGTTACATTTGTGTTTTTGATGTGAAGGGCCCTTCTTGAGCAGACGGGTCAAAAGCCCTCAGATGTTTCCCTCCCCCTCCGAGTAGTGTAGCTGTCTGACGGGAACAGTGGAACTGCCTTTGATATGGTTGTGTTCACCCAAAGAATCATGATGAAAGCCTGACCTCTAATCTCTCCCTGCTTGTTGTCCTTTTCTCTGAAGGCAAGGAGAGGAAAGCTCACAGGAGTCTGCCTCATCACTAAACAACATGGATCTTCAGAGAAGTCCCACTGCTTCTCCCACATGCTAAACTCCATCTACTGTAAATGTCTGGAATACCAGCACAAAGACTAGTGTTTGGACCTGAACCCAACACATCTTTTCATCTTTGGAGTTGCATTTAGAGTGTAAGGTCAACATGCTAGAGTAAAGCCTACAGGACTTCAGAGACTCGGGGAGATCCATAAAAGGTCCATAAAATATTAATGTTGAATTACCTTTGCGGGCTATTCGGATGCAGTTTATTCTGCTTTCCTGAAAAAAAGAGAGAATACAGAGATCAGAGGTGGGAACATTGCCAATGCTTTGCATTCTGTAGAATGCAGAAACGATGAACCTAGCATTATATACTATTTTGGCTGAACCATAATGAAAATGTTATTTTGACAATAAAATCACAAAGCACATTATCTTCAACAGATGAAAATTAGACAAACATTCACTGTTGGATTGTCTTACATCTTTAGAGACCAGCTTATTGGATTGAAATACACTCAAAATAGAGCCCCATGAGTGGAATACTGAGGAGGCATTCAATCGGCTAAAATGATAGTCACTTACAATGATATATGACCAGTGAATGTTAATCAATATGAAAGGCAAGAGTTGAGGTGAAGTGTTAAAAGAGAGAAAGGAAGATTTTATGAAAGGGAAATTAACTGAATTGAGAAGATGGCCCTGGACCAATATGCCGCTATAAAAAGGAATTAATTTCCTTCAAATGTCAGCTGATGACATCTTGGTGTTATGAAAAGGACCTTTGTCAAACAACACTAATGAGAATTAAGACCGTAATCCAATTCCGTCTTGCCACCTCAACGAGGAGATACATTATCAAATTAAGATTTACAGACGCTAATTCAGGCCTTATGGGACAATTATGCAAATCTGCCCATCCGGAAAGGAGCAAGAGCCCTCCTCTCAAACTGCGGCTAAATTGCCTTTTTTTTATTGAAAACCCATTTCAAGCTGACTTCCTCCTAAACCCACTCTTAAACCTAGGCAAATGTTTTGTTCTAAAAAGTACAGACACGTAGGGAGGCATATTGAAGACATATATACACACACACACACACACACACACACACACACACACACACACACACACACACACATATAAACGATCCTCAAACAAACTGACTAAAACATTCACACACTTTCAGCTCTCTTTTTTAGTATGAGTAAACGCTATGAAAATGTAATTGCAGGATGCTTTGGACATTCAAATACAATGGGCTCTTAGAAGACTATCAAGACAGACAGAAACCAGCCCATAAAAATACAGGGGCAATTCCTCACTGCATCAAGGCAATCATTTGCAGGAATCTATGCAGGAATCCAATGCTGATTTAACACTTGTGCTTAATACAGGCAAAACTAAATAAATGCTGTTTTTAAACTCTCGTCAGAACATTTCAGATGAACTACATGTTCACTCATTAGATGGTTCTCCAATCGAACGTGTCCCGCATATAAATACGTTGGCTTGTGTGATAATGCCCAGCCTGGCTTTCCAAAAGCAGATCTGTCAGCAAACAAATTATGAAGACTTTCAAACCATTCCGGGTGATGGGGAATAAGACTGAGCAGACTTGGTTTACTACATTTGACAGAAAAATGTGTAATGCAGAAAGTAGAGGTGATATATTTTGCAGCTCAAACCATCCATACTGGCACGTCGTCAGTCTGGGTGTAGAAGGCAGAAGAGTGGAGTTAATTGGTGATCTGGAGAGCAGAAACAAATAGCCCACATAGGGGACACTGGTGCCCTGCCGCCAACACAAACTGTGCCAGTCATGCCAGAGGGGTTGGCAGCCCTGGCAGCCATCGTTACTACAGTACACTCAGGTTAGCCTGTGTGAGTGTGCCATTAGGAGACACACTGTGACTGAAATGCTGCCCATGCTATGGTCTTCAAAGAGCCAGTCAGAATGCACCCTCTTTCAAGTGCCTCTTTACATGCATCAATCAAAGCAATTGCACAGAGGCTTGACAGCAAACCTCCAGCACATTAGCATGAGTGAATGCCAAATATTGTTAGTCTGTTTCACTTTTTAAACGTCTCTGCCAATGTTTATAAGGACCACTTATAGCCGTAATGTTGATCCTTAACAAAGCTTATTCAGATCAAAATAAAACATTTGCGCTGCTGAGATGTAATTAACCAAACACAGAAACTTAAGGAACAAATTAGGATTATAAAAAAAAAATGTATTGGTCACATACACATGGTTAGCAGATGTTATTGCGAGTGTAGCGAAATGCTTATGCTTCTAGATCTAACAGGTCATATCAACAATTCCACAACAAAAACCTAATACACAATCTAGTAAAGGAATGGTATAATAATATATAAATATAAAAAATATGGATGAGCAGTGACAGAGTGGCTAAGACGCAATAGATAGTGTAGGATAAAGTATACGCATGAGATGAGTAATGCGAGATATGTAAACATTCTTAAAGCGGCGTCATTAAAGTGACTAGTGTTCCATTTATTAAAGTGGCCAATGATATCAAGTCTGTAAGTAGGCAGCCGCCTTTCTGTGCTAGTGATGGCCGTTTAACAATCTGGATGGCCTTGAGATAGAATCTATTTTTCTATCTCTCGGTTTGATGCACCGGTACTGACCTCGCCTTCTGGATGGAGGCAGGGTGAACAGGCAGTGGCTCGGGTGGTTATTGTCCTTGATAATCTTTTTTTGCCTTCCTGTGACATTGGATGTTGTAGGTGTCCTGGAGGGCAGGTAGTTTGCCCCCGGTGATGCGTTGTGCAGACCGCACCACCCCCTGGAGAGCCATGTGGTTTTGGGGCGGTGCAGTTACCGTAACTGGTAGTGATCCAGCCCGACAGGATGCTCTCAATTGTGCATCTGTAAAAGTTAGTAAGGGTTTTCGATGACAAGCCACATTTTTTTCAGCCTTCTGAGGCTGAAGATGTGCTGTTGCGCCTTCTTCACAACACTGTCTGTGAGGGTGGACCATTTCAGTTTGTCGGTGATATGTACACCAAGGAACTTAAAAATTCCACTTTCTCCACTGCTTTCCTGTTGATGTGGATAGTGGGGCGCTCCCTCTGCTGTTTCCTGAAGTCCACGATCCTCTCTTTTGTTTTATTTTCCTGACACCACACTCCGAGAGCCCTCACCTCCTCTCTGTAGGCTGTCTCGCTGTTGTTGGTAATAAAGCCTACCACTGTTGTGTCGTCTGCAAACTTGATGATTGAGTTGAAGGTGTGCATGGCCACACAATCGTGGGTAAACAGGGAGTAGAGGAGGGGGCTGAGAACGCATCCTTGTGCGCGTTGAGGATCAGCAAAGTGGAGATGTTGTTTCCTACCTTCACCACCTGGGGGCGGCCCGTCAGGAAGCCCAGGACCCAATTGCACAGGGCGGGGTCGAGACCTAGGGTCTCAAGCTTAATGATGAGTTTGGAGGGTACTATGGTGCTGAATGCTGAGCTGTAGTCAATGAACAACATTCTTACATACAGTGCCTTGCGAAAGTATTCGGCCCCCTTGAACTTTGCGACCTTTTGCCACATTTCAGGCTTCAAACATAAAGATATAAAACTGTATTTTTTTGTGAAGAATCAACAACAAGTGGGACACAATCATGAAGTGGAACAACATTTATTGGATATTTCAAACTTTTTTAACAAATCAAAAACTTAAAAATTGGGCGTGCAAAATTATTCAGCCCCTTTACTTTCAGTGCAGCAAACTCTCTCCAGAAGTTCAGTGAGGATCTCTGAATGATCCAATGTTGACCTAAATGACTAATGATGATAAATACAATCCACCTGTGTGTAATCAAGTCTCCGTATAAATGCACCTGCACTGTGATAGTCTCAGAGGTCAGTCAAAAGCGCAGAGAGCATCATGAAGAACAAGGAACACACCAGGCAGGTCCGAGATACTGTTGTGAAGAAGTTTAAAGCCGGATTTGGATACAAAAATATTTCCCAAGCTTTAAACATCCCAAGGAGCACTGTGCAAGCGATAATATTGAAATGGAAGGAGTATCAGACCACTGCAAATCTACCAAGACCTGGCCGTCCCTCTAAACTTTCAGCTCATACAAGGAGAAGACTGATCAGAGATGCAGCCAAGAGGCCCATGATCACTCTGGATGAACTGCAGAGATCTACAGCTGAGGTGGGAGACTCTGTCCATAGGACAACAATCAGTCATATATTGCACAAATCTGGCCTTTATGGAAGAGTGGCAAGAAGAAAGCCATTTCTTAAAGATATCCATAAAAAGTGTTGTTTAATGTTTGCCATAAGCCACCTGGGAGACACACCAAACATGTGGAAGAAGGTGCTCTGGTCAGATGAAACCAAAATTGAACTTTTTGGCAACAATGCAAAACGTTATGTTTGGCGTAAAAGCAACACAGCTGAACACACCATCCCCACTGTCAAACATGGTGGTGGCAGCATCATGGTTTGGGCCTGCTTTTCTTCAGCAGGGACAGGGAAGATGGTTAAAATTGATGGGAAGATGTATGGAGCCAAATACAGGACCATTCTGGGAGAAAACCTGATGGAGTCTGCAAAAGACCTGAGACTGGGACGGAGATTTGTCTTCCAACAAGACAATGATCCAAAACATAAAGCAAAATCTACAATGGAATGGTTCAAAAATAAACATATCCAGGTGTTAGAATGGCCAAGTCAAAGTCCAGACCTGAATTCAATCGAGAATCTGTGGAAAGAACTGAAAACTGCTGTTCACAAATGCTCTCCATCCAACCTCACTGAGCTCGAGCTGTTTTGCAAGGAGGAATGGGAAAAAAATTCAGTCTCTCGATGTGCAAAACTGATAGAGACATACCCCAAGCGACTTACAGCTGTAATCGCAGCAAAAGGTGGCGCTACAAAGTATTAACTTAAGGGGGCTGAATAATTTTGCACGCCCAATTTTTCAGTTTTTGATTTGTTAAAAAAGTTTGAACTATCCAATAAATGTCGTTCCACTTCATGATTGTGTCCCACTTGTTTTTGGTTCTTTACAAAAAAATACAGTTTTATATCTTTATGTTTGAAGCCTGAAATGTGGCAAAAGGTCGCAAAGTTCAAGGGGGCCGAATACTTTCGCAAGGCACTGTAGGTATTCCTCTTGTCCAGATGGGATAGGGCAGTGTGCAGTGTTATGGCGATTGCATCATCTGTGGACCTATTGGGGCGGTAAGCAAATAATTGAAGTGGGTCTAGGGTGACATGACAGGTAGGGTGGAGGTGATATGATCCTTGACTAGTCTCTCAAAGCACTTAATTATCACAGAAGTAGTAATTTAGTACCAGTTACCTCAGCTTTCTTGGGAACAGAAACAATGGTGGCCATCTTGAAGCATGTGGGGACAACATACTGGGATAGGGATTGACTGAATATGTCCTTAAACACACCAGCCAGCTGGTCTGTGCATGCTCTGAGGACGCAGCTAGGGATGCCATCTGGGCTGGCAGCCTTGTGAGGGTTAACACGTTTAAATGTTTTACTCACGTCAGCTACGGTCAAGGAGAGCCCACAGCAGGCAAAGAAGGTGTTAAGTTTGTCTGGAAGCAAGACGTCGATGTCCGCGATGGGGCTGGTTTTCTGTTTGTAATCCATGATTGTCCGTAGACCCTGTCACATATGTCTGACACTTTGCTTGTTTGATTATATTACAGAGAGAATAACTACACTGTTTGTATTCAGCCATATTCCCAGTCGCCTTGCCATGATTAAATGCGGTGAAACGTGCTTTCAGATTAGCGCGAATGCTGCCATCCTTCCACGGTTTCTGTTTAGGGGAAGTTTTAATAGTCACAGTGGGCACAACATCTCCTATACACTTCCTTATAAACTCGCTCACCGAGTCAGCATATACTTCAATGTTATTCTCTGAGGCTACCCGGAACATGTCCCAGTCCACGTGATTGAAGCAATCTTGAAGCGTGGAATATGATTAGACCTCAGCACGGGTGCTTCCTGTTTTAGTTTATGCCTATAGGAAGGGAGCAACAAGATGGAATCATGGTCAGATTTGCCAAAAGGAGGGTGGGGGAGGGCATGTTACTTGCTCATGTACTGCATTCGAGATGCTAATAGAATTTCTTTGTGAATTTCAAATGATCTTTGTTATAATCTTCAGATACAATAAATGCAGCCTCAGGATATATGGTTTCCAGTTTGCATGAAGTCCAGTGAAGTTCCTTGAGGGCCGTCTGATATACACGGCTGTGACAATAACCGGTCGGCATTTGATTGTGAGCAATTCTAGGTCAAGTGAACAAAAGGACTGAGTTCCTGTATGTTGTTACGATTACACAATGAGTCATTAATCATGAAACATACACCCCTGCCTTTCCTCTTAACGGAGAGATGTTTATTTCTGTCGGCATGATGCACTGAAATTCCCGTTGGCTGTACAGACCCCCAGACAGCATATCCCAAGCTAGCTATGTTTCCTTGAAACAGAGTATGTTACAATGTCGGATATCTCTTTGGAAAGCAACTCTTGCCCTGATTTCATCGTCTTTGTTAAATAGGGAGTGGACATTAGAGAGTAATATACTCGGGTGGTATGCGCACCTCCAAAGCCTCACTAGAAGATCGCTCCGTCTCATTCTCCTCCGTCGGTATTGCTTTAGGTTGACCTTTGGAATCAGTTCAAATGCACTGGGAGATGCAGACAAAGGATTCGCTTTGGGAAAGTCGTATTCCTGGTCGTAGTGCTGGTTTTGCTGGTAAGTTGACTTCTCTCTGATATACAATAGTTCTTCCCGGCTATATGTAATACCACTTAAGATTTTCTGGGCTAACAATATAAGAAAGAATACATAAAAAAAAACGAATTACTGTAGTATCCTAAGGACTAGAAGCGAAGCTGCCATCGGCGCCATCTTGCGGAATATAAGCACAGTATACTGTATAAGACCTGAGCAGGAATACTGAACTCCACCCGAAAAATAACCAGATCATCAAAAATGCAGTGAAGTAGGTTGCTCAATGGAAGATTTAAATACCAAAAATATACTCATGCCCGGTGAGAAACACCGTCAGTAGAGAGCTTTACCATCGTTCAACTGTCAAACACATTTCTAGTGGGACAAGGGGGACTACAAGGGGGACTTCCTGAAGGTTAGGGCTTCCGAGTGCCGCAGTGGTCTAAAACACTGCATCTCAGTGCTAGAGGCGTCACTACAGACCCCGGTTCAATTCCAGGCTGAATCACAATCAGCCATGATTGGGTGTCCCATAGGGCGGCACACAATTGGCCCAGTGTCATCCGGGTTTAGCCGGGGTAGGCCATCATTTTAAATAAGAATTTGTTCTTAACTGACTTACCAAGTTAAATAAAACCAGTTTTTAAAAGTTAATCACATTGTAGACCTGGGCCAAGGAATGAGGCAGGCCAAAAACCACCCAGATAATAAACGTTGCCTGACATACAAGTCCAGAACATTCTAACAGCTCTCCCTGCTAATTTGAAACTATCTCAGATCACCAGCGTTTTGCTGTAGTCAAGTGATAACCTTCAAATAAATGTCAACCAAATCACAATGAGGTTACTGTTCCTTTAAGAAAGACCATACGTTATCAAACAAATCAGGTACATCATGACATTGCTGTTAGAATAGCAAGCTAGGGGAATCTTAATCGTCATAAAATGAATCCAGCTATCCAGCCTACAGTGTCTTCGGATAGAATTCAGACCCCTTGACTTTTTCCACATTTGTGAGGTTAGAGCCTTATTCTAAAATGTATTCAATAGTTTTTTCCCTCTTCAATCTACACACAATACCATATAATGACAATGCAAAAAAAAGTTTAGACATTTTTGCTAATTTCAAAAAATAATACATTTACAAAAGTATTCAGACCCTTTACTCAGCACTTTGTTGAAACTCCTTTGGCAGCAATTACAGCCATAGTCTTTTTGGGTATGACGCAACAAGCTTGGCACACCTGTATTTGGGAATATCTCCCATTCTTTGCTGTAGATCCTCACAAGCTCTGTCAGGTTGGTTGGGTTGTCTTGATGCAAGGCTATTTTCAAGTCTCTCCAGAGTTAGATCGGGTTCAAGTCCAAGCTCTGTCTGGGCCACTCAAGGACATTCAAAGAGTTGTCCCGAAGCCACTCCTGAGTTTGTGTTGGCTGTGTGCTTAGGGTCGTTGTTTTGTTGGAACCTTCGCCCCAGTCTGAAGTCCTGAGTGCTCTGAAGCAGGTTTTCTTCAAGGATCTCTCTGTACTTTGCTCCGTTTATCTTTGCCTCGATGCTATCTAGTCTCCCAGTCGCTGCTGCTGAAAAACTCCCCCACAGCATGATGCTGTCACCACCAGGATTCACCTTAGGGATGGTGCCAGGATTCCTCCAGACATGTCGCTTGGCATGCAGGTCAAAGAGTTCATTCATCAGACAAAATAATATTGTTTGTCATGGTCTGAGAGTCGTTAGGTGCCTTTTGGCAAACTCCAAGTGTGCTGTCATGTGCCTTTGACTGAGGAGTGGCTTCCAACTGGCCACTCTACCATAAAGGCCTGATTGGTGGAATGCTGCAGAGATGGTTGTCATTCTGAAAGGTTCTCCAATCTAAACAGAGGAACTCTAGAGGTCTGTCAGAATTCTCATCGGGTTCTTGGTCACCTCACTGACCAAGGCCCTTCTCCCCCGATTGCTCAGTTTGGCCGGGCGGCCAGCTCTAGGAAGAGTCTTGGTGGTTACAAACTTCTTCCATTTAAGAATGATGGATGCCACTGTCTTCTTGGGGACCTTCAATGCTGATGAAATGTTTTGGCACCCTTCCCCAGATCTGTGCATCGACACAATCATGTCTCGGAGATCTACGGAAATTCCTTCAAACTCATGTTTTTTTTGCTCTCACATTATTGTCAACTGTGGGACCTTATATAGACAGGTGTGTCCCTTTCCAAATCATGTCCAATCAACTTAATACCATAGGTGGACTCCAATCAAGTTGTAGAAACATCTCAAGGATGATAAATGGAAACAGGATTCACCTGAGCTCAATTTCGAGTCTCATTGCAAAAGGTCTGAATACTTATGTAAATAAGGTATTTCTGTTTTTTATTTTAGAAATGTGCAAACATTTCTAAAAACCCGTTTTCGCTTTGTCATTATGGGGTATTGTGTGTAGATTGCTCATCCATTTTAGAAGAAGGCCCCCCACATAACAAAATGTGGAAAAAGTCAAGGGATCTGAATATTTTCCGAAGGCACTGTATATCCCGTGAGTGGCCCTGCCATATACTTATTCTGGCTTTACATTATACACTGTAGCGGTATTGTTAGAGAGGGGTAAAGATAAAGATTTTGTTTGGGTGCCAGGTATTAACACTGCCGAAAGGAAAAGAGTAGGATAGATAGAGTAATCATCCCAGACACACACACACATCAGCAGAAGAGACTGCCTAGAGTGTAGCCAGCCATTGGAGAGAAAAGATAAGACACACCATATATATTTTTTTCACCTTTATTTAACCAGGTAGGCAAGTTGAGAAAAGAGTTCTCATTTACAATTGCGACCTGGTCAAGATAAAGCAAAGCAGTTTGACAGATACAACGACACAGAGTTACACATGGAGTAAAACAAACATACAGTCAATAATACAGTATAAACAAGTCTATATACGAGGCAAAAAAAGCCATGGTGGCAAAGTAAATACAATATAGCAAGTAAAACACTGGAATGGTAGTTTTGCAATGGAAGAATGTGCAAAGTAGAAATAAAAATAATGGAGTGCAAAGGAGCAACATAAATAAATTAAATACAGTAGGGAAAGAGGTAGTTGTTTGGGCTAAATTATAGGTGGGCTATGTACAGGTGCAGTAATCTGTGAGCTGCTCTGACAGTTGGTGCTTAAAGCTAGTGAGGGAGATAAGTGTTTCCAGTTTCAGAGATTTTTGTAGTTCGTTCCAGTCATTGGCAGCAGAGAACTGGAAGGAGAGGCGGCCAAAGAAAGAATTGGTTTTGGGGGTGACTAGAGAGATATACCTGCTGGAGCATGTGCTACAGGTGGGAGATGCTATTGTGACCAGCGAGCTGAGATAAGGGGGGACTTTACCTAGCAGGGTCTTGTAGATGACATGGAGCCAGTGGGTTTGGCGACGAGTATGAAGCGAGGGCCAGCCAACGAGAGCGTACAGGTCGCAATGGTGGGTAGTATATGGGGCTTTGGTGACAAAACTCATTGCACTGTGATAGACTGCATCCAATTTGTTGAGTAGGGTATTGCAGGCTATTTTGTAAATGACATCGCCAAAGTCGAGGATTGGTAGGATGGTCAGTTTTACAAGGGTATGTTTGGCAGCATGAGTGAAGGATGCTTTGTTGCGAAATAGGAAGCCAATTCTAGATTTAACTTTGGATTGGAGATGTTTGATATGGGTCTGGAAGGAGAGTTTACAGTCTAACCAGACACCTAAGTATTTGTAGTTGTCCACGTATTCTAAGTCAGAGCCGTCCAGAGTAGTGATGTTGGACAGGCGGGTAGGTGCAGGTAGCGATCGGTTGAAGAGCATGCATTTAGTTTTACTTGTATTTAAGAGCAATTGGAGGCCACGGAAGGAGAGTTGTATGGCATTGAAGCTTGCCTGGAGGGTTGTTAACACAGTGTCCAAAGAAGGGCCAGAAGTATACAGAATGGTGTCGTCTGCGTAGAGGTGGATCAGAGACTCACCAGCAGCAAGAGCGACCTCATTGATGTATACAGAGAAGAGAGTCGGTCCAAGAATTGAACCCTGTGGCACCCCCATAGAGACTGACAGAGGTCCGGACAGTAGACCCTCCGATTTGACACACTGAACTCTATCAGAGAAGTAGTTAGTGAACCAGGCGAGGCAATCATTTGAGAAACCAAGGCTGTCGAGTCTGCCGATAAGGATGTGGTGATTGACAGAGTCGAAAGCCTTGGCCAGATCAATGAATACGGCTGCACAGTAATGTTTCTTATCGATGGCGGTTAAGATATCGTTTAGGACCTTGAGCGTGGCTGAGGTGCACCCATGACCAGCTCTGAAACCAGATTGCATAGCAGAGAAGGTATGGTGAGATTCGAAATGGTCGGTAATCTGTTTGTTGACTTGGCTTTCGAAGACCTTAGAAAGGCATGGTAGGATAGATATAGGTCTGTAGCAGTTTGGGTCAAGAGTGTCCCCCCCTTTGAAGAGGGAGATGACCGCAGCTGCTTTCCAATCTTTGGGAATCTCAGATGACACGAAAGAGAGGTTGAACAGGCTAGTAATAGGGGTGGCAACAATTTCGGCAGATAATTTTAGAAAGAAAGGGTCCAGATTGTCTAGCCCGGCTGATTTGTAGGGGTCCAGAATTTGCAGCTCTTTCAGAACATCAGCTGAACGGATTTGGGAGAAGGAGAAATGGGGAAGGCTTGGGCGAGTTGCTGTTGGGGGTGCAGTGCTGTTGACCGGGGTAGGAGTAGCCAGGTGGAAAGCATGGCCAGCCGTAGAAAAATGCTTATTGAAATTCTCAATTATGGTGGATTTATCAGTGGTGACAATGTTTCCTATCTTCGGTGCGTGCAGTGGGCAGCTGGGAGGAGGTGTTCTTATTCTCTATGGACTTTACAGTGTCCCAGAACTTTTTTGAGTTAGTGTTGCAGGAAGCAAATTTCTGCTTGAAAAAGCTAGCCTTGGCTTTTCTAACTGCCTGTGTATAATGGTTTCTAGCTTCCCTGAACAGCTGCATATCACGGGGGCTGTTCGATGCTAATGCAGAGCGCCATAGGATGTTTTTGTGTTGGTTAAGGGCAGTCAGGTCTGGGGAGAACCAAGGGCTATATCTGTTCCTGGTTCTAAATTTCTTGAATGGGGCATGTTTATTTAAGATGGTTAGGAAGGCATTTAAAAAAAAATAGGCATCCAGGCATCCTCTACTGACGGGATGAGATCAATATCCTTCCAGGATACCCCGGCCAGGTCGATTAGAAAGGCCTGCTCGCTGAAGTGTTTCAGGGAGCGTTTTACAGTGATGAGTGGAGGTCGTTTGACCGCTGACCCATTACGGATGCAGGCAATGAGGCAGTGATCGCTGAGATCTTGGTTGAAGACAGCAGAGGTGTATTTAGGGCAAGTTGGTTAGGATGATATCTATGAGGGTGCCCGTGTTTAAGGCTTTGGGGAGGTACCTGGTAGGTTCATTGATAATTTGTGTGAGATTGAGGGCATCAAGTTTAGATTGTAGGATGGCTGGGGTGTTAAGCATATTCCAGTTTAGGTCGCCTAGCAGCACGAGCTCTGAAGATAGATGGGGGGCAATCAGTTCACATATGGTGTCCAGAGCACAGCTGGGGGTAGAGGGTGGTCTATAGCTGGCGGCAACGGTGAGAGACTTGTTTTTAGAGAGGTGGATTTTTAAAAGTAGAAGTTCAAATTGTTTGGGTACAGACCTGGATAGTAGGACAGAACTCTGCAGGCTATCTTTGCAGTAGATTGCAACACCGCCCCCTTTGGCAGTTCTATCTTGTCTGAAAATGTTGTAGTTTGGAATTAACATTTCAGAATTTTTGGTGGTCTTCCTAAGCCAGGATTCAGACACAGCTAGAACATCCAGGTTGGCAGAGTGTGCTAAAGCAGTGAATAGAACAAACTTAGGGAGGAGGCTTCTAATGTTAACATGCATGAAACCAAGGCTATTACGGTTACAGAAGTCGTCAAAAGAGAGCGCCTGGGGAATAGGAGTGGAGCTAGGCACTGCAGGGCCTGGGTTCACCTCTACATCGCCAGAGGAACATAGGAGGAGTAGAATAAGGGTGCGGCTAAAAGCAATAAGAATTGGTCGTCTAGAACGTGTGGAACAGAGAGTAAAAGGAGGTTTCTGGGGGCGATAAAATAGCATCAAGGTATAATGTACAGATAAAGGTAAGGTAGGATGTGAATACAGTGGAGGTAAACCTAGGTATTGAGTGATGAAGAGAGAGATATTGTCTCTAGAAACATCATTGAAACCAGGAGATGTCATTGCATGTGTGGGTGGTGGAACTAATAGGTTGGATAAGGTATAGTGAGCAGGACTAGAGGCTCTACAGTGAAATAAGCCAATAAACACTAACCAGAACAGCAATCGACAAGGCATATTGACATTAACCTTTCTGATCTCCCCATCCCGGATCCGGGATCGTGAATACAGACTCAAGCTCATTACCATAACGCAATGTTAACTATTCATGAAAATCGCAAATGAAATGAAATAAATATGCTAGCTCTCAAGCTTAGCCTTTTGTTAACAACACTGTCATCTCAGATTTTCAAAATATGCTTCTCAACCATTGCAAAACAAGCATTTGTGTAACAGTATTGATGGCTAACGTAGCATTTAGCATTAGCATTCAGCTGGCAACATTTACACAAAAAAACAGAAAAGCATTCAAATAAAATCATTTACCTTTGAAGAACTTCAGATGTTTTTAATGAGGAGACTCTCAGATAGCAAATGTTCAGTTTTTCCTGAAAGATTATTTGTTTAGGACAAATCGCTCCGTTTTCTGCGTCACGTTTAGCTATGAAAAAACCCCTGTATCCAGGATTGTGTAAATCTATCAGCAAGCTCATTAGCATAACACAACGTTAACTATTTATGAAAATCGCAAATGAAATGAAATAAATATGCCATCTCTCAAGCTTAGCCTTTTGTAAACAACACTGTCATCTCAGATTTTCAAAATATGCTTCTCAACCATAGGAAAACAATAATTTGTGTAAAAGTAGCTAGCTAGCGTTAGCATTTCGCGTTAGCATTTAGCGTTAGCATTAGCGTTAGCATCCAGCACGCAACATTAACAAAAACATAAAAGCCTTCAAATAAAATCATTTACCTTTGAAGAACTTCTGATGTTTTCAATGAGGATACTCTCAGTTAGATAGCAGATGCTCAGTTTTTCCAAAAAGATTCCTTGTGTATTAGAAATAGCTCCGTTTTATACATCACATTTGGCTACCAAAAAAAATCTGAAAATTCAGTCCTCAAAACGCGAACGTTTTTCCAAATTAACTCCATAATATCGACTGAAAACATGGCAAACGTTTTTTAGAATCAATCATCAAGGTGTTTTTCACATATCTCTTCATTGATACATTGTTCTTGGACACATGCTTTCTCCCCTGAATCAAATGGTAAAGTAGAAGCAGCTGGCAATTGCGCACCGAATTCGACGCAGGACACCAGGCGGACACTTGGAAAATGTAGTCTCTTATGGTCAATCTTCCAATGATATGCCTACAAATACGTCACAATGCTGCTAAGACCTTGGGCGAACGACAGAAAGTGTAGGCTCATTCGTTGCGCAATCACAGCCATATAAGGAGAGAATGGAAAACAGAGCTTCAGAAATTCTGCTAATTCCTGGGTGATGCATCATCTTGGTTTCGCCTGTAGAATGAGTTCTGGGGCACTTACAGACAAAATCTTTGCAGATTCTGAAACTTCAGAATATGCCTAGTCGAGCATCTTTTCGTGACAAAATATCGCGCTTAAAACGGGAACGTTTTTTATCCAAAAATGAAATAGCGCCCCTAGAGCTCTAACTGGTTAAGGAGAGGCATGCTTAGTCGAGTGATCAAAAGGGTCCGGTGAGTGGAGTGGTTGGTTGGGGGTCACGGCGATTTAGACAGCTAGCCAGGCCATCGGTAGCAAGCTAGCATAGGATGGAGGTCTGTTATTAGCCACCTCTTGCGTTCCGTCAGTAGATTAGTGGGGTTCCGTGTGGTAGAGGGGATTAATCCAAATCACACAACAACAACAAAAATAAAAACAATAGATATAGTTATAGAGCCCCAAGAAGAAAACATAATAATAATAATAATAATACAAATAAATAAATAAATTGTCCGATTGTCTATTCAGATAGCAGCCGATAAGACAGCTAACGGTTAGCAGGCCGCAGATGGGCGTTCAGGTAACGTCGCGACGGAGGAGCCAGCCAGATAACTCCTTCGGGTAGATAACGTCGGCAGTCCAGTTGTGAAGGCCCGGTGGGGCTCCGCGTAGGCAGTAAAACGGGTCCGGATAGGTGACTGCAGCCCAGGAGTGATTGATGGAACTCAGGAGTGATTGACGGAGCTGGCTAGCTCCGGAATAATTGATGTTTGCTCCGGAATCGACGAAAGCCGATAGTCACACGGATAGCAGCTGTGAGATCCAGGTATGAATGTCCAGAGTTAGCGGTTGAAATCCAGGGACATGGAGAGAAAAATTGGTCCGGTATGTTCCGTTCCGAGCCGCGCTGCGCTGCGCCGTACAAAACTGGCGATAGATTTTCGAGCTAAAGGAATAGCTGATGACCACAAACCGTGGTTAGCTGAATACTAACGATTTGCCAGTAAAGAAGCTAACTAGCTTCTGAGCTAGCTTCTGAACTAGCTTCTGATTAGCTTCTGGATTAGCTTCTGGGCTAGCTTCTGGCTAGCTCCTGGCTAGCTTCTGGCTAGTTTCTGGCTAGCTTCTTGGAGTTTCTGGCTAGCTTCTTGGAGGATTACAGATTTGAGGTAAATAATACTTTTTTATAAATATAAACTGGTGAGGAGAGTGTTTTGAAGATGAGTTGATGGAAAATAAAAAAATATATGTGAAAAAAGTTGTAAATATATATATATATACGGGACACGACAAGACGAGGACAAAATACGTCTGAACTGCTATGCCATCTTGGAATTGGAATATAAAACACACGTCACAGCACAAGGGTAACCCAACCAATAATACCTCATACAATAATAATGGCAGACTAATTTAATGGCAACATCATAGAAACAATTGACAAGAAAGAACCCAGTCATCAACATTAGAGGATTTGCAATAATCTGTATTACCTCCCAGTGGAGAAGTGCAGAAGGTATAGATAAACAAAGGCCTTATTAAAATGTCCAAAATCTTCTCGAACACCATTCAATAGTACCACAGCACATCAATACAGTTCAAATAACAATACACAATAAACTCGCAAGTAACCTCCCTTTTAACTAAAATGTCAACACAAATACGTCTGGCAGGGCAATAATAGACCAGCGCACTGAGCGTCAATGGGAAGTGCATTGAAAAAAAAGAAAGTCTGCTGCAGTGTTAAGCACTGGAGCGATAGAGGGAAGAGAGAGAGAGGGGGTCTTAGCTGTTGACTTCAGGCTTTCAGTTGCAATGTCTATCAGTCTGATGGTTTGTATGTCAAAGCTTTGCAAAAATGTCAAATCAAATCAAATTGTATTAGTCACATGCGCCGAATACAACAGGGTAGTAGACATTACAGTGAAATGCTTACTTACAAGCCCCTGACCAACAGTGCAGTTAAAAATATGGATAAGAATAAGAGATAAAAGTAACAAGTAATTAATAACGATACAAACCGGCGGTTGCCGGTACAGAGTCAATGTGCAGGGGCACCGGTTAGCACCGGTAGTATGTATAAAACATCCTCTCACTGTCAACAGAGTTTATTTTCAGCAAACTGTGTGAATATTTGTATGAACATAACAAGATTCAACAACTGAGACATAAACTGAACAAGTTCCACAGACATGTGACTAACAGAAATGGAATGGCCCTAGCCCTCACCCTCCGATCCAACAGGTCCCAGACTTGCTCAAAGGGATTGAGATCCGGGCTCTTCGCTGGCCATGGCAGAACACCGACATTCCTGTCTTGCAGGAAATCACACACGGAACGAGCAGTATGGCATTGTGGCATTGTCATGCTGAAGGGTCAAGTCAGGATGAGCCTGCAGGACGGGTAACACATGAGGGAGGAGGATATATTTCCTGTAACGCACAGCATTGAGATTGCCTGCAATGACAACAAGTTCAGTCCGTTGAAGCTGTGACACACCGCCACAGACCATGACGGAACCTCCACCACCAAATCGATCCCGCTCCAGAGTACAGGCCTCGGTGTAATGCTCATTCCTTCGACGATAAACGCAAATCCGACCATCAACCCTGGTGAGACAAAACCGCGAAATGTCAGTGAAGAGCACTTTTTGCCAGTCTTGTCTGGTCCAGCGACGGTGGGTTTGTAGGCGATGTTGTTGCCGGTGATGTCCTATGAGAACCTGCCTTAAAACAGGCCTACAAGCCCTCAGTCCAGCCTCTCTCAGCCTATTGAGGACAGTCTGAGCACTGATGGAGGGATTGTGTGTTCCTGGTGTAACTCGGGCAGTTGTTGTTGCCATCCTGTACCTGTCCTGCAAGTGTGATATTCGGATGTACCGATCCTGTGCAGGTGTTGTTACACGTGGTCTGCCACTGCAAGGACAATCAGCTGTCTCCCTGTAGCGCTGTCTTAGGCGTCTCACAGTACGGGCATTGCAATTTATGGCCCTGGCCACATCTACAGTCCTCATGCCTCCTTGCAGCATGCCTAAGGAATGTTCACGCAGGTGAGCAGGGACCCTTGGCATCTTTCTTTTGGTGTTGTTCAGAGTGAGTAGAAAGGCCTACTTAGTGTCCTAAGTTGTCATAACTGTGACCTTAATTGCCTACAGTCTGTAAGCTGTTAGTGTCTTAAAGACCATGCCACAGGTGCATGTTCATTAATTGTTCATGGTTCATTGAACAAGCATGGGAAATAGTGTTTAAACCCATTACAATGAAGATCTGTATGGATATTTGGATTTTTATGAATTATCTTTGAAAGACAGGGTCCTGAAAAAGGGAAATTTATTTTTTTGCTGATTTTACATTTAGGTAGATTTAATTCAAGTGACTATGCATAGATGACAACAGAGAATGGCAGTGGTTTGGAGAGAGGAGGGAGGGGCAATGCAAATAGTCTGGGTAGCCATTTGACTAGATGTGCAGGAGTCTTATGGCTTGTGGGTAGAAGTTGTTTAGAAGCCTCTTGGACCTAGACTTGGTGTGCCGGTACCGCTTGCCGTGTGGTAGCAGAGAGAATAGTCAATGACTAGGGTGGCTGGAGTCTATGACAATTTTTAGGGCCTTCCTCTGACACCGCCTGGTATGGAGGTCCTGGATGGCAGAAAGCTTGGCCCCAGTGATGGGCCGTTTGCACTACCCTTTGAAGTGCCTTGCGGTCGGAGGCCGAGCAGTTGCAATACCAGGCAATGATGCAACCAGTAAGGATGCTCTCGATGGTAGTACCTTTTGAGGATCTGATGACCCATGCCAAATCTTTTCAGTCTCCTGAAGGGGAAAAGGTTTTGTCGTGCCCACTTCACGACTGTCATGGTGTGATTGGACCATGTTAGTTTGTTAGTTTGTTTGTTAGATTGTTTCCTGTTCCATGTTAGTTTGTTTTCCTGTAGTCCAAAATCATCTCCTTTGTCTTGATCATGTTGAGGGAGAGGTTGTTGTCCTGGCAACACACTGTCAGGTCTCTGACCTCCTCCCTATAGTCTGTCTCGTTGTTGCCGGTGATCAGGCCTACCACTGTTGTGTCATCGGCAAACTCAATGACGGTGTTGGAGTCGTGCCTGGCCGTGCAGTCATGAGTGAACAGGGAGTACAGGAGGGGGCTGAGCATGCACCCCTGAGGGGCCCCTGTGTTGAGGATCAGCGTGCAGGATGTGCTGTGACCTACCCTTGCCACCTGGGGGTGGCCTTTCAGGAAGTCCAGGATTCAGTTGCAGACGGAGGTGTTTTATCCCAGGGTCCTTAGCTTATTGATGAGCTTTGAGGGCACTATAACGTTGAACACTGAGCTGTAGTCAATGAATAGCATTCTCACATAGGTGTTCCTTTTTTCCAGGTGGGAAAGGGCTGTGTGGAGTGCAATAAAGACTGAATCATATGTCGATCGGTTGGGGCGGTATGCAAATTGGAGTGGGTCTAGGGTTTCTGGGATGATGGTGTTGATGTGAGCCATGACCAGCCTTTCAAAGCACTTGAGTGCTACGGGTCGGTAGTCATTTAGGCAGGTTACCTTAGTGTTCTTGGACACAGGCACTATGGTGTTCTGCTTAAAACATGTTGGTATTACAGACTTGAATATGGAGAGGTTGAAAATGTCAGGGAAGACACTTGCTAGTTGGTCAGCGCATGCTCGCAGTACACGTCCTGGTAATCTGTCTGGCCCTTCGGTCTTGTGAATGTTGATCTGTCTAAAGGTCTTACCCACATTGACTGCGAATAGCGTGATCACACAGTCTTCCGGTACAGCTGGTGCTCTCATGCATGTTTCAGTGGTATTTGCCTCGAAGCGAGAATAGAAGTAGTTCAGCTCGTCCGGTAGCCTCGTGTCAATGGGCAGCTCTTGGTTGTGCTTCCCTTTGTAGTCTGTAACGGTATGCAGGCCCTGCCACATCCAATGAGCTTCAGAGTCGGTGTAGTACGACTTGATCTTAGTCCTGTATTGAAGCTTTGCCTGTTTGATGGTTCGTCTGAGGGCATAGTGGGATTTCTTAAAAGCTTCCAGGTTGGAGTCCTGCGCCTTTAAAGTGGCAGCTCTAGCCTTTAGCTCAGTGCGGATGCTGCCTGTAATCCATGCCTTCTGCTTGGGGTATGTACGTACGGTCAATGTAGGGACAACGTCATCGATGCACTTTTGATGAAGCCAATGACAGATGTGGTGTACTCCTCAATGCCATTGAAGGAATCCCAGAACATATTCCAGTCTGTGGAGCAAAACAGTCCTGTAGCTTAGCATCTGCTTTATCTGACCACTTTTTTATTGACCCAGTCACTGGTGCTTCCTGCTTAAATTGTTGCTTGTCAGCAAGAATCAGGAGGATGGAATTATGGTCAGATTAGCCAAATGTAGGGCAAGGGAGAGCTTTGTATGCATCTCTGTGTGTGGAGTGTATGTGGTCCAGAGTTGCACATTTAACATGCTGATAGAAATTTGGTAAAACTGATTTAAGTTTCCCTGCATTAAAGTCCCCAGCTACTAGGAGTGCCGCTTCTGGGGGAGCGTTCTTGTTTGCTTATGGCGGAATACAGCTCATTCAATGCTATCTTATTGCTAGCCTCTGACTGTGGTGGTATGTAAACGGCTACAACGAATACAGATGAAATCTCCCTCTGTAGCTAGTGTGGTCAACAGCTTATTATGAGAAACTCTACCTAGGGCGAGCAGTAGCTGGAGATTTCCTTAGATATCGTGCACCAGCTGTTCTTTACAAAAATACATAGACCGCCGCCTTTGTTTTACCAGACACCACTGTTCTATCCTGCCGGTACATCGTATAACCAGCCAGCTGTATGTTGATATTGTCGTCGTTCAGCCATGACTCATGACTTGTTCAGCCATGACTCTACAGGTAGTTTAATCTTCCCAATAACTTGTCCGTGTTATTGTCCAAAGATTGCATGTTTGCTAGCAGAATTGAGGGAAGTGGAGGTTTATTCCATTGCCAACGTTGCTACTTGTCCATGCGATCAATAACACGTGCAGTCCCAAAAGATAACATCCACGACCTAGAGCGGTAACATAGATGATCGAGTTAAAGACTACAAACTAAACACGCTGAAAATAAAAAGTATTCTGCAGCATTGCACACACTATCAAACTGCCGCGCCAATCGAGAGTTTTCCACAGAGAGCCGGAAGAGCTATCTTTATTTCCTCCTTTCTGACAGCTGAGGCGCTCTTAAAGTGGCAGCGCACGGTGCAGGATTTCGCCACAACAGTGTGTCACAAGCTTTGTTTCCATTAGCCTTTTGAGCCGAGATGGATTCAAGCCGAAACTGGCTGGGGTTGGAGGGTGCAGCTCAATTTGCATTACCATGCTGGCAAGATGGAGCCGACAAACATGGTAGCCTCACCATGAACTCCTACAAAACTGCAGGTTTCTACGTTTTCTAGTGTTTATCTCAAATTGTCTTAGTACTCATCGTCCACGCGACCTTCCCAAATTCCCAGAGACTGCGGAACAAAGGTCCAGTCTCTTCAGTGAGGTGCCGGGTAGCCTGGGGGTCCTACTGGAGAGAAGGAAATGAAGACACGGACGTAGAGGCAGACGTGGAGAGGTCTTAGTGAGATTGAGAAGCCGGGCAACCCGTCCTCCAACAGCGTACTACTCGCCAATGTTCAATCACTAGTAAATAAACATCTCCTTCCAGAGGGACATCAGATTTTGCAACATAATCTGTTTTTCAGAGACCTGGCTTTCCTCCAACATCCAAACCCATTATATACAACCAGTGGGGTTCACAGTTCATAGAGCAGATAAAGCAAACGCCACCACCTTTGTTCTATGACCAATAACAAGTGGTGTGATGGGGGAAATGTACAAGAACTTGTGAGCTTCTGCGCTCCCGACTTGGAATACTTTATCATCAAACGTTGCCCTTTTTACCTTGCGAGAGAGTTCTCAGGAATTATCGCCACACCTGTATACATTCCGCCCCAAGCCGAGACAAAAAATGTTCTCAAATATCTTCATTTGACCTTGAAAAAACTGGAGACCGCGTACCCGGAGGCAGCGATCAGGGGGACTTTAACACAATTTAGTTAAGTCCATGCTGCCCAATTACTATCAACACATTGGCTGTCTAACTTGCTAAAATTTTACCCTCGACCACTGCTACACACTTATTCAACAAGGGTATACGTTTCTCTCCTGTCCTCATTTCAGCAAATCTGACCATGACTCCATTTTGCTCCTCCCCACCTACAAACAGAGACTCAAGAGGGAAGTTCCAGTGCTTAAAAACACGGTAAGGAGACCGGGGTAAATTGTAGAGTTAAAAAGTACAAATACGTGGTGGTGTCCGCTTGAGGACAACGAGGGCTACATGCTTAATGTCTCCACAGAGGATGTATGTCAGTCATTCAAGCATCTTAACCCTTGCAAGTCTGCTGACCCAGATGGTATCCCTAGCCGTGCCCTCAGAGCATGTGCAGAACAGCTGGGTGTTGTGTTTTCTGACATTTTCAATCTCTCTCTAGCTTAGAGAGACCAAGCTCAGTTATCTCTAGCTTAGTTACCCCCCACCTGCTTCAATATGTCCACTATCATCCCCATTCCCAAGAAAGGGAAAGTAGTTGAACTGAATGACTACCAACCTGTAGCACTCACTTCGGTCACCATTAAGTGCTAGTCATGAAGGCTAGTCAAAGTCCACATCACCTCCTCCCTCCCCGACACACTCAAACCTCTCCAATTCACCTACAACCTTAACAGATCCACGGAAGATGCAATCACCACTGCACTGCACAATACCCTCACCTACCTGGAAAAGGAATGCATATGTAAGGATGGTGTTCATCAACTACAGCTCGGCCTCCAATACCATAGTGCCCTTTAAATTCATCACAAAGCTCATGACCGTGGGACTGAACTCCACCCTATGCATCTGGGTCCTGGTCATCCTTACGGGCTGCCCTGTAGAGGGGCGAAAGTAGCCAACATTACCTCTACACTGATCCTCAACACAGGAGTCGCACAGGGGTGTGTCTTCAATTCCTTCCTGTACTCCCTGTATACCCACAACTGTTTGGCCTCACACAGTTCCAACTCCATCATCAAGTTCGCTGACTACACAACAGTAGTAGGCCTGTTTACCAACAAAGACGAGACGGCCTACGGAGAGGAGGTAGGCACTCTGACGGCGTGGTGCCTGGTAAACAACCTCTCCCTCAACTTCAGCAAAACAAAGGAGCGGATTGTAGACTTCAGGAAGAATCAGGTTGGACACACCCCCATCCTCATCAACGGGGCCGCCTTGGAGACGGTCAATAACTTCAAGTTCCTCGGCGTACACATCTCCGATGAGCTGAAATGGTCAGGAGGCTGAAGAAATGCGGTGTTATCCCAGTGTTCTACAGGAGCACCATTGAGAGCATACTGTTGGGCATACTGTCCATGATGCATACTGTCAGGCTGCACCACAGAACTCTTGGATGAACCTTTAATGATTCAATGTAGCAAAGGTTCCTGGTGCGTGCAGGGTACTTGTGATGAAATGGACCAGAGGCTTTCCAACCCGGACCCGATATGCATAAATACATTTAAAAATATAGACCAGTTCCAAACGGACCCGCAGACAACAAGACCCGTTCCGTACAGACCAGGCCAGTTCCTGACCCGGTCCAATCCGAGTAAGGAAAGAAGCAGAAAAGTCATTTTATAAGCTACGTTATTAACCAGAGGTGAAAAAGTGCAAGAGGAGGGAGAGTGAGGTGCAGCTCTAACAGGCGGGGGAGGGGTCGTACTGTGAGTGAGTGACATGGGGAGTGGGAGGCAGGGATAGTGCTATAGTAGACTAATAGCTGCCATAGCTAGGTTATTTATCATAAAATATGATTGTGTAGTACCTGTTGTCATGACGTTGCCCTCTTTGGGTAGAGTGAGCACCATCCCCCTCTATCTGTGTCTCCTACACTTTGGCAGCTGCGACCTCAGGTCATACATTCCTGGAGGAGATTATCTCCTCATGGCCATAGTATAGAGAGAGAGGGAGTTTTCATAGAGAGGAATTTCTTCCACCTCTTCCAAAACAAAGGAATTTCTTCCACCTCACAGAACTTGAGGTCTGAACAACATTTATGTTCGGGAGGAGGTATAAAAGATCGGTGAAGAATCCAGCTACGAACTGGTCCATTTGGTACAATTTTGGGAAACTCATGAGAGACAATACGGCCACATTACCATAACGCTGTTTATACAATATCCTCAGATATGAGGCTTACATCTAATTGTTGTATAAGATGAATGAGTGTGGATGATACTGTTTGTGAAATTGTGTAATGTGATTTTGGACTGTTTAATGAAGAAAACTCCAATTCCCTTTGGAGTTGAACTAAATCAGAGGAACGCCCATGAGCACAGTTATGGTCGGGCATCCTGGGACAGGCCCTTTTCTGCTCTTTATGAATAAAACCCCCACCCGGGTTTTCTATCACCAGACCGAGCTTCCCTCAATTACAAGATGGCTAAAAGTTGCAGACCAGCTTACCTCGATAACGAGAGGGCCAAGAGGAGACCATAAACCTAAGGTTTGAGTAGATGGATGAATCTTTTAACCACACCACGTGGTTAAACTCTTAGACTCTCAATACCGACAGAATAAGAACAAGTCTTTGATATTAATTGCTAGTCTGCAGCTAGGAATTCGGTATCATTGAATGCGAAGAACGAAAACCCCCGAAAGGTACCAATCGAATTGACATCTGCATTTGGATTTCATGACAAGGTAAAACATTGAGCCAGTTAAGGTTGCTTTTTCACTTCTGTGAAGTTGCTATAGCTAGCTAATGAGTTCACAATTTAGACAGTAGCACCTGTATTAGCTAGCTAGTTGTTATGACAGTTGAAGCTAGTTTTTTGGTGGTTACACCTTGCATTAACATTGGGTTGTGGTCATCCGATAAAGATGACCGTATCACTATCTGATCGAGATTTGTTACATCTACACATTGTAATAAAATGTGTCTCTCATCTGCCCGCATGATTCCATGTTCCCTCCCTGTATTCAAATTAATCTAACCTGCCTTGGACCTCCTGTTATGACACAACCTGTATAAATTGACAGAAAACAGCACACTTTTATAGTTAATAGTTTTATACTCTCATCTTTACTCTCATAGATGCTAATGCAGAACCTGTCCCTGTGGCGTATAGCCCCCTCGATATGCAACTTTTTAGGGAAGTTAGGATCTAATATACACAGGCAGATAGGAAAGCTAAGGCTAGCTTTTTCAAGCAGAAATTTGCATCCTGTAGAACAAACTCAAAAAAGTTCTGGGACACTGTAAAGTCCATGGAGAATAAGAGCACCTCCTCCCAGCTGCCCACTGCACTGAGGCTAGAAAACACTGTCACCTCCGATAAATCCACGATAATTGAGATTTTCAATTAGCATTTTTCTACGGCTAGCCAAGCTTTCCACCTGGCTACGCCTGCCCCAGTCAACAGCAATGGACAAGGCATATTGACATTAGGGAGAGGCATGCATAGCCGAGTGATCATAGAGGTCCAGTGAGTAGCTAGGCGGGCTGGAGACATGGCGATTCAGACGGATAGTGGCCCGGGGCTAGAAGAAGGGCCTTAGAGGGATGTCGCGACGGAAGAAGTCTGTTGTAGCCCCCTCGTGCGGTTACGTTGGCAGACCAGTCGTGATGGATCAGCAGGGCTCCGTGTAGTAAAAGGGTCCAGGCCAATTGGCAAAATAGTTATAGTAGCCCAAGAAATTGGCTGATGGACCTCTTCAGGAAACAGTCCAATATGCTCTAGACAGATAGCAGGCTGCGGCTAGCAGGCTAGCAGATGGGAATTCAGGGGACATCACGATGGAGGAGCCTGTTGATAAAACCCCTCGGGCGGATTACGGCGGTAGTCCAGTCATGATGAATCGGCGGGGCTCGGTATCGGCAGTAAAAGGGGTCCAGGCCAACTGGCAAAATAGATATTTTAGCCCAAGGAGTTGCTGATGGACCTCTTCAGCTAGCCTGGAGATGGGCCTAGCATAGGCTAGCTCCAGGCTAATTGGTGCATGCTTCGGGACAGAGACTTTAGACAGGAGTAGCCACTCGGATAGCAGCAAGCTAGCTGTGATGATCCAGGTGAAAAGGTTCAGAGCTTGCGGTAGGAATCCGGAGATATGGAGAAGAATAACCCGGAGATATGCTCTGGGTTGAATCGCGCTGTGCAGACTGGCAGGTGTTGTCTGGGCTAAAGGTTAGTTGACGACCGCCAGCAGTGGCTAGCTGACTATTAGCTTGTAGCTAGTTAGCTGGCTAGCTTAAGTTGGGGGTTCCAGTTCTAAAGTAAAGAAAATAGTAGATCCATACCACATTGGGTGAGGCGGGTTGCAGGAGAGTATGTTGAAGTTCATTCATTCATCCCCCTCCTCTCCACTGTAACTATTCCCCAGGTCATTGCTGTAAATGAGAATGTGTTCTCAGTCAACTTACCTGGTAAAATAACAGTAAAATAAAATAAATAAATAAAAAACTCTTACTAATTCGCTGGAGAACCAGTTCGGAATTAAGTATAACTTTTGTATGACTGACGCCTTTAGTGAGAGGTCTATAATGCTTTCATATTCATTATATAAAATAGGCCCTTTTAATTTTGTCTGGCTTGCCATTCCCCCAAAAATGTAATATTTTTGCTCATATAATTTAAACAAGCTGGTAAAACCATAAGCCCATAAACTGTGATATGACTAAAGAGTTTATCAGGGTTTCCATGGTAGCAAGATCTTAACAATTTTTGTTAACTTTCTATAAAAATGTATTGAAGTGAGGTAATTTCTTTCTTTCAGGATACGTTGTCCGATTATGTCCACATCCCCATCAGTCCATTTTATTGGTAAACTACATGTTAACGTAAAAGTACAAAAAAAATGGTGATCCAATACATAATATAGTAAGTAAAACTAAATAATGGGCCCTAGACTAGAAAACACCCATTTATCAGACTTCCACCTAAAAGACTCTACAATAACAACGGTAACCTACCATACCAAGCTAACCAGAGGTATCAAAAAGAGCAATGATGCAAAGTCCCGTAGAAATCATTGCCTTACTGATGATACACAAAAGGCTGCTCCGAATGCTGGCCCAGATTTAGATTTGCAAAGAAAAGCCTTGCCGCGCTCTCTGAATATTAAAACAGAACATTTCTATCTCTGATCATCTGCACCTGTGTCCAATTATCCCTAAGTAATTGTCTCTACCAGGTAGCGGGGTGATCCTGTAATGGCAGTTTGGACTGATATGGGGCTTCCTAGGTGTATGTTTGGGACTGCTACAGCTTTATTTGGGCAGGAGAGGAGCAGTGGAGTGAGAGAACAGGAACAGAGGACGTGGTCTGGAATAAAGCCCTGCTGGATCAGGATCTTCCTCTACTGAGGATCCTATTAGTCACAGGGTTTAGTCAGTCTCCAACGATTTGGAATAACAGAGAGGAAAAGGAGTAGATAGAGGAGAAGAAGGGAAGGATGAGGAGAGAGGGAATGGAGGATAAGGTTAGGGATGAGGAGGCTAAGTCCAGTAGCAGAGGGATTAAAAGAGAAAGAGGGAGAGGGAAAGGACAGAGAATGGAGGGAGGGATAATGTTGGAGGGAGAAGAGAAGGAGAGCCCACTTGTCTCTGTTGTCTATCTGAGTAATACCAGCTAATCACAGATTTACTAGCTGGAAGTAATGCGCACAAGTAATTCCCTGTCCCTGACACCTTTTGTATGCTGTGCATCGAATCAAAGCGCTCGACGCGTTCAGTTACATGGATTCCAGCTAGGGACCATGCCAATCCAGGCATTCTCTTCCAACAAGCACATTTTACACCACAAATATTTTTCACATGGGGTACAAGCCTAAAGGAGGTAATTTCCCCTGCTCTTTCAAACCTGGCATACATTATTGGAAATATACAGTGCCTTCGGAAAGTATTCAGTCCACTTGACTTGTTCTACGTTATTATGTTACAGCCTTGTTCTAAAATTGTTTAAATCGTTTTTTTCTCTCACCAATCTACACAATACCCCATAATGACAAAGCAAAAACATGTTTATACATTTTTGAAAATGTATAAAACAAAAAAATATTATTTACATAAGTATTTAGACCCTTTACTCAGTACTTTGTTGAAGGACCTTTGGCAGCGATTACAGCCTTGAGACTTCTTGCTTAAGCTTAAGATTTGATTTGACACCTGCATTTGGGGAGTTTCTCCCACTCCTCTCTGCAGATCCTGTCAAGCACTGTCAGGTTGGATGGCGAGGTCTCTCCAGAGATTTTAGATCAGGTTCAACTCCTGAAGCCACTCCTGCATTGTCTTGGCTGTGTGCTTAGGGTCATTGTCCTGTTGGAAGGTGAACCTTCACCACAGTATGAGGTCCTGAGAGCTCTGCAGCAGGTTTTCATCAAGGATCTCTCTGTACTTTTCTCCGTTCATCTTTGCCTCGATCCTGACTAGTCTCCCAGCCCCTGCTTCTGAAAAACATCCCCACAGCATGATGCTGCCACTACCATGCTTCACCGTAGGGATTGTGCCAGGTTTCCTCCAGACGTGATGCTTGGCCTACAAGCAAAAGAGTTCAATCATGGTTTCATCAGACCAGAGAATGTTGTTTCTCATGGTCAGAGTCTTTAGGTGACTTTTGGCAAACTCCAAATGGGCGGTCATGTGCCTTTTACTGAGGAGTGGCTTCAGTCTGGCCACTCTACCATAAAGGCCTAATTGCTGCAGAGATGGTTATCTTTTCAGAGGAACTCTGGAGCTCTGTCAGAGTGACCATTGGCTCAGTTTGGCTGGGTGTGGCCAGCTCTAGGATTAGTGTTGGGGGTTCCAAACCTTTTCCATTTAAGAATGATGGAGGCCATTCTTGGGGACCTTCAATGCTGCAGAAATGTTTTGGTACCCTTCTAGAGATGTGTGCCTCGACACAATCCTGTCTCGGAGCTCTAGGACAATTCCTTTGACCTCAGAGCTTGGTTTTTGTTCTGACATGCACTGTCAACTCTGGGACCTTATATAGACAGGTGTGTGCCTTTTCAAATCATGTCCAATAAATTGAATTTATCAAAGGTGGATTCCAATCAAGTTGTAGAAACATCTCAAGGATGTTCAACGGAAACAGGATGCACCTGAGCTCAATTTCGAGTCTCATAGCAAGGGATCTGATTACTTATGTAAATAAGGTATTTCTGTTTTTAATACATTTTCAAACATTGTAAAAACCTGTCTACACTTTGTCATTATTTGGCATTGTGTGTAGATTGCTGAGTATTTTGTTTTATTTAATCAATTTTAGAATAAGGCTGTAACGTCACAAAATTTAGAAAAAGTCAAGTTGTCTGAATACTTTCTGAAGGCATTGTTTTCAGCCAGTCTTGTGGAGGACAATGGAAGTTAGAAAAATACATTTTCATAAACCAACACGTATTTGGCGTTACATATTGAATTCCAAATTGCCCACTACTCTCTGGGCACTGCTGTGGATTGGAAAGGATTGGTAAGTAAATTGGGAAAAATTTCTACCCAGCCAATTAGCAACTGAAGCAATTATCATATAGGTTGTTATCAATAAAACGTCTCAACAAGGTGCAAAGCATTCGATTTGCCTGCTGGGGGGCAAGGAGACCCCCACCTCCTTTTAAACTGTTGACAACTGCGTGGCATTTTCAATTTATTTTTAAATAAATGTTAACTATTTAGTTGTAACATCATCTACTTTCCCATCCTTTGTGGGCTCTGCCTATCAAGCAGCAGAAGGGTGCATTTTCCGATGTACTGTTAGCTGATATTATAATGTTTAGTTTGCAAGCTACCGGTAGAAACTTTACACAGTTGGCTAAACATAGGTGTAAGCAGACCTAGTGTACTTTTTCTCCAACCAACATAGGCCTACCTAGTGAAGTTAGCTAACATTATACCCTTTTCAACATTGTTTTTAAGAGTGTTTAATCACGATTGTTTAATCACGATTGCTGCAGACAGCCATGATAGGCTAAAGTTTAAGTTGGAAGTTTGTTTGTTTGTTTGTTTGCTTGCTTGTGTGTGTGTGTATGTATGTATGTATGTATGTATGTATGTATGTATGTATGTACGGTACATACATACATACATACATATGTAAACAAACTTCTGACTCCAACGTACATACATACATACATACATACATACATACATACATACATACATACAGTGGGGAGAACAAGTATTTGATACACTGCCGATTTTGCAGGTTTTCCTATTTACAAAGCATGTAGAGGTCTGTCATTTTTATCATAGGCACACTTCAACTGTGAGAGACGGATTCTAAAACAAAAATCCAGAAAATCACACTGTATGAATTTTAAGTAATTCATTTGCATTTTATTGCATGACATAAGTATTTGATCACCTACCAACCAGTAAGAATTCCAGCTCTCACAGACCTGTTAGTTTTTCTTTAAGAAGCCCTCCTGTTCTCCACTCACCTGTATTAACTGCACCTGTTTGAACTCGTTACCTGTATAAACACCTGTCCACACACTCAATCAAACAGACTCCAACCTCTCCACAATGGCCAAGACCAGAGAGCTGTGTAAGGACATCAGGGATAAAATTGTAGACCTGCACAAGGCTGGGATGGGCTACAGGACAATAGGCAAGCAGCTTGGTGAGAAGGCAACAACTGTTGGCGCAATTATTAGAAAATGGAAGAAGTTCAAGATGACAGTCAATCACCCTCGGTCTGGGGCTCCATGCAAGATCTCACCTCGTGGTGATCATGAGGAAGGTGAGGGATCAGCCCAGAACTACACGGCAGGACCTGGTCAATGACCTGAATAGAGCTGGGACCACAGTCTCAAAGAAAACCATTAGTAACACACTACGCCGTCATGGATTAAAATCCTGCAGCGCACCAAGGTCCCCCTGCTCAAGCCAGCGCATGTCCAGGCCCGTCTGAAGTTTGCCAATGGGAGAAGGTCATGTGGTCTGATGAGACAAAAATAGATATTTTTGGTCTAAACTCCACTCGCTGTGTTTGGAGGAAGAAGAATGATGAGTACAACCCCAAGAACACCATCCCGACCGTGAAGCATGGAGGTGGAAACATCATTGTTTGGGGATGCTTTTCTGCAAAGGGGACAGGACAACTGCACCGTATTGAGGGGAGGATGGATGGGGTCATGTATCGAGAGATCTTAGCAAACAACCTCCTTCCCTCAGTAAGAGCATTGAAGATGGGTCGTGGCTGGGTCTTCCGGCATGACAACGACTCAAAACACACAGCAAGGGCAACTAAGGAGTGGCTCCGTAAGAAGCATCTCAAGGTCCTGGAGTGGCCTAGCCAGTCTCCAGACCTGAACCCAATAGAAAATCTTTGGAGGGTCCTGAAAGTCCGTATTGCCCAGCGACAGCCCCGAAACCTGAAGGATCTGGAGAAGGTCTGTATGGAGGAGTGGGCCAAAATCCCTGCTGCAGTGTGTGCAAACCTGGTCAAGAACTACAGGAAACGTATGATCTCTGTAATTGCAAACAAAGGTTTCTGTACCAATGTTAAGTTCTGCTTTTCTGATGAATCAATTACTTATGTCATGCAATAAAATGCAAATTAATTACTTAAAAATCATGTGATTTTCTGGATTTTTGTTTTAGATTCCGTCTCTCATAGTTGAAGTGTACCAATGATAAAAATGACAGACCTCTACATGTTTGTAAGTAGGAAAACCTGCAAAATCAGCAGTGTATCACATACTTGTTGTCCCCACTGTACATACATACTTACATTACATACATACTGTACGTCGGCCCTCTGGCCGACGCGAGAAAGACGTGGGAAAGACAAGTGTTAAACCTCGAAAGGCTCCCGCCACAGAGGGCAACCCTAGCCGCATCCTCAGAGCATTCGCAGACCAGCTGGCTGGAGTGTTTACTGATAAATTCCATCTCTCCCTATCCAAATCTACTGTCCCCACATGCTTCAAGATGTACACCTTTGTACCCAAGAAAGCAAAGGTAATTGAATTAAATTACTATCGCCCCGTAGCACTCACCTCTGTCATCATGAAGTGCTTTGAGAGACTAGTCAAGGATAAAATCACCTCTACCTTACCTGACACACTAAACCCACTTCAATTTGCTTACTGCCCTAATAAGACCAACAGATGATGCAATCGCCATCGCACTGTCTTATCCCATCTAGACTAGAGGAAAACCTATAGTTGAAGTCGGAAGTTTACATACACTTACGTTGGAACCATTAAAACTTGTTTTTCAACCACTTAACACATTTCTTGTAAACAAACTATCATTTTGGCAAGTCGGATAGGACATCTACTTTGTGCATGACACAAGTAATCTTTCCAACAATTGTTTACAGACAGATTATTTAACTTATCATAATTCCAGTGGGTCAGAAGTTTACATACACTAAGTTGACTGTGTCTTTAAACAGCTTGGGAAATTTCAGAAAATTGCGTCATGGCTTTAGAAGTTTCTGATAGGCAAATCGACACCATTTGAGTAAATTGTATATCCACAGTAAAATGAGTCCTATATCGACATAACCTGAAAGGCCGCTCAACAAGGAAGAATCCACTGCTCCAAATCCGCCTTAAAAAACCTAGACTACGATTTGCAACTGTACATGGGGACAAAGATCATACTTTTTTGAGATATGTCTTCTGGTCTGATGAAACAAAAATAGAACTGTTTGGACATAATGACCATCATTATGTTTGGAGGAAAAAGGGGGATGCTTGCAAGCCGAAGAACACCATCCCAACCGTGAAGCATGGGGGTGGCAGCATCATGTTGTGGGGGTGCTTTGCTGCAGGAGGGACTGGTGGACTTCGCAAAATAGATGGCCTCATTAGGGAGGAAAATTGCGTGCATATATTGAAGTAACATCTTCAATATAACAAAGTAACATCAGTCAGGAAGTTAAAGCTTGGTCGCAAATGGGTCTTCCAAATGGACAATGACCCCAAGCATACTTCCAAAGTTGTGGCAAAATAGTTAAGGACAACAAAGTCAAGGTATTGGAGTGGCCATTACTAAGCCCTGACCTCAATACTATAGAAAATTTGTGGGCAGAACTGAAAAAGCGTGTGCGAGCAAGTAGGCCTACAAACCTGACTCAGTTACACCAGCTCTGTCAGGAGGAATGGGCCAAAATTCACCCAATGTATTGTGGGCAAATTGTGGAAGGCTACCCAAAACATTTGACCCAAGTTCACCAATGCTACTAAATACTAATTGAGTGTATGTAAACTTCTGATCCACTGGGAATGTGATGAAAGGAATAAAAGCTGAAATAAATCATTCTCAATACTATTATTCTGACATTTCACATTCTTAAAATAAATTGGTGATCTTAACTGACCTAAGACAGGGAATTTTTACTAGGATTAAATGTCAGGAATTGTGAAAAACTTTGTTTAAATGTATTTGGCTAAAGGTGTATGTAAACTTCCCACTTCAACTGTATGTCTATTAATGGACCACATCAAATTGGTTCGCTAGCTCAGAACAGATCACTTCAATATGGCTAGTTAACAAACTAACTTTCAGGGGATAAACTAGATGGCTATATCCAAATATTGTTTGATTTGCTTGCCATCTGTAGTGGTGATGACAGCAGTCAAACAGAAAAACATACATTTTTCAAACAACATCAGCTGTTAAACCATATTTCTCTGCTACTTTTCTCTTTCATTTACAACCAGTTGTTTGCATCATTTCTTGTTTTGTTCCTTTTTTTGTGCTTTTAAATTATATTATTAGGCTTTACTTCCCAAGCTTTAAACATCCCAAGGAGCACTGTGCAAGCGATAATATTGAAATGGAAGGAGTATCAGACCACTGCAAATCTACCAAGACCTGGCCGTCCCTCTAAACTTTCAGCTCATACAAGGAGAAGACTGATCAGAGATGCAGCCAAGAGGCCCATGATCACTCTGGATGAACTGCAGAGATCTACAGCTGAGGTGGGAGACTCTGTCCATAGGACAACAATCAGTCCTATATTGCACAAATCTGGCCTTTATGGAAGAGTGGCAAGAAGAAAGCCATTTCTTAAAGATATAATAAAAAGTGTTGTTTAAAGTTTGCCACAAGCCACCTGGGAGACACACCAAACATGTGGAAGAAGGTGCTCTGGTCAGATGAAACCAAAATTGAACTTTTTGGCAACAATGCAAAACGTTATGTTTGGCGTAAAAGCAACACAGCTCACACCATCCCCACTGTCAAAAATGGTGGTGGCAGCATCATGGTTTGGGCCTGCTTTTCTTCAGCAGGGACAGGGAAGATGGTTAAAATTGATGGGAAGATGGATGGAGCCAAATACAGGACCATTCTGGAAGAAAACCTGATGGAGTCTGCAAAAGACCTGAGACTGGGACGGAGATTTGTCTTCCAACAAGACAATGATCCAAAACATAAAGCAAAATCTACAATGGAATGGTTCAAAAATAAACATATCCAGGTGTTAGAATGGCCAAGTCAAAGTCTAGACCTGAATCCAATCGAGAATCTGTGGAAAGAACTGAAAACTGCTGTTCACAAATGCTCTCCATCCAACCTCACTGAGCTCGAGCTGTTTTTCAAGGAGGAATGGGAAAAAATTTCAGTCTCTCGATGTGCAAAACTGATAGAGACATACCCCAAGCGACTTACAGCTGTAATCGCAGCAAAAGGTGGCGCTACAAAGTATTAACTTAAGGGGGCTGAATAATTTTGAACGCCCAATTTTTTAATTTTTGATTTGTTAAAAAAGTTTGAAATATCCAATAAATGTCGTTCCACTTCATGATTGTGTCCCACTTGTTGTTGATTCTTCACAAAAAAATACAGTTTTATATCTTTATGTTTGAAGCCTGAAATGTGGCAAAAGGTCGCAAAGTTCAAGGAGGCCGAATACTTTCGCAAGGCACTGTATATAAAATAAAGCATGATGGCATTGGGCATTTTTTTGTTTTAACATAACATCTCCATTGGACTACTGCTCTCACCGGGAGCTATCGCACTGAGATTAGCCACGCCGTGTCTCTTACATTTTCTGACAAGTGATTTGCCCATGCCAAGCTCTTTCCAAAATCCTAATCTCTGATGAAGCAAGCTAAATGACAAGGTGTTTGCTTAGCTAGCTAGCTATATGGATAGGACACCCTCACATATCTGAATACAGTACATAATCAATTGATGTTAACCGATCATCAAAAGCACGAGTTACTTGTCGTATAACTCTGATCATAGAGCTAAATGTGGAATAATTGGAAATGTATAGTTCTGACTATGCTCTTCAAGAAGTGATGATATTAAAACCAAATAGTTAAAACGTTTATTTAAAAATGCCTTGAAACCCGCAGGTAGTTGTCAATGGTTTTAAACGAGCTGGGGGTCTCCCAGCGGCCAAATCAAATGCTCTAAACCGTATTGTGATAATGACCTATTGCTTACCTACCCATACTCTCAGATCACCTAGGGACTAGGGGTTGATCTAGAAATCAGCCACAGCCTTCTTCAAGTCCTGTACTCACCCCTCTGAAGTTGCTCATGGCCTGGAAGTAGACGAGGTAACTCTTGCGGGGGTCCAGCGGGGTGTTCCAGTAGCCATTGTAGGTGTGGTTGTCCCCCACGGTGAAGGGGCTGACTTCAGGCAAGCTGCTGGGAAGCAGCTCGGCCGTGTAGTAGTTGGGGGTCCCTCTGGCCTGGGCCTCCCCATGGGACATGGGCAGAGGGTAACAGTCCTGAACCCCCAGCTCCCTCTTCACCTTCCTTCCACTCTCCTCCTCTACCACAACCTGGTACGTACTGGTGGAGAGAGAGATGTAAGATGTTTCTCATTAAGTTTGGTCATATAGGGGCATTGGCAAATAATATGTACAGTGCCTTGCGAAAGTATTCGGCCCCCTTGAACTTTGCGACCTTTTGCCACATTTCAGGCTTCAAACATAAAGATATAAAACTGTATTTTTTTTGTGAAGAATCAACAACAAGTGGGACACAATCATGAAGTGGAACGACATTTATTGGATATTTCAAAAAATTTTAACAAATCAAAAACTGAAAAATTGGGCGTGCAAAATTATTCAGACCCTTTACTTTCAGTGCAGCAAACTCTCTCCAGAAGTTCAGTGAGGATCTCTGAATGATCCAATGTTGACCTAAATGACTAATGATGATAAATACAATCCACCTGTGTGTAATCAAGTCTCTGTATAAATGCACCTGCACTGTGATAGTCTCAGAGGTCCGTTAAAAGCGCAGAGAGCATCATGAAGAACAAGGAACACACCAGGCAGGTCCGAGATACTGTTGTGAAGAAGTTTAAAGCCGGATTTGGATACAAAAAGATTTCCCAAGCTTTAAACATCCCAAGGAGCACTGTGCAAGCGATAATATTGAAATGGAAGGAGTATCAGACCACTGCAAATCTACCAAGACCTGGCCGTCCCTCTAAACTTTCAGCTCATACAAGGAGAAGACTGATCAGAGATGCAGCCAAGAGGCCCATGATCACTCTGGATGAACTGCAGAGGTCTACAGCTGAGGAGGGAGACTCTGTCCATAGGACAACAATCAGTCCTATATTGCACAAATCTGGCCTTTATGGAAGAGTGGCAAGAAGAAAGCCATTTCTTAAAGATATCCATAAAAAGTGCCGTTTAAAGTTTGCCACAAGCCACCTGGGAGACACACCAAACATGTGGAAGAAGGTGCTCTGGTCAGATGAAACCAAAATTGAACTTTTTGGCAACAATGCAAAACGTTATGTTTGGCGTAAAAGCAACACAGCTCTTCACCCTGAACACACCATACCCACTGTCAAACATGGTGGTGGCAGCATCATGGTTTGGGCCTGCTTTTCTTCAGCAGGGACAGGGAAGATGGTTAAAATTGATGGGAAGATGGATGGAGCCAAATACAGGACCATTCTGGAAGAAAACCTGATGGAGTCTGCAAAAGACCTGAGACTTGTCTTCCAACAAGACAATGATCCAAAACATAAAGCAAAATCTACAATGGAATGGTTCAAAAATAAACATATCCAGGTGTTAGAATGGCCAAGTCAAAGTCCAGACCTGAATCCAATCGAGAATCTGTGGAAAGAACTGAAAACTGCTGTTCACAAATGCTCTCCATCCAACCTCACTGAGCTCGAGCTGTTTTGCAAGGAGGAATGGGAAAAAAATTCAGTCTCTCGATGTGCAAAACTGATAGAGACATACCCCAAGCGACTTACAGCTGTAATCGCAGCAAAAGGTGGCGCTACAAAGTATTAACTTAAGGGCGCTGAATAATTTTGCACGCCCAATTTTTCAGTTTTTGATTTGTTAAAAAGTTTGACATATCCAATAAATGTCGTTCCACTTCATGATTGTGTCCCACTTGTTGTTGATTCTTCACAAAAAAATACAGTTTTATATCTTTATGTTTGAAGCCTGAAATGTGGCAAAAGTTCGCAAATTTCAAGGGGGCCGAATACTTTCGCAAGGCACTGTATGTGCTGTAAATGTGACATCAAAATGTCTATAAATCGTATATCAAATCAAAGTTTATTTGTCAAGTGTGCCGAATACAACAGTGAAATGCTTACTTACAGGCTCTAACCAATAGTGCAAAAAAGGTATTATGTGAACAATAGGTAAGTAAATAAATAAATAACAGTAAAAAGACAGGCTATATACAGTAGCGAGGCTATGAAAGTAGCGTGGCTACATACAGACACCGGCTAGTCAGGCTGATTGAGGTAGTATGTACAGTGCCTTGCGAAAGTATTCGGCCCCCTTGAACTTTGCGACCTTTTGCCACATTTCAGGCTTCAAACATAAAGATATAAAACTGTATTTTTTTGTGAAGAATCAACAACAAGTGGGACACAATCATGAAGTGGAACGACATTTATTGGATATTTCAAACTTTTTTAACAAATCAAAAACTGAAAAATTGGGCGTGCAAAATTATTCAGCCCCTTTACTTTCAGTGCAGCAAACTCTCTCCAGAAGTTCAGTGAGGATCTCTGAATGATCCAATGTTGACCTAAATGACTAATGATGATAAATACAATCCACCTGTGTGTAATCAAGTCTCCGTATAAATGCACCTGCACTGTGATAGTCTCAGAGGTCCGTTAAAAGCGCAGAGAGCATCATGAAGAACAAGGAACACACCAGGCAGGTCCGAGATACTGTTGTGAAGAAGTTTAAAGCCGGATTTGGATACAAAAATATTTCCCAAGCTTTAAACATCCCAAGGAGCACTGTGCAAGCGATAATATTGAAATGCAAGGAGTATCAGACCACTGCAAATCTACCAAGACCTGGCCGTCCCTCTAAACTTTCAGCTCATACAAGGAGAAGACTGATCAGAGATGCAGCCAAGAGGCCCATGATCACTCTGGATGAACTGCAGAGATCTACAGCTGAGGTGGGAGACTCTGTCCATAGGACAACAATCAGTCCTATATTGCACAAATCTGGCCTTTATGGAAGAGTGGGAAGAAGAAAGCCATTTCTTAAAGATATCCATAAAAAGTGTCGTTTAAAGTTTGCCACAAGCCACCTGGGAGACACACCAAACATGTGGAAGAAGGTGCTCTGGTCAGATGAAACCAAAATTAAACTTTTTGGCAACAATGCAAAACGTTATGTTTGGCATAAAAGCAACACAGCTCATCACTCTGAACACACCATCCCGACTGTCAAACATGGTGGTGGCAGCATCATGGTTTGGGCCTGCTTTTCTTCAGCAGGGACAGGGAAGATGGTTAAAATTGATGGGAAGATGGATGGAGCCAAATACAGGACCATTCTGGAAGAAAACCTGATGGAGTCTGCAAAAGACCTGAGACTGGGACGGAGATTTGTCTTCCAACAAGACAATGATCCAAAACATAAAGCAAAATCTACAATGGAATGGTTCAAAAATAAACATATCCAGGTGTTAGAATGGCCAAGTCAAAGTCCAGACCTGAATCCAATCGAGAATCTGTGGAAAGAACTGAAAACTGCTGTTCACAAATGCTCTCCATCCAACCTCACTGAGCTCGAGCTGTTTTGCAAGGAGGAATGGGAAAAAATGTCAGTCTCTCGATGTGCAAAACTGATAGAGACATACCTAAAGCGACTTACAGCTGTAGTCGCAGCAAAAGGTGGCGCTACAAAGTATTCACTTAAGGGGGCTGAATAATTTTGCACGCCCAATTTTTCAGTTTTTGATTTGTTAAAAAAGTTTGAAATATCCAATAAATGTCGTTCCACTTCATGATTGTGTCCCACTTGTTGTTGATTCTTCACAAAAAAATACAGTTTTATATCTTTATGTTTGAAGCCTGAAATGTGGCAAAAGGTCGCAAAGTTCAAGGGGGCCGAATACTTTCGCAAGGCACTGTACATGTAGATATGGTTAAAGTGACTAAGCATATATGATGAAGAGAGAGTAGCAGTAGCGTAAAAAGAGTCATTGGCGGGTGGTGGGTGGCAGGACACAATGCAGATAGCCCGGTTAGCCAATGTGCGGGAGCACTGGTTGGTCGGCCCAATTGAGGTAGTATGTACATGAAGGTATAGTTAAAGTGACTATGCATATATGATAAACAGAGAGTAGCAGCAGCGTAAAAAGAGGGGTTGGGGGTCACACAATGCAAATGCATATATTTATGTGTGTGCGTGTCTGTTGCTGTTGTGTTCTCACGTGACGGGTGCTCCCCTGCCCAGGGCGGGGCGAAGCAACACAGTGATCGTGCTCTCTGTTTCACTCAGAGGGGACAGCATGTCTCCATAGTCAAACATTGGAGCTGAGGAGGCAGAGCACAGGAGTACAGACAATGTTATATTATATAGCAATTCGACTGACCTTGTAATAAACAAGATGATATACATACGCACACACAAACACACTTATTCACATGCTCACAAACACACATACATACTCTCACGCCACACACTCACACACACACACACACGCGGACATACACACATGCACACAGACACATCCTTCATCAGTCCCCTTTAAAACCAGCTGAACTGTGTCTATCCACACATCCTATCTAATAAACATACAGGCTCTTTCCCTATTCTCTCATAAAAGGTCTGCAGCCCAAACTAATCTTGTGAGTCACTGTTCCCACAGAAATGTCCCTCCAGAATTTCCATACGTTCTGGTTGTCTTGGATACCGAGTGCAATTAAAAGTCCTGGAAGTGGAGGACAAATAGTAGGAGCTTCTCATTTAAAGGGATTTGGCCAAAGCTGCGTTTCTCCCAGGAGATGCCTCCTGCACAGCGTGTCTTTAATATCCCTAGTCAATTAGTGAAGGGGAGAAAAGGTAAACTATTACGGAGAAATGAATGATTATGGTATAAAGAAATAGGATTTGAAAAATTGCAGCTAGCTGAAAAAGCTGCCTTCAATTAAAGTGAGGTGTTTAATAAGTGTTTATTTCATTCACACGTAACAAAAGCTCTAGCGTGTTACAAAGAGTGTGAGTTGTTTGATGTCAGTAAGGTGTTGATCGGTTGGGAGTAGGTTTTGAGGGGATTTATTGGAGTAAGTTCATTGGAGATAAAGTAAAAATTAGCTTGAGGGTTGTGTACAGTTCAGTGTGTGCTCTGTGGTAGTTCACTCTGGAAGACTGTAGAAGGCAGACTCTGTGGCTGTCTTAGTAGGGGTGCGTGTACATTATGTGGAGTTCATTATAAGCGCTGTAAGCTAGTTGTCAACGTAGCAATGAGAGATGTTCCGGACAAGTGAATGTTCTGTACTGTAGGCCATTCAAGGGGGTATGGAGGGGGAGGATGACACATAATGGCTTTTGGACTCTCTCTATGGCCATATACCAGCAGGTCCTTGTCTGACATACAGCCACCAAAGAGTGATTCAGCTGTAAATCTTTAATTAAAGAACTCTCCTTTGCATGGAGACACACTCATACACCCACTGAGAGAGAGAGAGAGAGAGAGAGAGAGAGAGAGAGAGAGAGAGAGAGAGAGAGAGACAGAGAACGGGTCACAACTCCTGCAGCTCTGTCGCACGCTGGGTATGTACATAGTCAACGGTAGGCTTCGAGGGGACTCCTATGGTAGGTACACCTATAGCTCATCTCTTGGCAGTAGTACTGTAGACTACTTTATCACTGACCTCAACCCAGAGTCTCTCAGAGCGTTCACAGTCAGCCCACTGACACCCCTATCAGACCACAGCAAAATCACAGTCTACTTAAACAGAGAAATACTCAATCATGAGGCATCAAAGCCAAAGGAACTGAGTAACATTAAGAAATGCTATAGATGGAAGGAATGCAGTTTGGAAACCTACCAAAAAACAATTAGGCAACAACAAATTCAATCCCTTTTAGACAATTACCTGGGTAAAACGTTCCACTGTAATAGTGAAGGTGTAAACTTGGCAGTAGAAAATCTTAACAGTATATTTGACCTCTCAGCTTCCCTATCAAATCTAAGAATCTCAAATAGAAAACCGAAGAAAATTAACAATAATGACAAATGGTTTGATGAAGAATGCAAAAATCTAAGAAAGAAATTGAGAAACCTTCTCCAACCAAAAACATAGAGACCCGGAAAACCTGAGTCTACGCCTTCACAATGGTGAATCACTAAAACAATACAGAAATACACTACGGAAAAAGAAGGAACAGCATGTCAGAAATCAGCTCATTGCAATTGAAGAATCCATAGACTCTAACCACTTCTGGGAAAATTGGAAAACACTAAACAAACAACAACACGAAGAATTATCTATCCAAAATGGAGATGTATGGGTAAACCACATCTCCAATCTTTTTGGCTCTATAACAAAGAATAAAGAGCAAAAACATATACATGATCAAATACAGATCTTAGAATCAACTATTAAAGACTACCAGAACCCACTGGATTCTCCAATTACATTGAATGAGTTACAGGACAAAATAAAAACCCTCCAACCCAAAAAGGCCTGTGGTGTTGATGATATCCTCAATGAAATTATCAAATATACAGACAACAAATTCCAATTGGCTATACTAAAACTCTTTAACATCACACTTAGCTCTGGCATCTTCCCCAATATTTGGAACCAAGGACTGATCACCCCAATCCACAAAAGTGGAGACAAATTTGACCCCAATAACTACCGTGGAATATGTGTCAACAGTAACCTTGGGAAAATCCTCTGCATTATTATTAACAGCAGACTCGTACATTTCCTCAATGAAAACAATGTACTGAGCAAATGTCAAATTGGATTTTTACCAAATTACCGTACAACAGACCATGTATTCACCCTGCACACCCTAATTGACAACCAAACAAACCAAAACAAAGGCAAAGTCTTCTCATGCTTTGTTGATTTCAAAAAAGCCTTTGACTCAATCTGGCATGAGGGTCTGCTATACAAACTGATGGAAAGTGGTGTTGGGGGTAAAACATACGACATTATAAAATCCATGTACACAAACAACAAGTGTGCGGTTAAAATTGGCAAAAAACACACACATTTCTTCACACAGGGTCGTGGGGTTAGACAGGGATGCAGCTTAAGCCCCACCCTCTTCAACATATATATCAACGAATTGGCGCGGGCACTAGAAAAGTCTGCAGCACCCGGCCTCCCCCTGCTAGAATCCGAAGTCAAATGTCTGCTGTTTGCCGATGATCTGGTGCTTCTGTCACCAACCAAGGAGGGGCTACAGCAGCACCTAGATCTTACGCACAGATTCTGTCAGACCTGGGCCTTGACAGTAAATCTCAGTAAGACCAAAATAATGGTGTTCAGTCACCAGGACCACAAATACAAATTCCATCTAGACACTGTTGCCCTAGAGCACACAAAAAACTATACATACCTTGGCCTAAACATCAGCGCCACAGGTAACTTCCACAAAGCTGTGAACGATCTGAGAGACAAGGCAAGAAGGGCATTCTATGCCATCAAAAGAAACATAAATTTCAACATACCAATTAGGATTTGGCTAAAAATACTTGAATCAGTCATAGAGCCCATTGCCCTTTATGGTTGTGAGGTCTGGGGTCCGCTCACCAACCAAGACTTCACAAAATGGGACAAACACCAAATTGAGACTCTGCACGCAGAATTCTGCAAAAATATCCTCCGTGTACAACGTAGAACACCAAATAATGCATGCAGAGCAGAATTAGGCCGATACCCACTAATTATCAAAATCCAGAAAAGAGCCGTTAAATTCTACAACCACCTAAAAGGAAGCGATTCACAAACCTTCCATAACAAAGCCATCACCTACAGAGAGATGAACCTGGAGAAGAGTCCCCTAAGCAAGCTGGTCCTGGGGCTCTGTTCACAAACACAAACACACCCTACAGAGCCCCAGGACAACAGCACAATTAGACCCAACCAAATCATGAGAAAACAAAAAGATAATTACTTAACACATTGGAAAGAATTAACAAAAAAACAGAGCAAACTAGAATGCTATTTGGCCCTACACAGAGAGTACACAGCGGCAGAATACCTGACCACTGTGACTGACCCAAAATTAAGGAAAGCTTTGACTATGTACAGACTCAGTGAGCATAGCCTTGCTATTGAGAAAGGCCGCCGTAGGCAGACATGGCTCTCAAGAGAAGACAGGCTATGTGCTCACTGCCCACAAAATGAGGTGGAAACTGAGCTGCACTTCCTAACCTCCTGCCCAATGTATGACCATATTAGAGAGACATATTTCCCTCAGATTACACAGATCCACAAAGAATTCGAAAACAAATCCAATTTTGAAAAACTCCCATATCTACTGGGTGAAATTCCACAGTGTGCCATCACAGCAGCAAGATTTGTGACCTGTTGCCATGAGAAAAGGGCAACCAGTGAAGAACACACACCATTGTAAATACAACCCATATTTATGCTTATTTATTTTATATTGTGTCCTTTAACCATTTGTACATTGTTAAAACACTGTATATATATATATAATATGACATTTGAAATGTCTTTACTGTTTTGAAACCTCTGTATGTGTAATGTTTACTGTTAATTTTTGTTGTTTTTCACTTTATATATTCACTTTGTATGTTGTCTACCTGTCTACCATGTTTCCCATGCCAATAAAGCCCTTGAATTGAATTGAATTGAATTGAGAGAGACAGCGAGAGAGACAGAGAGAGAGAGAGAGAAGCATTGAGGTTTCCTCTGAGGTGTTTTTATTCCTGCCTTTACACAGGTAAACATGCATCATTAAAAGTGAATGGAACCACCAGGGATGGATTTCCCTCTTCAGTAATAAGCTCAGAGTCTGTCTCTCTCTCAGCTGGGAGATGCTGCATGGTCACATGAAGATAGCACTGCATCTATCCTTACACATAACAACCGTTGTTTCCTCTCTGCTGTTTGTGCTTTGTTGTGTGCGATGAAAGGGTGTCAATCCTTTTGAGAGGATGGGAGAGGTAGTACTTCTATTCTTGGAGGAGTTGTTTTGCCACTGCAAGAGGATAAAGCAACTGAGGTTGAAAGTCAAATTTCAGACCCTGATAATAGCACAGAGTGAGTGAAACCTACTATAGCTAGCTACACAACTGCACAAGCACAGACAGTCTTCAGTGATATACCTCGGATAGAGAGACCGCAGTATTGGGAATCTATGAAATTGATGAGAGACAATAACCAAATAGAAAAGGACATGACATTGGTATCTTTTCCTCTGATGGATACAAAGGAATGAATTAGTCTATCTCACAACATTCACTTGAGACCCAGAGGAGTTGTGATTACAACAGCCATGTGCAATATCAATTAACATATTGCTGTAACACCCTTCAGACATACACTACATGACCAAAAGTATGTGGAAACCTGCTCATCGAACATGTCATTCCAATATCATGGGCATTACTATGTAGTTGGTCCCATTTTTTCTTTAACAGCCTCTACTCTTCTGGGAAAACCTTCCAATAGATGTTGGAACATTGCTGCGGGGACTTGCTTCCATTCAGCCATGAGCATCAGTGAGGTCAGATACTGATGTTGGGTGATTAGGCCTGGCTGGCAGTTAGCGTTCCAATTCTTCCCAAAGGTGTTTGATGGGGTTGAGGTCAGGGCTCTGTGCAGGCCAGACAAGTTCTTCCACACCAATCTCGACAAACCATTTCTGTATGGACCTCACTTTGTGCACAGGGGCATTGTCATGCTGAACCAGGAAAGGGCCTTCCCCAAACTGCTGCGACAAAGTTGGAAGTGGAGAATCATCTAGAATGTCATTGTATGCTGTAGTGTTAAGATTTCCCTTCACTGGAACTAAGGGGCCTGAACCATGAATAACAGCCCCAGACCATTATTCCTCCTCCACCAAACTTTGCAGTTGGCAATCTGCATTCGGGCAGGTAGCGGTCTCCTGGCATCTGCCAAACCCAGATTTGTCAGTCGGAATGCCTAATGGTGTGTTCTAAATTCTGTTATGAATTTTGCAGGAAGAGTAGCTACTGCCTTAGCAGCAGCTAATGGGGATCCATAATGAATACAAATTCAAATGGTGAAGCATGATTCATCACTCCAGAGTACGCGTTCCCACTGCTCCAGTGTTGAATTGCGGCATGCTTTACACCACTCCAGCCAATGTTTGGCATTACGCATGGTGATCTTCGGCTTGTGTGCGGCTGTTCGGCCATGGAAACCCATTTCATGAAGCTCCTGACGAACAGTTCTTGTGCTGATGTTGCTTCCAGAGGTGGTTTGGAACTCAGTAGTGAGTGTTGCAACCAAGGACAGATGATTTTTAATCTCTACACGCTTCCGTTCTCTACCAGTGCCGTTCTGTGAGATTGTGTGGCCTACCACGGTTGAGCCTTTGATGCGCCTAGACATTTTCACTTCACAATAACAGCACTTACAGTTGACGTGGGAATCTCTAGCAGGGCCGAAATTTGACAAACTGACTCGTTGGAAAGTTGGCATCCATGACAGTGCCACGTTGAAAGTCACTGAGCTCATCAGTAAGGCGATTCTACACCCAATGTTTGTCTATGACTGTGTGCTTGATTTTATATACCTGTCAGCAACTGGTGTGGCTGAAATAGCCAAACCCACAAATTTGGAGGGGTGTCCACATCCTTTTATATATACGTATATAGTGTATTTACAGACTCCTGTTATATCCTTCAGACAGTTGATGTTCAACTTTGATGCAAGCTAGGTACAAAGGTTGACATGACACACACATGGACACGCACTCTACACACACACGCACACATGGATTTTGTATTGTAGATACAGTGCATTCGGAAGTATTCAGACCCTTTGCCTCTTTCCAAATGTTGTTATGTTACAGCCTTATTCTAAATTGGATTCAATTGTTTTTTTTACCCTCATTAATCTGCACACAATATCCCAAAATGAAAAAGCAAAAATAGGTTTTAAGAAATGTTTGCAAATGTCAAAAAAAAAACTGAAGTGTTACATTTACATAAAGTATTCGGACCCTTTACTTTGTTGAAGATCCTTTGGCAGCGATTACAGGCATATCTGTATTTGGGGAGTTTCTTCCATTCTTCTCGGCAGATCCTCAAGCTCTGTCAGGTTGGATGGGGAGAGTCGTGGACACAGCTACTTTCAGGTCTCTCCAGAAATGAAAGAGAAATGCAATCAGGTTCAAGTCTGGGCTCTGACATTCAGAGACCTGTCCCGAAGCCACTCCTGCAGTGTGTTGGTTGTGTGCTTAGAGTCGTTGTTCTGTTGGAAGGTGAACCTTTGCACCAGTCTGAGATCCTGAGCGCTCTGGAGCAGGTTTTCATTAAGGGTCTCTCTGTACTCTCTCTGTGCTCCATTCATCGTTCCCTTGATCCTGACTAGTCTCCCAGTCCCTGTCACTGAAAAACATCCCCACAGCATAAGGCTGCCACAACCATGCTTCACCTTAGGGACATTGCCAGGTTTCCTCCAGACGTGACATTTAGCATTCAGGCCAAAGAATTCAATATTGGTTTCATCAGACCAGATACTAGCCATCCCGGATCCGGGATCGTGAGTACAGCCTCAAGCTCATTACCATAACTCAACGTTAACTATTCATGAAAATCGCAAATGAAATGAAATAAATATGCTAGCTCTGAAGCTTAGCCTTTTGTTAACAACACTGTCATCTCAGATTTTCAAAATATGCTTTTCAACCATAGCAAAACAAGCATTTGTGTAACAGTATTGATAACTAGCGTAGCATTTAGCGTAGCATTGAACGGGCAACATTTTCACAAAAACAAGAAAAGCACTCAAATAAAATAATTTACCTTTGAAGAACTTCGGATGTTTTCAATGAGGAGACTCTCAGATAGATAGCAAATTTTCAGTTTTTCCAAAAAGATTCTTTGTGTATTAGAAATCGCTCCGTTTCGTACATCACGTTTGGCTACCAAAAACAAACGAAAATTCAGTCATCAAAACGCCGAACTTTTTTCAAAATTAACTCCATAATATCGACTGAAACATGGCAAACGTTGTTTAGAATCAATCCTCAAGGTGATTTTCACATATCTCTTCGATGATATATCGTTCGTGGAAGTCTGGTTTCTCCTCTCTATCAAATGGAAAAATACTTGCACCTGGCGTTTGCGCACCAATTTCGACGCAGGACACCAGGCGGACACCTGGTAAATGTAGTCTCTTATGGTCAATCTTCCAATGATATGCCTACAAATACGTCACAATGCTGCCGACACCTTGGGGAAACGGCAGAAAGTGTAAGCTCATTCCTGTCGCATTAACAGCCATATAAGGAGACAATGGAAAACAGCGCCTCAGAATTTTTGCTCACTTCCAGTTTGAAGTTTAATCTTGGTTTCGCCTGTAGCATCAGTTCTGGGGCACTCACAGACAATATCTTTGCAGATTTGGAAACGTCAGAGTGTTTTCTTTCCAAAGCTTATCAGCTGATAGCTGATATGCATAGTCGAGCATCTTTTCGTGACAAAATATTGCGCTTAAAACGGGAACGTTTTTCATCCAAAAATGAAATACTGCCCCCAGAGGTTCAAGAGGTTAATCTTGTTTCTCTTGGTATGAGAGTCCTTTGGTGGAGTGCTGCAGAGATGGTTGCCCTTCTGGAAGGTTCTCCCATTTCCACAGAGGAACTCTGGAGCTCTGTCAGAGTGACTATCGGGTTCTTCGTCACCTCCCTAAGCAAGGCACTTCTCCCTCAATTGCTCAGTTTGGCCGGGTGGCCAGCTCTAGGAAGGTTCCAAACTTCTTCCATTAAGAATGATGGAGGACACTGTCTTCTTGGGGACCTTCAATGCTGCATAAATGTGTTGGTACCCTTCACCAGATCTGTGCCTCGACACAATCCTGTCTTGGAGCTCTACGCACAATTCATTCGACCTCATGACTTGGTTTTTGCTCTGACATGCATTGTTGACTGTGGGAACTTATATAGACAGGTGTGTGCCCTTCCAAATTACGTCCAATCAATTTAATTTACCACAGGTAGATTCCCATCAAGTTGTAGAAACTTCTCTGATCAATGGAAATAGGATGCATCTGAGCAAAAAATGTTGTATCATTGCAAAGGGTCTGCATACTTATGTAAGTAAGATATGTCTGTTTTTTATATTTAATACATTTGCCAACATTTCTTAAAACCTGTTTTCGATTGTCATTGTATTGTCTGTAGATTGATGACGAAAAAATACATGTAATCCATTTTTGAATAATGCTGGGAAGGGGTCTGAAAACTTTCCGAATGCACTGTAAATGGGGCAGCAGGTAGCCTAGTTGGGCCAGTAACCGAAAGGTTCCTGGATCGAATCCCCGAGCTGACAGGATAAGAATCTGTCGTTCTGCCCACTGTTCCCCGGTAGGCCGTCATTGTAAATGAGAATTTGTTCTTAACTGACTTGCCTAGTTAAATAAAGGTTAGAAACTGCCTTAATGTTGCTGGACCCCAGGGATCCTCAATGCAAATGGATAGACAAACATTCAAGTGTGAACACATACACCTGCAGTTGTACACACACATCGACACTCACCAGAAATGTTGGTGGTGATCTCAGTTAGGGCGGTCTGGCCGAAGCCCTTGGTTGTGCGAGCACGGACAGAAATCAGATATGTAGTGCCAGGGTGAAGGTTGGAGAACATGTGATAGGTCTCGTTCCTCAGCTTCGACACTGTTCTCCTAGGTCCTGGCACATTGATGCCTGGGTCAGACGACTCAATGCTCTGATAGCTGATCTGTGGACAGATAAATACAAAAAAGACACCAGAATGATTCATATAGCAATTATTTCTGAGAACAGGAGTTATTTACTTTGTGGAGCAACTACCTTTTAACTTTTGTTCAATTGATTTTCTCTGAGGATTCACATCTGACTTTGAAAATTGTGCTTCTGCTCTAAGTCAATGTACTTAATGGTAATGTTGCTTTTCAAATCAAATTGTATTAATCACGTGCTTAGTAAACAACACAGTGTGTACAATGCAGAGAGTAAGAAAATAGAGAAATAATAGAAAAGTAAAACATGTAATAATAAAAGTAATAATAGTATATAAGTATATAACTTGGCTACACTGAGTCGATGTGCAGGGGTACAAGGTAATTGAGGTAGACATGTACATATAACTAGAAATAAAGTGACAGAAATAGTAGCAGCAGGAAATGTGATCCAGTCCAGTGTAATGCTGTTATTTTTTCATGAAAGCAGAATCATTTTCAAACCGTTATTGTTTTGTGTGTTTACAGATTTCCCAACAATAACAAGATGTTAATGATTTTGTTTGGCTTGCTCATCCATTCATAATGGTCAAGCCTGAAGGACATTCATGCTAATATGGAAATGTGTTCTGTGTGAAATATTGATGCTGTTGGAAGCAATTTTTTCCCCACGAGTCAAACTGTCTTATGGGATTCCACCCATGTGGCGTCAGAGAGTAATGTAAAAACTGGGAATGTTAAATAACACAGACACGCCTTGCTTCCCACTGACTTGAACCAAACTATTGACTATGCAGATTATTTTAAGAGCACGATATGCCCATGCAGGCATGGTAACTGTGAAGACAGCCAATGACTGTACACAGTACACACAGATGTGTTCCTCATAAAAAAGCCAACAAAAAAGCAGATAATAGCTTTCAGAAAGAGCAAAGAGGACCAAGGAGGGGCTTGTGAGGCTGGAGTTATGGCGATTGATGGGCTCAGGGAGACTGGTCAAAGCTTTAATGGGAGAGAAATTAAGAGGATTCCTTCTGCGGCTCTGTCTAAAGCTCTCTTTGTCAGCTCAGAGAGATCAGGACGCTACTGGAAGAAAATCCATCCACTTTATATGTCAAACCACAAATCCCATTTAATAATATCCTCCTTGAGATGACATTGAAATAGAGAGGGCTGGGTGAAAGCTTGAGGCTGGTATAGGTAATACTGTAATGAGCCCCTACCATAGGTGAAGACAAAATTAGCATGAATAAATTAGTGCTAATAAATGAGGGTGAAAAATGTGATGATGCATGGCAGTGCTACAGTATATGCTGATAAATATTTTTCTTAACTTCTCTTGGTGACAATGTGCCAGACTATTTGCTAGCTCTAGATGTATTGTTAGATGAGCGGAGAGAAACAGACAGCGCTCTGGGGATGGACTATGAGCTTGTAAAAAAATGCCATACACAACCACATATATATAGAGGCTGATATGTACTGTAGCTTCTGCCTGTATTCTTAACGTCAAACAGCTGTGTTGTGTCTATTGCGTCAATTAACATCCACCTGTAAAATATAGCTATTGTTCTGTCCTTGTTTCTAACTCTGTTTGAAAAGTTCTGTGACATTTCTCTCCTACAACTTACCTGTGCTAATCAATGCCTGTGACACTGCTCTTGCTGACCTAAACTACACCAATCAATTACTACAAACTACAAAATAGGATATGAGGGTCAGGGTCAATTTATGAGGGTCAATTTTGGGAGGAGATGTTTAGAGGAAGATGATTGGAGGGCATCGAGCAGAGTGGGAAGCATCCTTCTCTTTCTGTACAGCACTTTGAGATATCAGCTGATGTAAGAAGGGCTATATAAATAGATTTGATTTACCTCGTATTGGGTGATGAGACCATTGGGTTCCACTGGCTCCTCCCACTTGAGGAAGATCATGTCTTCCAGGGGGGTGAAGGTCAGCGATTCAGGGGTGATGCCACCGGGAACTATTGGAAACAAGCAACATGTCAGGCAATTGAAGCTGTAAAATCATGGCAAGTATCTCATAATGTCAATATCATATTCAGTGGTGAATGTCACTGAGTTCCTCTTACAATGTTAGCCTTAGAACGGAGAATTCTGCATCAAGTAGGACATAAAGGACTATATTTTGTGTCAGTCAGAGAGTGTACAAGCAAAGAGAATAGGAGATGATTGATGGATATAAAACCACTGAAGTAGAGTAATCATTATCAAGTACTTACAATCAATTCAGACTGATCAGGTTCATACTATCATCATGAGGGTGAGGTTCATAGTACATGATATAGAGACCCCGAAATACATTTCTTTGAGTACGGAGTCTGACATGAAAACTATTGTAGCTCTGCTGGAGTCACTTTTATTGATAACTTTGACACCTTCTGGGAACAGAAGATGCTCTTCAGGAATGATTGTGTCTATCCAAATCATCTTGGCTCCTGGACTCTGTCTACACATTTCGAGGTTGCATTGAAACAATGACTAGTAAATGATCCAAGACCAGCTCAATTAATCCCTACCATTGTGACAATGAGTCGTCACAACGCTGCATCAAATGTACATGATCTTAGGGGCATTGGCAAACACAATGTAAGTAATTTAATGTATGTACGCCTAATTGCACTGAATACATCTGTTCATCCTACAGCTATTGTAAGCAGTAATCATGAGCCTATAAACCAGAGTTACACTTTTAGTACTGTGGCGGTGTGCAATAGTAGGAAAACCTCAGCTCCAATGTAAATAACATGAGTAAGTCTACGTCTGATAAGCTTCCCAGGAAAGCATTAAAAACAATCAAGCAACCAAGAAAAGTGCTAAAATTAACCCATTTTAACATATGTAGAATAAGATACAAGGTCCATGAGGTCAATAACTTGCTTGTACACAGATGACATTCATATTCTGACTATCTCTGAAACTCATTTAGATGATACCTTTGATGATACAGTGGTAGCAATACATGGTTATAACATCTACCGAAAAGACAGAAATGCCAACGGAGGCAGTGTTGCGGTCTATATTCAGAACCACATTCCTGTAAAGCTTAGAGACGATCTAATGTTAAATACTGTTGAAGTAATGTGGCTACAGGTTAATCTGCCTCACCTAAATCCCATTCTTGTGGTAAACTGCTATAGACCACCAAGGGCTAATAGTCGGTATCTGGATAAGATGTGTGAAATGCTTGATAATGTATGTGATATCAACAGATAAGTATATTTTCTGGGTGATTTAAATATTGACTTGCTATCATCAAGATGCCCACTCGGGAAAAAACTTTAATCTGTAACCAGTACCTGCAACCTGGATCAGGTTGTCAGTCAACATACCAGGATAGTTACAGACAGCACAGGAATTAAATCATCAACGTGTATTGATCACATTCTTACTAACGCTGCAGATGATAGCAATATCTAGGAAAACCAAATTTCCAAAGTCGTGGCCTAATATAGTGTATAAGAGGTAACTGTACCTGTAACTGTAACAACTTTTGTAGTGATTCTTATGTTGATGATGTAAATAATATTTGCTGGTTTGTGGTGTGTATTGAGGAGCAACCAGACACTGCACTTGACACATTTATGAAACTACTTATTCCAGTTACTAATAAGCATGCAACCATTAATAAAATGACTGTAAAAACTGTTAAATCCCCTTGAATTGATGAGGATTTAAAAAATTGTATGGTTGAGAGAGATGAGGCAAAAGGTATGGCAATTAAGTCTGGCAGCCCAACTGATTGGCAAACGTACTGCAAATTGAGAAATCAATCGCTAAACGAAATAAAAATAAACTACACTATGAAGCAAAGATAAATGATATAAAGAATGATAGTAAAAAGCTTTGGGGCACCTTAAATGACATTTTGGGAAAAAAGCCAATTCGGCACAAAGCCCACTGATATTGCAAACTGCATTAATGACTTTTTCATTGGCAAGATAAGCAAATTTAGGGATGACATGCTAGCAACAAATACTGACACGACACATCCAAGTATATTGGACCAAATCATGAAATTTACGAATTCCGTAAAGTCAGTGTGGAAGAGGTGAAAAAATTATTGCCGTCTATCAACAATGGAAAATTACTGAGGATAATAGAAGACGATATTGCCACTCCTATTTGACACATCTTCAATGTAAGCCTACTAGAGAGCATGTGCCCTCAGGCCTGGAGGGAAGCTAAAGTCATTCCACTACCCAAGAATAGTAAAGTCCCCTTTACTGGCTCAAATAGCCGACCAATCAGCCTGTTACCAACCCCTTAGTAAACTTCTGGAAAAAAATTGTGTTTGACCAGATACAATGCTATTTTACAGTAAACAAATTGACAACATAATTTCAGCATGCTTATATGGAAGGACACTCAACAAGCACAGCACTTACACAAATGACTGATGATTGACTGAGAGAAATTGATGATACAATTATTGTGGGGGCTGTCTTGTTAGACTTCAGTGCAGCTTTGACATTATTGATCATAGTCTGCTGCTGGAAAACGTATGTGTTATGGCTTTACACCCTCGGCTATAATGTGGATAAATAGTGATCTGTCTAACAGAACACAATGGGTGTTCATTAATGGAAGCCTCTCCAACATAATCCAGGTAGAATCAGGAATTCCCCAGGGCAGCTGTCTAGGCCCCTTACTTTTTTCAATCTTTACTAATGACATGCCACTGACTGAGTAAAGCCAGAGTTTCTATGTACGTGGATGACTCAACACTATACACGTCAGCTACTACAGCAACTGAAATGACTGCAACACTCAACAAAGAGCTGTAGTTAGTTTCAGAGTGGGTGGCAAGGAATAAGTTAGCCCTAAATATTTATAAAACTAAAAGCACAGTATTTGGAACAAAACACTCACTAACCCTAAACCTCAACTAAATCTTGTTATAAATAATGTGGAAATTGAGCTGTTGAGATGACTAAACTGCTTGGAGTAACACTAGATTGTAAACTGTCATGGTCAAAACATATTGATGCAGTTGTAGCTAAGATGTGGAGAAGTCTGTCTATAATAAAGCGATGCTCTGCATTCTTAACAACACTATCAACAAGGCAGGTCCTACAGGCCCTAGTTTTGTCGCACCTTGACTACTGTTCAGACGTGTGGTCAGGTGCCACAGAAAAGGACTTAGGAAAATTGCAATTGGCTCAGAAAAATATATACAAATATAATTATTGTACTATAGTGGACAGGGCATTTCTATTGTTCAGTCTTATGCCTTCAAAATATCAAAATACCTCCATGAAATAGTGGTGATTAAATGCATCCTCAGCTGATGGCCAGTGATGACATTCCTTAGTATAAATGCTGAATGCTGTTAAAACTCTGTCTGGCCTGGACACCAGGGGAAGCCTGGCCTATAGACATCCCTATAAAAACAAAGCTAACTGTTTTGATAGTATCCTCTGTGCACTGTGGTTTTCTATTCCAGACCACAATCCCCATTAGTCTCTCTCCCTCTCTTTTTCTCTCATTCTCATTCGCTATCTCACACACTTTTTTTCTTTCTCCCTTTGGTGTGAAAACAGTGCGTTCGTTTAGTTTCTTTTTAATGGAAATATATATTTGATCTTCAGCCAGGCATCTGCAATGCACAGAGGCTGTTGGCTGCCTTGGCTCAAAAGGAATATATTGAGAGATATGGGGGAAAATCCTTTCTCTCTGGCTTCATTTTCATTTGAGAAATGAGATGGATCCTTTGGTATGCTGATGCAGCCTCTTGGAGATGGTCACAATGCTTTTATTCTAGTCTACTGAGACACAACCGCATGGGACAGGAGACGAACCATGATAGTTATGAATCCCTTCAATCAAACTGTAGCTACTGATGTTGACTGACCCAGTGTTATCAATCCCCACTGTATAGATAGCTAGATTTTTTTCCCATTTTTCACGGCATTATTTTTGTTAATTTGTTAACACAAATATGAATTTAGAGCAGAGATAATACCCTCTGGAGAGGGATGACTCCCTAGGTACTTTCGGTTATTTTGATCACCAAAGTGATCCCTGAACAGTCTGTCACTAAAACAGCCAAGTGTTTCTTACTGGGAAGAAGGGATTAAGAAGGTAAACAGCCATGTGAGGTGGTTGGAAAGCAGCCAATTAGGGCACTCTAACACAAGACGGTTCCGATCATTCTACTTCCTATGAAAATGTGCCCTGTACGTATCAGTTCCTTTTTATGTCTCAAACATTCCCCCATGTTATTCTGGTTTCTATGAATAGGTACCCTGTATGAGCTCCTACGTACAGTATATGTCTCCAACATTCTCCCATCACTTACTGTCCTCTTCAGTCTGGAAGGTGACCTCCCGACCCTCCTTCTTGCCCTCAGGGTTGGCGAGCGCCAAACGGACCTGGATGGAGTGGTAGGCCGGCAGGTCACGCAGGGTGAAGCGTGAGGCATTGTGCTCAACCGCCAGGCACTCACGCACAGTAGTGTTGTGCCCACCGCCGCCCCCTGCGGTGGCATAGCGGTAGCACAGGGACACAGAGTAGGTGTGGCAGCGGGTCAAGTTGTAGGCCAGCGTCTCCCACTGCAGGGTCAGCTGCCTGGACTGGATCTCTGAAGCTGTGAGACTTCGCAAGGCCCGTGTGGGTTCTATTAAAGAGGGAAGGCAGGAGGAAGGGAGGGAAAGGAAGAGAGAGAATGGAATGTTATCAACTAGGTCCAGGTCTTCTTTTGAAAAACATGTTTTTATCTCAAGAGACTAACCTGGTTAAATAAAGCTTAAATAAAAACTGTTTAAACACAGTGTAAATTACAAAATCCGCCAGTTATCTTTATTGCTAGGACATTTTCGAAAGGCTGCTTGTTTTTAGTAGTCACCCAGTTACTTCTGGTCACTGCTGGGTTTGGGGTCAACACTGTTTCTTTTGACTAAAGCAGAGAGAACTAAAGCCTCGTCTTTCTATTCCTCCCTCGGGAGAGACAGCTAGAGGGATACAGAGGTACTGAGAAGCTTCTGTGCCTTCAAGCACAAAGCCAGTCAGTGTTGCAGTAAGAGATACAGGCTACAGGGGTGAGCCAAGGCCAATCTCAGCAACACACTACCAATGGAGGCATTTGTCACAGCACATTATTGATGCCTTTTTGTCAAACAGTATTCCACATAATGTATTGTATTGCTTTGTTCTTTTAATAGGGATTCGTGACTAATGGCGCGAATCTCTCTAAATATGCAAGGACACATACGAGCACAAACAGGCACATGCACACACACTAACTCACCACTCAAAAGGGCATCTCTTTCTTGCGGATATTTATCTCTGTATCCCTTTCTATTCATTATACCTCTCCCTGAAGTTTATCCATTTATCCCTTCCTTTTCATTATCTTTCTCACTGAAACAGAATTTCATGATATGGCAATCTAAACTTAAGCCTCTCCACAGTCACCTATTTACTTTCCAATTTTTTTTTTTTTTTGCATTTCGGTCTAGAAGGAAGCATGACCACTGCATTGTTCTGGACATTAGTTTATGATAGCAGAAAAATATGTGGGCTGGGTAATCAAGTAGTGGTACATTAGACGTGGCAGGAAATGTTTGAACAATTGTTCAATTTGATTGAGGATTGTCTTTCTGGTGTAATTGATAGTCTGCACAGTCTCAAAGCTAAATAAAGAGGGGCTTTAAACTGATGAACTGAAGAAAAAAAACACAGAAGAGGCCACAGTGTGCCCATTGTGGATTTTCATCAAATTTGACTTTTGTGCCAACACCCTTCCTCTTGCCCAGTCTATTTGCCTGCATGCCACGCTCGACTGTGTGCAACGCACACTCCCTGGCAGCCTTCGGAGAAGGGTTGCAGTATCCCCAACATGGCCCAGAGCGACATGCTTATTCCTCACGTTATAGTGAGAGGAAAAGAAGGGGAGAGCTTCTGGTTTATTACTCCCACTAATACTGATCCATGGGATTAACTGTGGACAGGGTTGTCCTTGGCCTGGGTTGGTGCTAAGCTGTGTAGGGAGTCTGTGGAGACTTAACCACAGGGGAGATGGGAGATGAAGGAGGAATGAAGCAAGATGCTGACAGAGAGGCCTGACATGATGGGCGAGGAAGACGAGCTGTGAAAGGCATGAGCACTCTCTGTAATGTTCCTAATTTTAGTTGGGCATCGGCATGAAGCCCCTCTCTCAGCAGAGAGGTTTGGTGGCAGGGGGCTCTCCAGAAGGCTCAGTGACCCAGTAGCAGGTGGAAGCCTATTAACGTGGTTTGGAAATAACTTGTCTCCTCTGTGATTTACTTGAGGGATTTAGAGCTACGATAATGCAGCCCTGCTGATAATCACAGTGATGGCTCATCAAGCACACCTGGCTGGCCATCAGAGGCGGGCGGAGACCATGTTCATATTCACGGCCATTAGTTTTACAGTACTCACAGGAGGACGTCCGGGCTACACTACATAGGTCAGAAATTCACTTTAGTCAGAATAACACCCAGAGGGTCCAAGCCTCCCATCTGTTCACTCTGGTAACTAGCACACTCCCATAGATACCCACTGTGACCAGACCATACATTTCTTTATGCTTAGACCTAAGCAGCCCAACAAAGGTGAGGAGGATCATAATGCAATGATGAAGTGTGGGGTCAGTGTGGGATCTGGACCAGATGGTCTGGGGGACAGGGGTCAAAGGAACTCAAGGGTGTCCAGGTGGTGATTAGAGAATCATGGAGGGTGGACCTAGTGATGGACGAGGAGTATGTGAAGGTGTGTGAATCAGGGTGAGGCCACCAACAGAACAAACAAGTAGACAACAACCTAACCCGTATGTTGTGAAAACAACAGCTTGGGAAATTACAGGGCAAGAGGTCAGGCTTTGATATCTGAGACAGTTATTGGGAGTTACTATCAGTATGCAAATTACCTGGAGGGAAAAAAACATGACAGACAGGATACAATGGTGCCACTAAAATACATTTACATTAGAACAGTGTGTGCATCCTCTCACTTCACAACTATAACATTCCCTCTCTATGACTTTGAAAATATAAAAACATTTTCTTTGTGTATCTCTACTTCTACTTAATGTGTCATCAGAGAGAGGACATGGAGGCTATGGTTGGTGGAACAGGGAGGGGGGGTGTGAGAGATGGTTTGTGGTGTGAAGAGATCGCTGTGCATATTAGACTGATGACTGTAGAAGACATGGGACAAATGCCCACAGAAAATATGCATGAATTTTGTGGTTGAGTGTCCGTGCTTGTGTGTGTGTGTGTGTATGTGCGTGTTAGTTGTTTTCTTCCAGCACAAATTATATTTTTACAAAGACCACCTCTCAATCTCACAGAGATTTCAGTCTGGAATACAATTTTGCCACATTATCGCCACAGTCCACGGTCTGTTATTCCACAATATAATGAGCAATTACTCTGAGATTAAATAATGTCTGAGCGTCTAGCTGTTGGGCATCTGTACTTTGAATAGAATTAAGAAATATTCTCTCTAAAATGACCAAAAGATATGAGGAGAGTTTCTGAATTTTCGGAGGAAAAATCCACAGAGGAAGCATTTCCCTCTATTTATCAAGACTAGAAACATACCAAGACCAAGAAAACTAGAATTATCTTACAATAAAAATTGCAAATCATTTCATAAGGTATGTGGCTTTAAAAGTATGATATGGTATGGTAAGATTTTATCAAGGATTTGCAAGTGGTTAATAACATGTATTACCAAAATATTCTGGTTTACCAAACACTGCCAACTATGAGAATGTCACATACTGTACAACCTTGTCACACCGCCCAGACCCTCACCTGCACACTTAGTCCTGCTGACGAGGGGTGGTCCAGGTGGCCCGGTGCCGCCCTCTCCGGGCCGGGTCAGCAACACACTTATGTGATACTCCGTGTCTGGGTCCAGGTGCCACAGCTTGTAGGTGACCATGTTGACCCCATGGACCTCGGACCAAGGTGATTGGCTGGCCCGGTACTCAATCTCCTTCCTGATAATAGGGCCATCTCCCAGGATGGAGTTGGTGTTGAGCTGGATGATCAGATATGTGGAGCCCGCTCTCAGCAGCTGTGGGGGCGCGATAGGGGAGGGGGGAACTGTGGGAAGAAGACAGGATTGGAGGCTGTGAGTTTATTTAAATGTTATTATTGCTTCTATACACTGTAGCTGTATATCTTCCATCCATTATGTGACATTTGAGGACTATGTTGGTCGGAAGGGGTTCAACTGCATTCCACTGTACTTAAAAGTACTATATACTATTGCTAATCAGTCTTATTACAACATGCTTATCAGCTTTATTCATCCTTTTACTCTAAATAGGAGGCCTTTTACTTTAAATAGGCCTCCTTTTACTACATCCATAACCTATTTTTTTTATTTTTTATTATTTTTTATTTCACCTTTACTTAACAAGGTAGGCCAGTTGAGAACAAGTTCTCATTTACAACTGCAACCTGGCCAAGATAAAGCAAAGCAGTGCGACACAAACAACAACAGAGTTACACACGGAATAAACAAACGTACAGTCAATAACACAATAAAAAAAATCTATATACAGTGTGTGCAAATGAAGTAAGACGAGGGAGGTAGTAAGGCAATAAATAGGCCATAGTGGCTAAGTAATTATAATTTAGCAAATAAACACTGGAGTGATAGATGTGCAGAAGGTGAATGTGCAAGTAGAGATACTGGGGTACAAAGGAGCAAAAAACAAATAACAATATGGGGATGAGGTAGTTGGATGGGTTATTTACAGATGGTCTATGTACAGGTGCAATGTTCTGTGAGCTGCTCTGACAGCTGATGCTTAAAGTTAGTGAGGGAGATATGAGTCTCCAGCTTCAGTTATTTTTGCAATTCGTTCCAGTCATTGGCAGCAGAAAACAGGTAGGAAAGGTGGCCAAAGGAGGAATTGGCTTTTGGGGTGACCAATGAAATATACCTGCTGGAGCGCGTGCTGCTATGGTGACCAGTGAGCTGAGATACCTTTACCTAGCAAAGACTTGTAGATGACCTGGTGCCAGTGGGTTTGGAGATGAATATGAAGCGAGGGCCAGCCAACGAGAGCATACAGGTCGCAGTGGTGGGTAGTATATGGGGCTTCGGTGACAAAGCGGATGGCACCGTGATAGACTGCATCCAAATTGCTGAGTAGAGTGTTGGAGGCTATTTTGTAAATGACATCGTCGAAGTCAAGGACAGGCAGGATTGTCAGTTTTACGTGTGTATGTTTGGCAGCATGACTGAAGGATGCTTTGTTGCGAAATAGGAAGCCCATTCTAGATTTAATTTTGGATTGGAGATGCTTAATGTGAGTCTGGAAGAAGAGTTTACAGTCTAACCAGACACCTAGGTATTTGTAGTTGTCCATATATTCTAAGTCAGAACTGCCCAGAGTAGCGATGCTGGACAGGCGTGCAGGGGCAGGCAGCGATCGGTTGAAGACCATGCATTTAGTTTTACTTGCATTTAAGAGCAATTGGAGGCCACGGAAGGAGAGATGTATGGCATTTAAGCTAGTTGGGAGGTTAGTTAAAACAGTGTCCAAAGAAGGGCCAGAAGTATACAGAATGGTGTCGTCTGCGTAGAGGTGGACCAGAGTATCACCAGCAGCAAGAGTAACATCATTGATGTATACAGAGAAAAGAGTTGGCCCGAGAATTTAACCCTGTGGCACCATGAATTGCGGAAAACAGGCCCTCCGATTTGACACACTGAACTCTGTGGGAGAAGAAGTTGGTGAACCAGGCGAGGCAGTCATTTGAGAAACCAAGGCTGTTGAGTCTGCCGATAAGAATGTGGTGATTGACAGAGTCGAAAGCATTGGCCAGGTCGATGAATACGGCTGTACAGTATTGTCTTTTATCAATGGCGGTTATGATATCGTTTAGGACCATGAACATGGCTGATGTGCACCCATGACCAGCGGTGGGATTCGAAATGGTCGATGATCTGTTTGTTAACTTAGCTTTTGAAGACCTTAGAAATGCAGGGTAAGATAGAAATAGATCTGTAACAGCTTGGGTCTAGAGTGTCTCCCCCCCTTTGAAGAGGGGGATGACCGCGGCAGCTTTCCAATCTTTGGGGATCTCAGACGACACGAAAGAGAGGTTGAACAGGCTAGTAATAGGGGTTACAATTGCGGCGGATAATTTTAGAAAGAGCGGGTCCAGATTGTCTAGCCCAGCTCATTTGTAGGAATCCAGATTTTGCAACTCTTTCAGAACATTAGCAATCTTGATTTGGGTGAAGGAGAAATGGGGAGGCTTGGGCAAGTTGCTGTAGGGGGTGCAGGGCTGTTGACCGGGGTAGGGGTAGCCAGGCCAAAAGTTCTTATTGAAAATCTCAATTATCATGTATTTATCGGTGGTGACAGTGTTTCCTAGCCTCAGTGCAGTGGGCAGCTGGGAGGAGGTGCTCTTATTCTCCATGGACTTTACAGTGTTTTGGAGTGTGAGCTACAGGATGCAAATTTCTGCTTTTAAAAGCTAGCCTTTGCTTTCCTAACTACCTGTATATTGGTTCCTAACTTCCCTGAAAAGTTGCATATCGCGGGGACTATTCGATGCTAATGCAGTACGCCACAGGATGTTTTTGTGCTGGTCAAGGGCAGTCAGGCCTGGAGTGAACCAAGGGATATTTCTGTTCCTGGTTCTACATTTTTTTAATGGGGCATGCTTATTTAAGATGGTGAGGGAAGCACAATTTAAAGAATAATCAGGAATCCTCTACTGACGGAATGAGGTCAATATCCTTCCAGGATACCCAGGCCAGGTCGATTAGAAAGGCCTGCTCACTGATGTGTTTTAGGGAGCGTTTGACAGTGATGAGGGGTGGTCGTTTGACCGCAGACCCATTACGGACGCAGGCAATGAGGCAGTGATCGCTGAGTTCATGTTTGAAGACAGCAGAGGTGTATTTGGTCAGGTTGGTCAGGATGATATCTATGAGTGTGCCCATTTTTATGGATTTGGGGTTGTACCTGGTAGGTTCATTGATCATTTGTATGAGATTTAGGGCATCTAGCTTAGATTGTAGGATGGCTAGGGTGTTAAGCATGTCCCAGTTTAGGTCACCTAACAGTACGATCTCTGAAGATAGATCTGGGGCAATCAATTCACATATGGTGTCCAGGGCACAGCTGGGGGCAGAAGGTGGTCTATAACAAGCGGCGAAAGACTTGTTTCTGGAAAGGTGGATTTTTAGAAGTAGAAGCTTGAATTGTTTGGGCACAGACCTGGGTAGAATGATATAACTCTGCAGGCTATCTTTTCAGTAGACCCCGCCACCTTTGGCAGTTCTATCTTGTTGGAAAATGTTATAGTTAGGGATGGAAATTTCAGGGTTTTTGAGGGCCTTCCTAAGCCAGGATTTAGACATGGCTAGGATATCCGGGTTGGCAGAGTGTGCTAAAGCAGTGAATAAAACAAACTTGGGGAGGATGCTTCTAAGGTTAACATGCATGAAACCAAAGCTTTTACGGTTACAGAAGTCAACAAATGAGAGCGCCTGGGGAATGGGAGTGGAGCTAGGCACTGCAGGGCCTGGATTAACCTCTACATCACCAGAGGAACAGAGGAGGAGTAGGATAAGGGTACAGCTAAAGGCTATAAGAACTGGTCGTCCAGTGCGTTCGGAACAGAGAGTAAAAGGAGCAGGTTTCTGGGCGCTGAAGAATAGAATCAAGGCATAACGTACAGACAAAGGTATGGTAGGATGTGAATACAGTCGAGGAAAATCTAGGCATTGAGTGCTGATGAGAGAGGTTTTGTCTCTAGAGACATCATTTAGACTAGGTGAGGTCACTGCATGTGTGGGAGGTGAAACAAAAGGGCTAGCTAAGGCATATTGAGCAGGGCTGGAGGCTCTACAGTGAAATAAGACAATAATCACTAACCAAAACAGCAATGGACAAGGCATATTGACATGATAGAGAGGTATGCGTAGCCGAGTGATCATAGGGACCAGTGGGTAGCTAGGCGAGCTGGAGACACAGCAATTCAGACAGCTAGCGGGCTGGGGATAGCAGGCTAGCAGAAGGGCCTTAGGGGGGACGTCGCGATGGAAGAGTCTGTTCCCCTCGGACGGTTACGTAGTAGTCTGTCCCTAACCAGTCGTGTTGGATCGGTTTGAGCCCCCCAGGTCTGAACATTTTTAGCAGATCAAGGGTTCAAACAGCTGATTGGACACACATGAACATAACAGATAACCGCGAGCTGTTCACTCACATATGGTCTGAGGAATGTGTATGATCTCAGAATACAAGCTCTCTTAATTGAGCGATGTGTGCCTCCACTGGCACCGTAAAAAATGCAAGCGCTTCACAGAGGAAGTCACCAAGATGAAAGAAGAGACCCAACATTATTTCGAGGACAAGTTGCCAAAGCAGAAATCATTTCAGAGGCCACCGTCCAAATGACACTTACAGATAATATCTATTGCAGATTTGGAAACGTCAGAGTGTTTTCTTTCCAAAGCTGTCAATTATATGCATAGTCGAGCATCTTTTCGTGTTCTCCCACTTAAAAAGATGAGAGAGGCATGTAATTTTCATCATAGGTACACTTCAACTATGACAGACAAAATGAGAAAAAAAATCCATAAAATCACATTTTAGGATTTTTTATGAATTTTTTTGCAAATTATGGTGGAAAATAAGTATTTGGTCACCTACAAACAAACAAGATTTCTGGCTCTCACAGACCTGTACCTTCTTCTTTAAGAGGCTCCTCTGTCCTCCACTCATTACCTGAATTAATGGCACCTGTTTTGAACTTGTTATCAGTATAAAAGACACCTGTCCACAACCTCAAACAGTCACACTCCAAACTCCACTAGGGGCGGCAGGGTAGCCTAGTGGTTAGAGCGTTGGACTAGTAACCGGAAGGTTGCGAGTTCAAACCCCCGAGCTGACAAGGTACAAATCTGTCGTTCTGCCCCTGAACAGGCAGTTAACCCACTGTTCCCAGGCCGTCATTGAAAATAAGAATTTGTTCTTAACTGACTTGCCTGGTTAAATAAAGGTAAAATAAAAAAATAAAAAAAATAAACTATGGCAAAATTGTAGACCTGCACCAGACTGGGAAGACTGAATCTGCAATAGGTAAGCAGCTTGGTTTGAAGAAATCAACTGTGGGAGCAAATATTAGGAAATGGAAGACATACAAGACCACTGATAATCTCCCTCGATCTGGGGCTCCATGCAGATCTCACCCCGTCGGGTCAAAATGATCACAAGAACGGTGAGCAAAAATCCCAGAACCACACGGGGGGACCTAGTGAATGACCTGCAGAGAGCTGGGACCAAAGTAACAAAGCCTACCATCAGTAACTCACTACGCCGCCAGGGACTCAAATCTTGCAGTGCCAGACGTGTCCCCCTGCTTCAGCCAGTACATGTCCAGGCCCGTCTGAAGTTTGCTAGAGAGCATTTGGATGATCCAGAAGAAGCTTGGGAGAATGTCAGATGAAACCAAAATAGAACTTTTTGGTAAAAACTCAACTCAACTCGTGTTTGGAGGTGTTTGGAGGACAACGAATGCTGAGTTGCATCCAAAGAACACCATACCTACTGTGAAGCATGGGGGTGAAAACATGCTTTGGGGCTGTTTTTCTGCAAAGGGACCAGGACGACTGATCCGTGTGAAGGAAAGAACGAATGCGACCATGTATCATGAGATTTTGAGTGAAAACCTCCTTCCATCAGCAAGGGCATTGAAGATGAAACGTGGCTGGGTCTTTCAGCATGACAATGATCCCAAACACACCGCCCGGGCAACGAAGGAGTGCCTTCGTAAGAAGCATTTCAAGGTCCTGGAGTGGCCTAGCCAGTCTCCAGATCTCAACCCCATAGAAAATCTTTGGAGGGAGTTGAAAGTCCGTGTTGCCCAGCAACAGCCCCAAAACATCACTGCTCTAGAGGAGATCTGCATGGAGGAATGGGCCAAAATACCAGCAACAGTGTGTGAAAATCTTGTGAAAACTTATAGAAAACGTTTGACCTCTGTCATTGCCAACAAAGGGTATATAACAAAGTATTGAGATAAACTTTTGTTATTGACCAAATACTTATTTTCCATCATAATTTGCAAATAAATTCATTAAGAAATCCTACAATGTGATTTTCTGGATTTTTTTTTCTAATTTTGTCTGTCATAGTTGAAGTGTACCTATGATGAAAATTACAGGCCTCTCTCATCTTTTTAAGTGGGAAAACTTGCACAATTGGTAGCTGACTAAATACTTTTTTGTCCCGCTGTATATGCTGTACTCAAAACCATCTACTGCATCTTGCTTATGCCGTTCTGTACCATCACTCATTCATATATCTTTATGTACATATTCTTCATCCCTTTACACTTGTGTGTATTAGGTAGCTGTTGTGAAATTGTTAGGTTAGATTACTCGTTGGTTATTACTGCATTGTCGGAACTAGAAGGACAAGCATTTCGCTACACTCGCATTAACATCTACTAACCATGTGTATGTGACAAATACAATTTGATTTGATTTGACTGTCCTCTCAGAGGGCTCTCATGTCTATTCCTGCCTCATCCCATGGATGCTTCCACAGAGCATGTACACAATGCAGGCAAGTATGCAAGCCTCACAAGCCTCTGGAAGCACAGGGAGACAGTCTATAGTACTATATATTTATGTAATATATATATCATCTCACATCAACAATACTCTCTTACTGTACTTTCCCAAGGATTATATAACTAGCAATATTCATTACTGTTGCATTTCATGCTAGTGAGGGCCGAGAATACACTTTCACATAGGTACATGGTTGCACAGGCCATCAGTGTCTTAACAGCGAGATTTTCCAAGGCAGAATACTCTGAGTGCAGCCAAATCCAGAAATCTGGCAGTGGCTTCTGATTAGATTCAATCTTTGCAGAACGGCTTGTTGCAATTTCAATGAAGCTCTCTTGTTCAGATATCGGTAAGTGGACCAGAAGCAGGGCATGAAAGGGATAACGAATCCAGTTGTTTGTGTGGTCTGTTTCAGGAAAGTACCTGCGTAACTCACTCAGGTGCTTCACTATCTCACAGTTGACATTGTCCGTAAGCTTGAGTTAATTTGCAGACAAAAAAATAATACAATGATGGAAAGACCTATGCGTTGTCCTTGTTAATGTAGACAGAAAAGAGCTCCAACTTAATCATTTTGTTCCGCACATTGAATCCTAGATTCAGATCATTCAGGCGAGAAAAAACATGACCCAGTCGTGTGAGAAACTCGTCATCATGCAAACGGTGAGACAAGCGAAAATGGTCAGTAAAGAAAACTTTAAGCTCGTCTCTCATTTAAAAAAAATTGTCAATAACTTGTCTCTTGATAACCAGCGCACTTCTGTATGTTGTAAAATTGATACATGGTCGCTGCCCATATCATTGCATAGTGCAGAAAATACAGCCCTGCACAACCTGTAATTTAAATTGATTTTTATTTGTAATTCATGTAATTGCCTTACACAAAATAGTCCAAATTGGTGAAATGAAAAAAAAAATATTGACTCAAAAATGTTAAAATAAAAAGATAATGGTGCGTGCATATGTATTCACCTCCTTTGCTATGAAGCCCCTAAATAAGATCTGCTGCAACCAATTACCTTCAGAAGTCACATAATTTGTTAAATAAAGTCCACCTGTGTTCAATCTAAGTGTCACATGATCTGTCACATGATCTCAGTATACATACACCTGTTCTGAAAGGTCCCAGAGTCTGCAACACCACTAAGCAAGAGGCACCACCAAGCAAGCGGCACCACCAAGTAAGCGGCACCATGAAGACCAAGGAGCTCTCCAAACAGGTCAGGGACAAAGTTGTGAAGTACAGATCAGGGTTGGGTTATAAAAAAAATATCAGAAACTTTGAACATCCCACAGAGCACCATTAAATCCATCATTAATCAGAGAGGCAACAAAGATACCAAAGATAACCCTGAAGGAGCTGCAAAGCAACACAGGGGAGATTGGAGTATCTGTCCATGGGACCACTTTAAGCCGTACACTCGACAGAGCTGGGCTTTACAGATGAGTGGCCAGAAAAAAGTCATTGCTTAAAGTGTTCGCCAAAAGGCATGTGGGAGACTCCCCAAACATATGGAAGAAGGTACTCTGGTCAGATGAGACTAAAATTGAGCTTTATGGCAATCAAGATAAACGTTATGTCTGGCGCAAAACCAACACTTTTCATCACCCTGGAAATACAGTACATCCCCAAAGTGAAGCATGGTGGTGGCAGCATCATGCTGTTGGGATGTTTTTCTTCAGCAGGGACTGGGAAACTGGTCAGAATTGAAGGAATGATGGATGGTGCTAAATACAGGGAAATTCTTGAGGGAAACCTGTTTTAGTCTTCCAGAGATTTGAGACTGGGACGGCGATTCACCTTCCAGCAGGACAATGACCCTAAGCATACTGCTAAAGCAACATAAACATCTATATGTTTATGGGGAAACATTTAAATGTCTTGGAATGGCTTAGTCAAAGCCCAGACCTCCATCCAATTGAGAATCTGTGGTACGACTTAAAGGCTGCCGTACACCAGCGGAACCCATCCAACTTGAACTGGAGAAGTTTTGCCTTGAAGAATGGGCAAAACTCCCAGTGGTTAGATGTGCAAAGCTTAGAGACATACCCCAAGAGACTTGCAGCTGTAATTGCTGTTAAAAGATGGCTCTACAAAGTATTGACTTTGGGGAGAGGGTGGGGGGGAGGTGGAGGGTGAATAGTTATGCATGCTCAAGTTTTCTGTCTCATTTCTTGCTTGTTTGATAATAAAAAATATTTTGAATCTTCAAAGTGGTAGGCATGTTGTGTAAATCAAATGATACAAACCAGCCAAAAACATCAATTTTAATTCCAGGTTGTAAAGGCCCCAAAATAGGAAAAATGCCAAGGGTGGTGAATACTTTCGCAAGCCACTGTACACGTGAGTTCAGGGGCCTTGTTTTAACAAAGTTAACCATTTTCACTGTCGTGTCCAAAATGTCTTTCAAGCTGTCAGGCATTCCCTTGGCAGCAAGAGCCTCTCGGTGGATGCTGCAGTGTACCCAAACTCCATCGGGAGCAACTGCTTGCACGCGCGGTACAACTCCACTATGTCTCCCTGTCATGGCTTTTGCGCCAAGGGCAGTACATATACCAGCACATCTTTACCACCAAAATCTATTTGATGTCACAAAGCTGTCAAGTACTTGTCTTCCTTAATTGACCCCCATAAATGTAACGGACATATACCAGGAGTTGTGCCAGGTCCACCACGTCTGTTGACTCATCCAGCTGTAAGGCATAGTATTCACTGGCTTGTTTGTGAAGCAGTAATTCTTTCAAAACATCTCCTGACATGTCACTGATGCATCGTGAAAAAGTGTTGTTTGATGAAGGCATTGTCTGTTTCGTTCTTTTGGCCTTTTCCCCAAGCATTGTCCCAGCCATATCCGCGGCAGCAGGAAGAATAAAGTCCTCCACAATAATATGGGGCTTGCCTGTCCTAGCCACTAGGTAGCTCACCATATAAAATGCTTCTAGCCCTTTTTTATGAATGGTATCTGTTTCTTTTATACATGTCTTACTACTCGAAAATCTTAATTCTCGCTCAAAAAACTTCCGTGGCATATTTTTCAAATTGCATGTTTTGTTTCTAAATGGCTGTGTAAGAGTGAAGGCTTCATTGAGTTGTGAGATAGTATTTTTGCACATATAACACACTGTGGATGAGGAAATGCAATACTCCCAATATAAGTGAACCCCAAATCAATGTAGTTCTTATATTTGCGCCTCTTCGATGGTCCAACATCCCTGTCTGTTGTTCGGTGCTTTCCCGGGTAAGGGGGCAGTAGCTCTTCGGCTGCATCAGATTCACAACTGTCAGTGTCCATGCTAGCTGGGCAAACAACGAATGTAGAATTACTGATGCTAGCAATGGATGTGCTCGTGGAAGGAGAACAATGTGTCATCGACAGGTGCAGGAGTAGTACTGCTGGTAGTAGCAGTACTTCAAGTAGAGCTGGTGTGTGTCTCTACCAGCTCTACTTACTTTTTTCTACCAGCGGGCCTTACTTTTTTATCCAATTTCAAGCAAACGGAATGAGCAGCAGCTACGTTTGGCTACATACGTAAATTGAATTCCCGTGATGGAGTAACGGTTGATGTGATTTGACGTTAATTATTTGACTAGGCCACCTGGATTTGACATTGTGTTGTTATTTAACTAGATTTAATTTTAGTTTTGGCAGTGAATCGAGGCTACCCCCGATGGCATTGCGCATGCCGCTGTTTGGGAATACCTGGTGATAATATCATGATAATATCAAACAAGCACTTCCATGTGTTGATTAAATTATGCCACAGCTGACAAGTGTGTTTGACGTGTAAATTGATTAATGTTAATTTTACTGCTTTTGCTAACACAAATTAACATGACTAAATCAGTTTTATTCAGTTCACCCTTGGTTCATAGATCTACAGTACAGCATATTGAGAGATCCTAGCCTCGTCCCACTGACTGACGGCGGGCGCATTTACCTTTGACGATGAGTTCAGCGAAGTTGGAGACCCCAGAGCCCCTGGAGGACTGAGTGACACATCGGTACAGGTCCTGGTTGTTGCACTGCACACTGTCCACCTGTAATGACGCCACAAAGCGCCGGTGACTCAGGTGCTTGACCAAGGCTGTAGATGTCACGTCCCCACTGTGCCTCTGGAGAGAGAAAACAGGATGGGTCAAATATAAACAGGCACACAAAAACACATGCCGACAACCATCTGTGGAGATCAGTGGACAAAGGGCTGGAAAATGGGCCGCACCAAAAGAACGCATGGTTGCCAAGAAAGCAGTTAGTTTTCCTAGATTCGTAAAATGTGTGTGCAGCGTTTGTGTGTTGGAGTCACTTTTAATTATTAATTGATCTACCGTTTCTATGATAGGCCACTGTAATCTATGGTACCATTCTGCTCATCTGATGAAGGTGCACATGGATCAGATTCAAACTTTGAAGACTGAGATTGAGTCATTGAAGACAGACCAGTAGAAAGAGAAACATCATCTGAGGGCAGAGATATGGGTGACAGCTAATGCATTGGTCCAGAGCCAGACGACATTGGCGGAGAGTTGAGAAATGACGCGTTGAATAGAGCGAGGAATGAGATCTCACAATCCAAGTCACAGTCCATGCCAGGGACACCTGTGAGCTCTGGAATGATATCTCACAATCCAAGTCACAGTCCATGCCAGGGACACCTGTGAGCTCTGGAACTCCACCACCTCTGAGACAAGCATGGAGAAACTAAAATGTTCAATTATATTCCATGATATTCTTAAAATATATGTGTTGGCTGAATATCAGCAGGTGATGTCTGCTAAATAATCAAGTTGATTGCACAGTCATAAAGCCTCGGCACCTACATAAAGCTCTGTGTGGGCGACCTCATGCAACTGCAAAATGTTGGATAAAGCATACACTGTACAGTATTGTATTTCTTCATCAGCATCTTTATGATTTTGTTAATAAAATGATGATAAAAAATGATTAAAAAAATACTCTTTCAAAATGCAGATGTTTATGTATCCATAATGAATTACTATGGGAATTACTGAATTGCAGAAATATTGGAACTAAGTTGACTAATGCAGGTAAACAAATTGTTGCTTACTGGAAAATACTCTTTCAAACACACAATGTCACATTGTTCAGCACCATTATGGCTATTAGCAGGTAGCTGGACAATAGACTTGCCTAGAAGGAGGGTAGGGGGAGAGTTATATCGTCAAATGTATTTCTTAGTTAGGTTGACTGTATCAAAACCGTCCGTGATCGGTTGCAATTTTAGTTTAATCCACCAGAAAAAAACAAAAACAAATAATACAACAAAAATTATTATTATTATGTATCACTTCCGACCGTGATTGGGAGTCCCATAGGGCGGCACACAATTGGCCCAGCGTTTCTCTCCCTCTAAAAACAGAAATAAATATTTTGGCCTTTACAAATATTATTTTGGCCTTTATTCAGATTACAATTGCTCACTTAGTTTTTTTTTTTTAAACAAAGTAACCTCCAAAATATTGGTATATATTATCAAGTAGATGGCACAGTCATATAGCCCGGCACCTACATAAAGCTGAGGGACTCACTCATTCATGGCTTTGGATCCTAATAAACAAGGACCAACATTCTTTCTGATCGTCTTTAATAAAGAATTGTTTTGGTTATCCTGACCTGGACACCATTTACAGTATTATAATAGCCCTCCTGATTGGCGCAGCGATCTAAGATGCTGCATAACAGTGCAAAATGAGATGCTACAGATGCAAGTTCACTACCCATGTCGGCTGCCACTGGGAGACCCATATGTAATTATTGGTGGTCACATCATTGAAATAAATATTTTTCAATATACTGTAGGCCTACCGTAGGCGACATGAGTCTCACTAGTGTTGAGTAATGTGTTGTTAAAAGTGGTTTAGTTCTTATTTATTTAAAGAGCATATTGAAGTTAGAAGCAGTTACCTACAACTATTTTAGCACCATTTTGCACTGCTCTGAGACAAGCATGGGGACTGGTCTTGATAAGTCAATGAGATTTTTATCTTCACTGAATCTCCATTTGGGTGTTGGCTTGACTACAATTATACAATTAGGGTGAATAATGTTATGCTGTTAGTGTAACCTTTGTTTAACTAGCCAAGTCAGTTACAACTTCTTATTTATCTACAGCCTACTCCTTCCTCCCAATCAGGGAAACAAACCCCAGTCTCCCACGTGTCCGTATGACACGGGGATAATTTAGCTAAATAGCCCAGTACTGTAGCCTACTCCCGACCATCACGTTATACAGCTAAATATTTTCCAGAGAGTTTTTCATTTTTCTTGGTATAGAAACACCATAATATTAATCAAATTAATTAAGCAACATTTCTTAAAATCAGTTCCATATACGATGTTCTTACAAAAAAAGGTTTTAAACTCTTGAGTACAGTCACTATTGAAGGCTACCAAATGTTTCTCAAATATCCCCGCTGGTGGTCAAACTAGCACAAACTAGATTTAATAGTTATTATGGCTGACACTTAAATAACCTGCCATTGAATTTTGCAGCACCATGCAAGCTGCGCTGCAGTACATTGCAACTTTTAAAGGATGAACCACTATCGCTCCACAAAAAAAAACTACTTCAAGGTCTCAGAGCAAGTGATATCACCAATTGAAACACTACTAGCACACACCACTAACTAACTAACTAGCCATTTCACACCGGTTACACTCACTGCTCTTTGACCACCTCCTCCACAGCCACCCCAGCAGCTGGGCAGAGCCCAACTGAGTGATCCAATGTAACATTAATGCTTCCGTCCCTCTCCTTGCCCCAACCTGGGCTCGAACCAGGGACCCTCTGAACACATTAACCTTTCTAGCGCAGGTGTTCCGCTGAAAAGGCAGCGCACGAAATTCTAAAAGATTTTTTAAAAATATGTAACTTTCACACATTAACAAGTCCAATACAGCAAAGGAAAGATAAACATCTTGTTAATCTACCCACTGTGTCCGATTTCAAAAAGGCTTTACAGCGAAAGCACAATATATGATTATGTTAGGTCAGAGCAAAGTCACCAAAACACACAGCCATTTTTTCAGCAAAGATAGGAGTCACAAAAGCAGAAATATAGATTAAATTAATCACTAACCTGATGATCTTCATCAGATGACACTCATAGGACATCATGTTACTCAATACATACATGCATGTTTTGTTCGGTAATGTGCATATTTATATCCAAAAATCTCAGTTAACATTGGCGCGTTACGTGCAGTAATGTTTTGAATCCAAAACATCCAGTGATTTTGTAGATAGCCACATCATTTCACAGAAATATTCATAATAAACATTGATAAAAGATACAAGTGTTATTCACAGAATTAAAGATAGACTTCTCCTTAATGCAACCGCTGTGTCAGATTTCAAAAACACTTTACGGAAAAAGCATAATCTGAGTACGGCGCTCAGAGCCCAATCCAGCCAAAGAAATATCAGCCATGTTGGAGTCAACAGAAGTTAGAAATAACATTATAAATATTCACTTACCTTTGATGATCTTCATCAGAATCCACTCCCAGGAATCCCAGTTCGACAATAAATGACTGATTTGTTCCATAAAGTCCATCATTTATGTCCAAATAGCCACTTGTTGTTAGTGTGTTCACAGCCCATTAATCCATCTTCATGAGGTGCTCCTGTTCCTGTGCATTCCGATCAAGGTCATCAAAGGTAAGTGAATATTTATAACGCTATTTCTGACTTTCGTGACACCTCTCCTTCTTTGGAAAATGGCTGGATGTTTTTCTGTGACTAGCGCTGACCTAACAAGGTGTGCTTTCGCCGTAAAGCCATTTTGAAATCTGACACAGCGGTTGCATTAAGGAGAAGTTCATCTATATTTCCATGTATAACACATTTCTGTAATTTGATGTGGCTCTCTGCACTTTCACCGGATGTTTGTTTGAGACAATGCATTTCTGATCATAACACACCAATTTCAAATGAGGTTTTTGGAAATAAAGATTAACTTTATCGAACAAAACACACATTTATTGTGTAACATGAAGTCCTGTGAGTGCCATCTAATGAAGATCATCAAAGGTTAGTGATTAATTTAATCGCTATTTCTGATTTTTGTGAGCCCTCTCCTTGGCTGGAAAATGGATGTATGGTTTTCTGTGACTAGGTGCTGACCTAACATAATCATTTGGTGTGCTTTCGCCGTAAAGCCTATTTGAAATTGGAGACTGTGGCTGGATTTACAAGAAGTTTATCTTTACAATGGTGTAAAATACTTCTATGTTCGAGGAATTTTAATTATGGGATTTCAGTTGTTTTGAATTTGGCACCCTGCAATTTCACTTGCTGTTGGCGAGGTGGGACGCTACCGTCCCACATATCCCAGAGAAGTTAATGCGAGTGTAGCAAAATGCTTATGCTTCTAGTTCCGACAGTTTTGTCACACAACAAAACATGCCAGAGATGTCTCAGGTTGAGGGAACAAGCAATTGGCATGCTGACAGCAGGAATTTCCACCAGAGCTGTTGCCAGAGAATTTAACGTTGATTTCTCTACCATAAGCCGAGGTGGCTTATTGTTGTTTTAGAGAATTTGGAATTAAGTCCAACTAGCCTAACAACCGCAGACCACGTGTAACCACGCCAGCCCAGGACATCCACATCTGAATTTCTACACAAACTGTCAGAAACCGTCTCAGGGAAGCTCATCTGCATGCTCATCGCCCTCAGGATCTTGACCTGACTGCTGTTCAGCATCGTAATCGACTAATCGAGAAGTGTGCTCTTCATGGATTCAACTGTACCGAGCAAATGGCAGACAGCGTGTTTGGCAGAGCAGTTTGCTGATGTCAACATTGTGAACAGAGTGCCCCATGGTGGCGATGGGGTTAAGCTATGGACAACGAACATAAGCCATGCACAACGAACACAATTTTATCTTATCTATGGCAATTTGAATGCACAGAGATACCGTGATGAGATCCTTAGTCCCATTGTCGTGCCATTCATCCTCCGCCATCACCTCATGTTTCAGCATGATATTACACGGCCCCATGTCACAAGGATCTGTACGCAATTCCTGGAAACTGAAAATGTTCAAGTTCTTCCATGGTCTGCATACTCACAAGACATGTCACCCATTGAGCATGTTTGGGTATGCTCTGGATCGACATGTACGACAGTGTGTTCTAGTTCCCACCAATATCAAGCAACTTCGCACAGCCATTGAACAGGAGTGGGACAACATTCCACAGGTCACAATCAACCGACTGATCAACTCTATGCGAAGGAGATGTGTTGTGCCTCATGAGGCAAATGGTGGTCATTTAAGATACTGACTGGTTTTCTGATCCACGCCCCTACCTTTTTTAAGGTATCTGTGGCCAACCGATGCATATTTGTATTCCCAGTCATGTGAAATCCAGAGATTAGGGCCTAATTTATTTATTTAAATTGCCAGATTTCCTTATATGAACTGTAGCTCAGTAAAATCTTTGAAATTGTTAATTTAGATTTTTGTTCAGTATAACAACACTTATTTCACTCCATGCACCGATTGAGGAGCATGCAGCCTTTCTGCGCAACAGGTGATATTCCATCCAACCCTGTTCCTGCAACCAGACAGTGCTTAATTTGTGTAACCAAGTGAAATCTGGTCGGGAACATGTTTTCACAACAATACATATTGTATTACATTCTTGACAGCACCTCTCTCTGACCACTCTAGAAAGGAGAAAGAGGAGATGGAAATGCACAGTGGTGCGATATTCTGTAGCTAAAGGTAATGTGTCAGCCTATTAATTATAAAAAATATTTAAAAAATTCCCTAATTCTAGGCTATTCAAAATCAAATATAAATTCACTATAATTGTAGGTTAACTTTGTAAGCCCCCCTGCACAATCAATGAACCAACAGCATTGCCTTGGCCTATATTATATTCTCTCTCAGACTCATGGATAGAACGTTTAGAGCGTAGCATAAGGTAACCAGTCCATCCAGTATGCATAATAATACAGTCCACACTCAAAGGCGATTACTAGAATTTGTTTAATTTTGGTGTATCGGCTAGACCAAGTATGTTTTTCTGCCGTGCGTAATATGCAATAGGCTATTAGGAGATGTATTGTATAATGACACAATCATTATTTTAATTCAGGCTTTTTGGGGGGGGATTGGGCTCATACACTAAGTCTATAAAACATTGTTCGTTCCATGACATATACTGACCAGATGAATTCAGGTGAAAGCTATGATCTCTTATAGATGTCACTTGTTAAATCCAATTCAATCAGTATAGATGAAGGGGAGGAGACAGGTTAAAGAAAGATTTTTAAGCCTTGAGACAATTGAGACATCAATTGTGTATGTGTGCTATTCAGAGGGTGAATGAATGGGCAAGACAAAATATTTAAGTGCCTTTGAACAGAGTATGGTAGTAGGTGCCAGGCTCACTGGTTTGTGTAAAGAGCTGCAATGCTTCTGGGCTTTCAAGCTCAACAGTTTCCCGTGTGTATCAAGAATGGTCCACCACCCAAAGGACATCCAGCCAGCTTGACACAACTGTGGGAAACATTGGAGTCAACATGATCCAGCATTCCTGTGGAATGCTTTCGACACCTTGTAGAGTTCATGCCCAAGTTCCTAATGGTTGGTATACTCAGTGTATATAGGCCTATGCTTACACATAAGCTCTAATATGCGTATGGGTGTTTTGAATTAATCCTCACCTTAAAAGTGCTGTCCATTTCTTTGTGCTGGGCTTTGAAACAACATCCACAACATTTGTTCATCCACAACATCTTCTTAAACCAGCTAAACGGAGTGCAATATTTGAGGCAGGCTGCATAGTAAGATTATTGTTCCCTTGGTGGAGCCATGACACTCAGCTAACAACATAATAACCTAATATGTTTCAATTATTGCTATCCAGGCCATTTAAGTTGAGTGATTAAAAAGGATGATTGTCCAGCAGCACGCAATTAAAATGGCAGGGGTCATCCCTCTGACTTAAACATGTACAATGACAATCAGGAACCTTTAATACAAACAAATTAAATCTTGTCAAGATAATAATGACTATGAAAGCAATGTTGGTTATCAGGGCCATTAGTTAATTCAGTGCAGGCGCCGGTAGTCAGTCCTCTTTTGTGTCCATACTGTAGCAATATAGGATGTTATCACCACCCAGCACTATAAGTGCATTCCTGATGGGCTTAATATTTCACCCTTTAGCCACTCTAATGTGGAGTATTGCAGATGAATAGCAGGGTGTAAGCTTTCATGTTTTGGTACAGGGCAAAAGGAAACGAAACAGAGAAAATGACTCTGACACCAGTGCTCTTCAAAGCCAGAATATATCACGGAGAAGGAGTGGGCATGACAAATGTAGAGTGGGCGCATGAGAAAAAATAACAAAAACAAAAGAGATTACCGGTGCTGGGAAAGAAAGCTGCAGTAGAGATGTTGTTGAATGAAAGGAGGTATCCCACTGAACCCTCCAAGGCATTTCTCACAATGTTGTATTCCATTATCACCACAAGTATCCTTCAAGCCTACAGTCTCAATAACAGGCAACCTTGAGCCTAAAAATAAGCTAACGTTTAGGCCAAGGCCTTTCCCAGTGTTTGAAATAGCAGGCTTGCCTATCAACACATTCCTCTCTCTCTTTCTTTTTAATTGAAAAACAGCTGTTGAGTAAACAGAATCAGTCTCAGAGAGCACGTAGGCCCGGGGTCCTCTGGGAAGCAAGTAGGTTGAGCTAGGCCCCTTCTCTGTGTTTTGATAACTCATCATGTGGGGTTCTAGAGTGGTCTGAGACACTGCATCTCAGTGCAAGAGGCGTCACTGCAGCACCTGGTTCGAATCCAGGCAGCATCACATCCGGCCGTGATTGGGAGTCCCATAGGGCGGTGTACAATTGGCCCAGCGTTGTCCATCATTGTAAATAACAATTTGTTCTAACTGACTTGCCTAGTTAAATAAAGGTAAAATAAAAAGTATTTGTGCTGTCCAAAGCCACGGTGGACATGTTTGCTCACGAAAGTCGCAGACCACACAAGCCCCAGCTGTCACAAGTAAACAAACTCTGATGAGGGTCAAGCAGTGACAACCAGTCTGGTCTGGTGGTCATACCAAACCAAACCCTCAATCATAGACTTCAGTGGCCACTGCCCATGACTTACTTCTTTTATCTGTTTAGTTTTTTCTGCCTCCACTAAAGGATATTAGGGAAATCAGGTTAATCAAATAAGCCTGAGAAGGAGTATGTAAACAATCAGGGTGGAGCGAATTACTAAGAAAACTAATCAAAATTATCTGTTTAGTCTGGCAGGAGTTGGCATGGTGAGACTAGGTCGCAGCTGGTGCTCACAGCAGATGCAACAATCAAACGAAAACAACAAAACAACATGAAGGGGAAGCAACCTCATCTAAAATGGTAGCCGTGACACACAGACATGTATCTCCTCATGCTGGGGAAGGCAGGCTTCGAAGAGCCTTGAGGACTTTTGTTATTGCGAATGTTAGTGCCATCATGACAGCTCCCTACTGGAGGAATATGTCCTTGTGATGTGACAAAATGGTTTGTCTGATATCATTCTCACTTGGATGTTAGAGTTTTTGAACGTTGAAGGAAGGACAGGGTCTCAAAGTTGAAGATGATGATGTGCACTGTGTCTCAAGGCTTGCATGGTGTAAGTAACACATACTGTAAGAGGTGGTGGTAAGAGTCGTGGATGTGTGGTAATTGCTGTGAGAGACAGAGGCTGTAAAACAAAAGACTATCACAATTCTCTTTGAAACCTTCCATCAGGCCTTCATATGTGAGATTTTTAAAACCAATGCATGTTATTCACTCAGACATACACTGCAGTGGCCTTCCTGACCTTCAGAGGGATGGAATTTGCATGAATAAAGCATACAAGTGGGAAAAAGGGATATTAAAAACAGAGCCCTCTATTTGGATAAAGGAAGAAGGCTGTGAAGAAAGCAGAGCACTGTGATTTCATGAGCAAACTGGATTTTCAAAGGTGCTGGGCTGGAGAGTCTTCAAGGCTGGAGCGTAGCATTAAAACTCTCCCCAATGCTCTGCTGAATTTGAATACTAACACAAGCATGCTTATACAGTTGAAGTCAGAAGTTTACATACACCCTAGTCAAGTACATTTAAACTCAGTTTTTCACAATTCCTGACATTTAATCCAAGTAAAGATTCCCTGTTTTAGGTCAGTTAGGATCACCACTTTATTTTAAGAATGTGAAATGTCAGAATAATAGTATTGAGAATTATTTATATCAGCTTTTATTTATTTATTCACATTCCCAGTGGGTACGTTTACATACACTCAATTAGTATTTGGTAGCATTGCCTTTAAATTGTTTAACTTGGGTCAAACATTTTGGGTAGCCTTCCACAAGCTTCCCACAATAAGTTGGGTGAATTTTGGCCCAATCCTCCTGACAGAGCTGGTGTAACTGATTGAGGTCAGGGCTTTGTGATGTCCACTCCAATACCTTGACTTCGTTGTCCTTAAGTCATTTTGCCACAACTTTGGAAGCATGCTTGCTGTCATTGTCTATTTGGAAGACCCATTTGCAACCAAGCTTTAACTTCCTGACTGATGTCTTGAGATGTTGCTTCAATATATTCACATAGTTTTCCTACCTTATGATGCCATCTATTTTGTGAAGTGCACCAGTCCCTCCTGCAGCAAAGCACCCCCACAACATGATGCTGCCACCCCCGTTCTTCAAGGTTGGGACAGTGTTCTTCGGCTTGCAAGCCTCCCCTTTTTCCTCCAAACATAATGATGGTCATTATTGCCAAACAGTTCAGAGGACATTTCTCCAAAAAGTATGTCCCCATATGCAGTTGCAAACCATAGTCCGGCTTTTTTATTGTGGTTTTGGAGCAGTTGCTTCTTCCTTGCTGAGCGGCCTTTCAGGTTATGTCGATATAGGACTTTTTACTGTGGATGAAGATCATTTTGTACCTGTTTCCTCCAGCATCTTCACAATGTCCTTTGCTGTTGTTCTGAGATTGATTTGCACTTTTCGCACCAAAGTACATTCATCTCTAGGAGACAGAACACTCTTCTTTCTGAGCAGTATGATGGCTACATGTCCCATGGTGTTTATACTTACGTACTATTGTTTGTACAGATGAACATGGTACCTTCAGGCATTTGTAAATAGCTCCCAAGGATGAACCAGACTTGTGGAGGTCAATAAAAAAATGCTGAGGTCTTGGCTGATTTATTTAGATTTTCCAATGATGTCAAGCAAAGAAGCACTGAGTTTGAAGGTAGGCCTTGAAATACATCCACAGGTACACCTCCAATTGACTCAAATGATGTAAATTAGCCGATCAGAAGCTTCTAAAGCCATAACATAATTTTCTGGAATTTTCCAAGCTGTTTAAAGGCACAGTCAACTTAGTGTATGTAAACTTCTGACCCATTGAAATTGTGATACAGTGAATTATAAGTGAAATAATCTGTCTGTAAACAATTGTTAGAAAAATTACTTGTATCATGCACAAAGTAGATGTCCTAAACGACTTGCCAATACTATAGTCTGAAATTTGTGGAGTGGTTGAAAAACGAGTTTTAATGGCTCCAACCGAAGTGTATGCAAACTTTCGACTTCAACTGTAATTCAAAGACACTCACCCATCGTTTCAAGTTTCCCTCTTTAATGGTGTGACCACAAACACACTTCAAGTAGAACTCAAAAGTGCTGGTATTCCCAAAGAGACCTGCATTCAAATAATATTTGGTTTCTTTGAAATACTTCAGCTGCGCTTGATCGAGCTTGCCTGGCTCAATAGAACTAATGTAATAGTTGAAAATGAACGCAAAAGTGCACTTTTGGCACTCCAGACAGGCTCAATCAAACTCTCAGTGTTTGAAAGAAAAGTGTTTGAAAGAAAATAAATACTACAGATGTGCCCTCCAAATCCCCACTGACCTCCAGTAGGAACCTCTCAGCTTCCGATGCCCGGCCCGATGCCACACACTGGAAGGTGGCATTCTGCCCAACGTTGACCTCCTCATCCCCCAGCCGGGAGAAGTGGGGCGCCTTATCTGTAGGAACAGAATGAGAGAGTAGAAATCAAAGGACTGCTGTGCCATGACAGACAGCCAATCACAATGCCAGCCACCCAGACCAACAAAATAAATGCTTTTATTTAAAATACGTTTTACAAAGTTATGTGTGGCAAAACGCTCATGTTCTTCATTTCGAGGGATTTGCAGCTATACTAAGGCTCCCGAGTGGCGCAGCGGTCTGAGGCACTGCATTTCAGTGCTAGAGGCGTCAATACAGACCCTGGTTCTATCCCGGGCTGTATCACAACCAGCTGTGATCAGGAGTCCCATAGGGCAGCTCACAATTGGCCCAGCATAGTCCTGGTTAGGGGAGAGTTTGGCCGGGGTAGGCTGTCATTGTAAAATAAGAATTTGTCTTAACTGACTTGCCTAGTTAAATAAAAATAAAATACTACATTTCGTGATTTCTAAAGAGCTGCAGTAAATTTTCATAAATCAGACGTTGTTCAGCTTCCTTACCAGTGTGAGATGTGTGTGACTGTGAAAGAACAGCTTTTCACATTATACAACAACGTAATTCAAACTTTTATAGTTATTTAGATAAGAATCAGAGACTAATTTTCTCCCATGAAGGATATCACCGCTGTTTGGAGAAGGACTCATTGACATATTGCTTGTTCTCTCCCTTTATTGTCCTACAATAAACCCATAAAGAGAAGTCATCCAATACACAACCTAGAAATTAATTGCTGGTGGCTAATATTCTCAACAACCTTTCACCGTGGCGATACGTCATAACACGGGCATCAATGGAAGTTAGGTGAACATCCTTTAGCCAGATCACCAGACCCCAGAGAAATCAGGCTCAAGAACATTGTTGCTGATGTCATGACTGTCCTGATCAGTTCAGGTTACAGGAGACCACAACCCTACAGATTATCTCTCAACCCCAACAGAGGAGGAGAGATCTAGGGGTCTGAAGATGTGGGGGTTTTATGACCCCTCACACCCCTGGTAAATCTCAGGCCACAGACAAATTCCTTTGTCCTGTTACTATGGAGAACCAGCCTCAGAACATTAAACATTAAATAAAGGGACTTTAGAACAATGGTTTTAGTCAGCCACAATGGTGGTCATGACGATAGATGGAATATGAAAATGTATGTAATTTTTGTTTTGTTATTAAAGGTGACGTTATTACGAAAACATTGTAACGTGAAGAGTTTTCCTAGTATATGTTTGATGTTTATACATTGTACGTTGTGTGGAAAATGTCCAAATCAAAGGGAATGTTTTGGTAAAGATGAAATGTTAAGTTAGTTGTCCAGAATTGGATTTGAGAAAAACCTAGACCTTGCTCTTAACTTGCTACGCCCAGAGAATTGCCCTAAAGGCGGTTACGCCCACTTCTGACCCAAGAGTATAAAACCTGTGAGTAAAGAATTTACAGAGAAGACTACGTGACCCAAGCTGCAGCCAAGGTCTAAAAAGTCAAAACGCAACGCAAGTTTGAAGACAAAGAAATATTTTTCTACCCAAGCTACGGATGAATAGCTGTGTCTAAGCGGGTGAATTCAAGTCGAACCACCTAGCCTCCATCTCTCATCGAATCGTGGTATCTACACTGTTTCATTCCAACGCTGTGAGCTCTGAGCTACAGAGCTGTTTGTCCTCAGAAGACACCTTCCAGAGCAAGGGTGAGGGAACAGACTCCTAAGCCAAAAGGACACTGACATCGGGAGGACGATCAGAGAGGTGCGCCGGAGAAGTGCGTCATCGAGCAGCTGAACAGTCCCCTGAACGATCCACGCAGAGAATCCTTGGAGACCTTCCCCACGTAATCACATCATTATATTCTGACCCATAAGAGCGGCAGTTTGGGGCAAGGCTAGGGTTAGAATAGCATAGCTGACAAATTCACCCAAATGTATATTTCTCTCGTGTACTTTCTTTTTTCTCTCTCTCTTTGAGAGATCACTTTTGACCAGCAGTACAGTATGTAGGGGGGCAAACATGTCACAGGGAGAGAGAAGCTTTGTCCAGGGTTTAAGCTCAGGCGTGTTAGCCACTGTCGTTACTGCTTTTCCCAGGAATGTTCTACTCCTCTAGGACTTACAGCACACTAAGCCTGTGGTATCCAAGATACACTGTGCACACAGTGAAAAACCACAGAGTGAACAAACCACCACGGGTCTTCTCCTAGAGAAGTGGTTCCCAAACTTTTTATAGTCCCGTACCCCTTCAAACATTCAACCTCCAACTGCGTACCCCCTCTAGCACCAGGGTCAGCGCACTCTCAAATGTTGTTTTTTGCCATCATTGTAAGCCTGCCACACACACACACTATACGGTACATTTCTTAAACATAAGAATGAGTGTGAGTTTTTGTCACAACCCGGCTCGTAGGAAGTGACAAAGAGTTCTTATAGGACCAGGGCACAAATAATAATATAATAATAATTAATCATTCTCTTTTTTAATCATCTTACATATAAAACCTTATTTGTTCATCGAAAATTGTGAATAACTCACCACAGGTTAACGAGAAGGCTGTGCTTGAAAGGATACACATAACGCTGCAATGTTGGGTTGTATTGGAGAGTTTCAGTCTTAAATCATTTTCCACACACAGACTGTGCCTGTATTTAGTTTTCATGCTAGTGAGGGCTGAGAATACACTCTCACATACTGTAAGTACGTGGTTGCAAAGGGCGTTAGTGTCTTAACAGCGAGATTTGCCAAGGCAGGATACTCTGAGCACAGCCCAATCCAGAAATTAAATTACATTTTCACAGAACCGCTTGTTGCAATTTCAATGAGGCTCTCTTGTTCAGAGATGGACTAGAGGCAGGGCATGAAAGGGATAACGAATCCAGTTGTTTGTGTTATCCGCTTCGGGAAAGTACCTGCATAATTGCGCACCCAACTCACTCAGGTGCTTCGCTATATCACATTTGACGTTGTCTGTAAGCTTGAGTTCATTTGCACACAAAAAATCATACTATGGAAAGATGATGGACCTGTGTGTTGTCCTTGAGTAACAGGGTTATATTGGTGACTCCCCTTGCCACTTCATTGTTAAGCCAAAGGGTTTTTGGTTTTACTTTTGTCTTGCCTTCACCAACTCAACATGGCATCTTATTGGCTGTATTGCGTGGCTTGCTAACGAGGGAGGATGTTTCAGTTAGAATCGTCCCAGTGAACAAGCACCAAACCAGCGTGCATGAGTGCAGAGTTGGATGGTGAGCCTTGCATTAAATGACATGCAATTTTGTGCTGTTTCTGTCAGAATAAATCTCCATGACTAGTGCCACAAGTTGGAGTTTGTGTCGATGATTTGATTGTACACAACGCAAGAAGAGTACTGTTATAGTAGTGCCATGACCGTTCTCCTGGATCAGATCATCGTTCGCTGGATTTCCATCTCAGAACATCACCGTGTTTGTTGTTCGAGAATCAAATAAGACGTTGCTGGTGCAGTTTATGGCAAACCATAAACAACTCATGAACATGCACATGTGGAACGGTCAGTAAGACACTAACAGATTACAGATGGTACGCAATTTAGGTCACAGTTATGAAAACTAAGGACACTAAAGAGGCCTTACTACTGACTCTGAAAAACACCAAAAGAAAGATGTCCAGGGTCCCTGCTCATCTGCGTGAACGTGCCTTAGGCATGCTGCAAGGAGGCATGAGGACTGCAGATGTGGCCAGGGCAATAAATTGCAATGTCCGTACTGTGAGACGCCTAAGACAGCGTTACAGGAAGACAGGATGGACAACTGATCGTCCTCACAGTGGCAGACCACGTGTAACAACACCTGTACAGGATATGTACATCCGAACACCACACCTGCGGGACAGGTACAGGATGGCAACAACAATTGCCCGAGTTACAGCAGGAACGCACAATCCCTCCATCAGTGCTCAGACTGTCCACAATAGGCTGAGAGAGGCTGGACTAAGGGCTTGTAGGCCTGTTGTAAGGCAGGTCCTCACTAGACATCACCAGCAAAAACGTTGCCTATGGGCACAAACCTACCATGACTGGACCAGACAGGACTGGCAAAAAGTGCTCTTCGCTGACGGGTTGTGGTTTGGTCTCACCAGGGGGGATGGTCGGATATGCGTTTACTGTCGAAGGAATGAGCGTTACACCGAGGCCTTTACTTTGGAGCGGGATCGATTTGGAGGTGGAGGGTCCGTCTTGTTCTGAGGCGGTGTGTCACAGCATCATCGAACAGAGCTTGTTGTCATTGCAGGCAATCTCAACGCTGTGCATTACAGGGAAGACATCCTCCACCCTCCCTGCAGGCTCATACTGACATGACCCTCCGGTATGACAATGCCACCAGCCATACTGCTCGTTCTGTGCGTGATTTCCTGCAAGACAGGAATGTCAGTGTTCTGCCATGGGCAGCGAAGAGCCCGGATCTCTATCCCATTGAGCACGTCTGGGACCTGTTGGATCGGAGGGTGAGGCCTAGGGCCATTTCCCCCAGAAATGTCTGGGAACTTGCTGGTTCCTTGGTAGAAGAGTCTCACAGCATGAACTGGCAAATCTGGTGCAGTCCATGAAGAGGAGATGCACTGCGGTACTTAATGCAGCTGGTGGCCACACCAGATACTGACTGTTACTTTTGATTTTGGGGAATGTTATGGGGAATGCACGCAGCTCTAACGGTATGGATGTGTCGGGCCTGAACCTGGTATTGAAGTCTGATAGGGAGCCGGTGTACTTTAGGGGGGTTGACTCTGAAAGTGCACAGTGGGAGGAAATGGTCAGGGTTTACATGCGTAAGAGGGGCGTGTCTGTGATGGACCAAGCAGATTAGGTTATGGGTAGGATTATGGGATGGGCCCACGATGTTGTTAAAATGGGCATACGCAGCAATCTCTCTGTTGTTTATTTAAAGGCCCAAGTCCCATCTTTGACATAATGAAACAACATTTTAGTGACACTGCTTTTCAAGTATGCCCCTCGCTGACTATTATGCCATATTACCTCTGACTGATGAACAACCATTCGACTACTGACTCAGACTAAACAGGGCTATGGAGGTTGCTGAAGATTATCTAAGGAGACAGAAGAAAAGTGTTGAAGACCCATCTCGTGAGCTCACAGTCATGTTCATCAGACATTGCCCTAATGCTGAAACGTGCACACCATTACAGCAGTGGACCGCTGCAGATGTCCATGAGAGGTTGGATGAATACAGGAGGGAGCGGAGGTACTCTCACTTTTCTAAGGTGACCTCAGCCATCGCAACAATGAAGCAGGAAGTTGGTGCTGTCATGCCACTCAACATGCCTGCTGTGAGGCCCTACATGGAATCACCTAATGTGTTGCCTTCCTCAGCCCAGGCTATTCAGGGCTCAGCTAAGCCATTGGAATGTATCCTTGCAATGCTGGAGCATGTGCTGGAGCAGGGGCCACAACAGTCTAACTGTCAGTTCCAAAAAGGGAATAGGAGCTAATTGAGGTCTAATGGGCCATGTGAAGTATGTGGGCATGCAGGACACAATACTTACTTTCACTGCAGGGCCAATCACCTCTGCCATGCAGCTGGCCACGCACACTCCCAGTGCCTCAAGGCCGCAGCTCTGAGCACAGCTGGTGGAGTCCCTACAGTAATCACTGCTCAGCTGCCGGAAAACTAGTAGGACTGCATGTAGAAAGGGAGAGTGTTGGGCCTTTTGTAGAGTTCCCATCGGTGAGAGCTGTTGATTTGGAGTCTGTATATAAAAGTGTGTGTGATGAAATGGAGACTGAGAAAAGTATCATAATGCAGAACACACAGAGACTTTCCTCGTATGATGATTTATTCTATGCCAAGGTGTTAATAGGAGAAGTGGAAGTGAGAACTCTGCTTGACAGTTGGTCCATGGCTTGTACCTTGAGCTCTAGGGTCTTACCTGAATTGTTGCATGCAGGAGTGTTGAAAAGTCCATCATTGATTCCTACAGAGGTAGTCTTGGTTGGTTGTGGTGGGTTGAAGACGAGGCCTTTGGGAGTATCTGAGCTGCAGCAGCTTTTCAGCCGCAAGTGCAGAGAACAGCTAACATACTCACTGACTGCCAAGATTACTTTATTCTGACTGATGACGGTTCCATCTGACTTCACAATACTGACGGACCTGACAGTTCAAGCAGTCCTGGGGTCTTACGTGACTTAGGTGTGACTGATACTGACATTGACTCCTGTCACATGACTCCTGCTGGCAAGAAGAAACTCATCCAGCTCATAGCTGAGTACCAGTCCATTTTTTCCAGGCACAAGTTGGATTGTGGAAAAGCTACCAGATATCTTCATCGCATTCAACTGAGTGCTGAGAAACCCTTTCGGATGCCCTACCGATGCCTTTCGCCAAATCATTATGAGAAGCTCAAACAAGCATTGAATGAGATGGAAGAACGTGATATCATAAAGAAGTCTAGTAGTGAGTTTGCCTCACACCTTGTCCTTGTCTGGAAGCAGTCTGGAGACCTGAGACTGTACTGATTTTCGTTTACTCAACAGGCTGACGCGCTGGCTGCTTTAGGTGGAAATGCCTTTTTCTCGACAATGGACCTTACCTCTGGCTACTACAATGTGGAAGTGCATGAGTATGACCAGAGATTCACAGCTTTTACATCGCCATTTGGATTGTATGAATACAACCGTATGCCACCTGTTATGTAATAGTCCTGCAACCTTTATGAGGACAATGCTAAACATCTTTGGGGGTCCGAATTTTCTTAGCCTGCTGTGTTACCTTGACGATGTCTTGGTCTATGCGTCCACTGAAGATGTGGCTATACAGCGCCTGGAAATGGTTTTTGAGCATCTCAAGGCTCACAACCTGAAGTTGGTGCAAAAAAAGTGTCACTTTATGCAGAGGACTGTGAAGTTTCTGGGGTATATCATTAGTGCGGATGGTGTAGCTACAAACCCTGAGAAGGTGAGGGCCATTACAGGAGTAACAGAAGCTGATCTGATGGAATATGTCCCTAACATTCCATCTCAGAAGAAATGAATGTCTTGGGCGTGTTGGTGTATTACCAGCAGTTCATTGAAGGTTGCTCGACCATCGCAAAGCCTCTCTTTGGCTTGACAACTGGACAAAAGGCTTATTTTTGGAAAAAGAAGCGCAGTTGATGGCTGCCGACTGGACAGCTGAATGCAGACAGGCCTTATTCCAGCTAAAGCAAGCCTTACTGGACCAGGTTTTGTTGGCCCACCCCAACTTCGACAAACCCTTTATACTCTTGGTGGACATGTCCAGCAACGGCTTAGGTGCTGTCCCTGGTACAAGAACGGGGAGCTAGACCGAGACCTATAGCCCTTGCGAGCAAGCCCCTCAGTTATAAGCAGTCGAGGTATCCTGCGCACAGGCTCAAGTTCTTGCATTGAAATGGGCTTTATATGACAAGTTCCACCACTGGTTACGGGGGCAGCAGTTCACGGTATGGACGGATAATAATCCCTTGACATACATCTTGACCAAAGCAAAGCTCGATGCTTATGAACATAGGATGGGTCGCCAAGCTGGCACCGTACGAGTACAAGTACACCCCTGGACTAAAACATGTTGTTGCAGATGCTTTGAGCAGAGAGCCCAGTGCACTCCATCGCCTGACAAGGGTCCCGTACGAGACCTTACTAGCTGAAGCTAATGCTGTGCGAAAAGACAGAGTGCAAGACGTGTTTCGCTGGTCCAACCACCCCTTTAACAAAGCCTCTGACTCCAAAGAGGTGGTCATTAGCTGCCAGTCTACTGTTGACCCCCCATCTGGTGATTTATGAAGACATGAAGTTGCAGCTGTTGTTAATTCACACAAGTGCTGGGTGGGTGAGGTAGGCTCACATGCACTGCTGTTGCCAATGCTTCTGCAGTGGCAGAACATCGACCAATGTTCTGCCACACAACCTACTGATGAGTAAGCAGCCTGATGACAATGTGATGAGCAGAGTGATCATCTTTGTGGAGAGGGGGAGGAGACCATCCGGAGAGAGAGAGCCCATGAGTGTTGAGGTTTTGTGTCTTCTCAGAAGTTGGGACAAGTTGACCATGAAGATGTGTGTACTGTATTGTGTTTCGAAGAATGTGGTTACAAAGAGGAAAACGTATCTGTATATGGTTCCAGCCTCCATGAAAGCAATGGTGTTGAAGGTTGTCCATGATGAAGCTGGCCACCAGGGCCAACCGAGAACAGTCTACCTGACAAAACAGAGGTTCGTCTGGCAAGGCCTGGAGAGGGAGGTAAAGGAAGATGTGAAGTGCTGCAGGAGATGCATTGTGAACAAAACTCCTGATTCGGAAGCAAGAGCTTCTCTTGAGAGCATAATAACAACAGAGCCTCTTGAACTAGTGTGCATAGACTTTTGTTCTGCAGAAGATTCTTCAAACAAGTCCCTGGATGTGCTCGTTGTTACTGAGCACTTTACCAAATTCCTTCTTGTGTCCAAACTAGTCTGCTAAGTCTGTAGCTCATCAGTTGTGGAATAACTATTTCTGTGTCTACAGGATGCCTCGCCGTATACACTCAGATCAGGGAGCCACCTTTGAGAGCGCTCTAATAGCTGAACTGTTGAGTGTTTCAGGTATTTAGAAGCCTCACATCACGCTGTACCATCCGATGAGGAAAGGTCCTGTGATAGGACATTGGAAAACATGTTCTGGGCACAGAAGTTGTCGACTATGACCAGTTTGTTCAGTCCTTGAGGAGAGATCTGAAAGAAGCCACAAATAGAGCACAGGCATCTGCAGTGAAGCAGTTGAAGAGGGATGTTAACCTGTATTACAGAAAAGTCTGAGGAGCACCAGTGGAGATTGGTGATAGAGTGTTGTTGGCTAACAAAGGGGAGCGTGGAAAGCGGAAGCTCGCTGACCTTTGGGAGGATACTATCTACCTTGTCACTGGATTGAATGCTGACAGTCACACTTTAAAGATTCAGAACAGCTCCACTGGACAGGAGACGGTACATCACAACCTGATAATGCCAGTCAACTTTCTTCCTCATACTGACGTTGATTATGGAACAGACATGTCTGGATTAACAGAGTCTGAGGACATGAATGATGGCCTTGTGGTCTCACCTGCCATGGACACTGCAGTGGATGATGATGCTGAGTACAGAACAAAAGTGTGGGTGTCGGAGTTGCCTTCTGAAGGAATAGGTGACACAAGCCTGAAGGGTGATGTTCGATCCTTGGATGCTCAGCATATTCCACCTTTGGATTTTGTGGAAGATGTACTGCAGCTGGAAGGTCTGCCTTGATCAGAGGGTCTTCAAGAATCTGA